>NC_141057.1:2597500-3090000 GCF_041138505.1 Cibotium barometz | reverse complement strand
CATTCATTTTGGCCACTTGAATGTGGACCCGGTGTGGCGGGATTTCTGGGATCAAATGGTGGATGGCTTGCCAGATGTTGGCAGAAGCAAGCAGGGACATTTCAGCTCTTGGATTCATGGGAAGCAGCATAGGGAGTCTTTTCCAAAGCAGGCTACTAGGCAGGCTTCGAAACCACTAGAGTTGGTTCACAGTGACTTGTGTGGGCCTATGCAGACCCGATCTTTGGGAGGATCCTTGCGCTAATTGTGGATGATTGTAGCAGGTTCACATGGGTGTACTTTTTGCCACATAAGGACCAAGCCTTTGCTTGGTTCAAGGATTCGTATGCGTTGGTGGAAAAAGAATCAGGATTGTGGAGACTCTTTAGGCTGACAACGAGAAGGGGAGTAATCTTACAATGCTTTTGTGTGGTATTGTGCGGAGAATGGCATCAAGTTGGACCTAGCCAATACTGGGTCTCCTTTTAGAGAATGGAATGGTTGAGTGAAATACCCAGACTATAGTGGAGATAGCAAGGATGATGTTGGACCATTGTGACTTTCCTCGTTCACTTTAAGGAGAGGTTGTGGCTATGACTGTCCATATTCTCATCTGATCTTCGACGACTTCCGTACCTCAGATGACTCCATTTGAGGCTTATTTTGCCAAGAAACCAGATGTGTCCCATTTTCGTGTTGTTTGGGAGTGATGCCTATGTTCACATTATGAGAAGAATTAGAGGGAAAAGCTTGACTCGAAGTCCTAGAAGCTTGTTTTTGTGGGATATAACTCTCTTTCCAAAGGTTACAAGTTATATGACCTGGAGCAAAATGAGGTTGTTGTCAGTAAGAGATGGTGTCTTTGATGACATGTTCCAGCTTCCATTGTTGAGGAGCCACCATTTCTTGGAGAGCCAGATGAGTATGAGGATGAGTCCCAGGCTATTATTCTAGTAGTCAGCCTCAGTCAGTGTAGGAGAGGTTGACCCCGAGGTTTGAGATTTTCCGTAACAATAGTAGGAAGCTCCACATTCTGTTTGGGTTCCGAACTGGTTTTCTGGATACCATTCGAGATTCTTGTGTGATGGAGTATCCCTCTGAGTAGATCACGGAGGATAGACCTTGAAGATCTCATAGAGTTCATGACAAAAGTTATTCAGAGGAGCATTTATAGGTAAATTATGCCTTGATGTCTCGTATCATTTGGGACAACGAGCCTACTTCAGTTAAGGAAACTCTTTTCCAGGAGTCTTGGAGGAAAGCCACGCAAGTGGAACTTGAGGCCATAGAGAAGAATGGGACTTGGGGTTTGGTTCCGAGGCCATCGCGAAACGGTCAATCTTTGGTGTTAAGTGGGTCTACAAAACTAAATATAAGTACATTGATGGGTCCGTGGACAAGCACAAGGCTAGACTTGTGGCTAAGGGCTATGACAGCGAACGACGATCAAGCATCAACTATGAGGACACTTTGCACACTAATAGCTAGGATGGGCATGATTTGGAAAGTTCTTGCCCTTGTCTCTCATCTGCAGTGGTTGGTGTATCAGATGGATGTTAAATCTACGTTCCTGAAAATGGTGACTTGCAAGAGGAGGTGTATGTTGAGCAACCTCTAGGCTTTGAGGTTCCGAGATTAAAAGGTATAGTTTACTGGTTGCAGAATGGCTTGTATGGTCTGAAACTGGCTCCCACGGCTTGGAACCAGAAGATTGATGCTTTTTTTCAAAGACAAGGTTTCCAAAGATCATTTGCAGACCTAAACTTGTATCTCTTTTGGGAATGCAGCATGGTCACATTGATTATCCTTTTATGTGAATGATCTTGTCACTAGCAGTCATGTGGAGCACATAGTCGTGACAAAGACTGCCTTGTTAGAGGAGTTTGAGATGATGAATTTAGGCTTACTTCTTGGGATTGGAGATTTGGTAGAGCCAGAGAGGGTTCTTTGTTCCTCAGCACAGTGGTATGTTCATGATTTGTTGGAGGCCTTTGGGATCGAAGAATTGCAAGCCTATTTCATCTTTGCTGGACTTGAATACAAAACTTACAGTACATGATCCTTGTGAGAAGATTGATGCCTCTTTATATCAAAAACTGGTTTCTTCATTGGTTTAGTTCTGAACACGAGATTGGACTTGAGTTTTTGAGTGGGGTCATTGAGCTCGTTTATGCAGACACCTTTGAACTCATTGGGACACAGGATTGCGGATTTTGCGATATTTGTAGGGTATGAAGGGTCTTGGACTCTTGTATGATGATGGAGGAGGATCGAAGGACCGAGTTAGTCTCCAAGGTTGGTGTGGCTTAGGAGGTTACATGGTGCTACTTGCAAGGTGGTGTGGCTTAGGAGGTTACATGGTGAGATTGGGTTTTCATAGAAGGAGCCCATGGTTATATAGTGCGACAACTAGAGCTGTATAGCTATTGCTCGAAACCCGGTCTTCCATACGACCAAGCATATAGAGATACAATATCACATTGTTGGAGAGAAGATTTTGGATGGTGACATCTTGCTAGCCTTTTGTTTGATAGAGGACAATGGGGTGGACCTCTTCACAAAGCCTCTTCCTCAGTAGATGCTCCATTCGCACTCCAGCTCACTGGGATTGTTTTCACATCCATGAGCTGAAAGGGGGTGTTAGCATTCATCTGATGTCTGTACCATATTATACCGTTAGAGAGTGAGGGCCTGTGGTGTGGGTGTGCTTGCCTACCCGCGGGAGGAGTCCCCATTTCCAGTTCCTAGGCGTGTTGTGGGGGGGACTAGTTTTTCTTTCTCTAGTTGGCCTGTAGGAGTCGGCTGGCCATGAGGGGCTCGACCAAATGCTGGGCGACCAGGTCATGCTAGCAGACTAGGCCATGCTGGCCGACCTAGTTGTGGGCCCATGTTGGAGATGTCGGCCTTGTTTCTACATGCCAACTGCATGCCCTAGGCCATATATATAGCACACCTTGCCTTCCCATATAGTAGTCGTATACTAGATTTGGGTGTATATAGCAGAGTTTATGCAACACTTCTCCTCTCTTACATTTTTGCGTTTTTTCTCTCAGTACTTTCTCATTTTTGCTGCACATTCAGATAGTTCCACATCTAGGAGCTGAGAGGGGGTGTTAGCATTCATCTCCTATCTGTACGATACTATACTATAGGGAGTGAGGTCCTTGTGGGTGTGCCTACCCGCGGGAGGAGTCTATGATCATATCCATTGTTTTTCCCATTTTTCCTAGGTCTGATGTAGTTGTGGGGTTTGACGACCAGTTTCATAGTGCTCGACAAAGCCATGCTGGTCGTGGGGCCCATTTTGGGGATGTCGACCCTGTTTATATAGGCCATCTCTGGTTGTCCTCTTCCCCATATATATGGGAACTTGCCCCCCCACACATTGTGCCGGATTTAGGTGTATATAGCAATTATATAGCACTTCTCCTCTCTTGCACTTCTATGTTTTGTGCTCTCAGTTCTTTGTGTCATTTTCGCTGCACATTCCGACACATGGACACCCTAAACACACACATACACCCCCCCCCCACACACACACATACAACAGTCAACCACACACTTGCGCTCATATAAACCCACACATGCAACAGTCAACCACACACTTGCGCTCATATAAACCCACACATGCATGGGCGATGCAAACATTTTCACACACTGACATACGTGCACCACCAATAAATAGACACCCACTCACCCACCCACAAACACAGAGATAGACACAGACACACAAACAAACATATATACACACATATATATATATGTATATATGTATATATGTATGTATGTATATATATATATATATGTATATATATATATACATATATATATATATATATATATATATATGTATATATATATATATATATATATATATATATATATATATGTATATATATATACATATATATATATGTAGATATATATATATACATATGTATATATATATACATATATATATATATATATGTATATATATATACATATATATATATGTAGATATATATATATACATATGTATATATATATACATATATATATATATATATGTATATATATATATATATATATATATATATATATATACATATATATATATATATATATGTATATATATATACATATATATATATATACATACATACATATATACATATATACATATATATATATATACATATATATATATATACATATATATATATATATATATATATATATGTACACACACACACACACACACACACACACACACACACACACACACACATACATACATACATACATACATATATACATATGTACACACACACACACACATACACACACACACACACACACATATATGTATGTATGTATATATACATATATATATATATATATATATATATATATATATATATATATGTATATATATATATGTATATGTATATATATATGTATGTATATATATATATATATGTATATATATATATGTATATGTACATATATATATACATATACATATATATATATATATATATATATATATATATATATATATATATATATATATATATACATACATATATATATACATATACATATATTTATATACATACATATATATATATATATATATATATATATATATATATATATACATATATATATAATTATATATACATATATATATGTATATATACGTATATATACATATTTATATATATACATATACGTATATATATATGTATATATACATATTTATATACCTATATATATATATGTATATGCATATGTACACACACACACACACACACACACACACACACACACACACACACACACACACACATTGCGTGTGTGCGCATGAGATTGTTCACTTGTATCTATATGCACCCACACATTCACAAAAGATGCATGGATTTTCAAACACCCACCTCCATGCACACGCAAAAAAAGAGACATGTACAATCCCACACAAATGCAAGCATCCATAAATACATGCTTGCACACACATCTGCACTCATGCATGCACACTCAATGCACACAATCACAGACACCCCCCCACACACACACAAATAGACATACATACATTGGGCCACAAATCTGAACTCACGCAAACATATGCAACACACACACACACACACACACACACACACACACACACACACACACTGCACACACCTCATATCCACAAATACATGCAAAATCTATTTATACACACGTCTCACATCTGCGCGCGCGTGCACACACACACACACATCCAAGCCCCAACGTCCCCTTTCCCTCTCTAATGTCTCTCTACTCTCTCTGTGTTTTGAGTTCATACCGTGATGTCTGTGGTTGATTCTTGGTGTTTTTTCACACACTTCTACATAGACAATCACACACTCCCACACACACACACACACACACACACACACACACACACACACACACACACACACACACACACACACACACACACACACACACACACACACACACAAATAGACATACATACATTGGGCCACAAATTTGCACTCGATGCACACAATCACACAGCCCCACACACACACACACACAAATAGACATACATACATTGGGCCACAAATCTACACTCACGCAAACATATGCAACACACACACACACACATCTCGCACACACCCTCACATCCACAAATACATGCAAAAGCTATTTATACACACGTCTCACATCTGTGCATGTGTGCGCGCACACACACACACATCCAAGCCCCAGCCTCCCCTTTCCCTCTCTAATGTCTCTCTACTCTCTCTGTGTTTTGAGTTCATACTGTGATGTCTGTGGTCGATCCTTGGTGCTTTTTCTTCCCTTTTGCTCTCTTCCCTTTAACTTCCTCTATGTGACTCCTGATGACCATGTGTTGTGTTGTGAGCACATAGCCTTGGTTGGACACCATAACACAATATCCGCGAGGGTCACCGTTAGGCAGCCTACAAAGGTAAGGATGGCCTGCTTGCGGGAAGAGTTCGAACAAATTTCTGTTTCGCGCTTACAAAGAGAAAGATGGCTTGCTTGTTGTTGCAGGAAGAGTTCGAGCAAATTTCTGTTCCCCCCCCCTCGGCGGTAATTTTTTAAGTTTTTTTTAAATTGGCTCTTTGCTTTTTGCTAAATTTTTATTCTTGAAATAAAAGTAACTAAATTTCCCCCTTAAGAAATACTATGTGTGAGATGTTTTTTTTAAAATTCACATTAAGGGAAATTTGGGCTCATTTTTGGACCCTCTAAGCCATCTTTGCCTTGAAAATGGGGGCTATGGTGAACATTTCTTACCTTATGTTAAAACCCCATCATATGACATATCATTAGAAAGATCATGAAAAGTAGATCTTATAATTTCAAACTCCGAAACATTTGAAGTTGCTAAGCTCAAGATATATCATTTTCCTCAAAATCAAGTTTAAAAGCTACCATAATGGTCCACATCATCACTTTGGACCTACTTTTTGTACATCTTCCATGGGTCATGTCCAAACCCCATCATGTTATATATCAATGAAGAGTAGATTGTATGTAACCTCCGAAAAATTGGAGTTGATTTACAAAAAAATTTACCATGGTCCCATTTTTGATGATGTGGCATTCCTTAGAGGGCCCAAAAATGAGCCCAAATTTCCCCTTAATGACGATGGGATTACTTTTGTGGGCTAGGCTGGCCCACACCATGGGCACGCACGCACACTACTACTATGCACGACAAGCCTGGCATGAATCAAACTCTAATGCTTTGCTTGGGAGGCTTCAACCTTGACCATCTGGGCTATCTATCGGTCCTTATATTATAATTTTTATAATTATTTCAAAGGCCGGTACTTTATATATTTATATATTTTTTCTACTAAAAAGGGGTCATTTTTGACTGCATAACAATAACTTTTATGACTTGGATAAATAAATTTGGGCTCTAATTGAAGTAGTCCTCCTCCTCAGGTTCTTAAGAAAATATTTTAATATCGGGAGATTATTTTTAGAAAAAAATTCTTTATTGCAAATAAAAACAAGTGTAAATTGGAATATAGTTCATTTAAAAAGTTTTAAATCATGAATAAATTTTTTTCATTATATCTTTATGATCACGAGAAAAATTATTTTTCCATTCTTTTTCACTATTATAAAGGACAATTAACAAACTACTATTACAACTGTTGCTTCAAATACACCAACAATTATTTTTCCATTCTTTTTCACTGTTATAAAGGACAATTAACAAACTACTATTACAACTGTTGCTTCAAATACACCAAAAATTTTAGGTTCAATATGAAAATAATTTATTTTGGTTAGATGAATTCTCTCTCTCTCTCTCTCTCTCACACACACACACACACACACACACACACACACACACACACACGCACACACACACACACACACACACACACACACACACACACACATACTAAGCCTCTACAATCTATTATGCTATGGAATAATATACTTTAGTTGCATAAATGAGTGAAAAATCTTTCAAATTCTAAAGGCTTCCTACATTAAATTGTAGAATAGAAAACAATCCATCTTGTTTGCAAGAGAACAAATCTCTATTGTAAAGACCCACATTACAAAGCATACAATTACAATCTTGGGATATATTTGAATGATCAGCAAACATAAAGCAGCTAATCAAGTGCAGGCAACAAGGTGAAAAATTCACGGGGCCTGCCTACTACTAGTGGTTGGTATAAGAGTGGTTGGTGTGGAAGTGGAAGGAAAGGTAGTAGTATTGCTATTCCTGTGGTCTAGGAATGAGAACGTGAGTTGAGGAATGATCTCACCAATAGAAAAAGTTCATTACATGTATGATATTTGTTTATATGTATGTGGTTTCTCCATAAGTGGTCCAAGGTGGAGTTGTATATTGTGGTGGCTTCTTTGACTAATTGTGTGTAGCCCTTGCATCGAAGAATGTGTTCCAAGCTACTATAATAAGGACTTTGGTTAGTGATGTGTATGTGGAAATCACTTAATAGTATGTGTGCTTGGATCTATCTTGGATGTTATGTGATCCAAGAGTCTAATGAGAGTTTCTGCTCTTGCCTTAGGTGATTTGTATATGGCAATGATGTGTAGTGAGATAGAGAAAGAAACTTGCAGTATTTCAATGTCTTCACTAGATACTTGTTCAGTAAATGCAAATGGTAATGTTGTGCTGATAGACATGACTGTTGTGATCACCAGTGTTTTTTTTTGGGAAGGGCCCCTTGAAAAGTTATAGCCAAATTTGGCGATCATGCCCTAATTTGAGGTACATGAACTAGGGCTATACTTTATATACATGATATGTAAAAAGTAAAGTTATAGGCCTAATATATATATATATATATATATATATATATAATTTTTGGTGATTTTTTGATGATTGTTTACTATTTTTTATAAAAATTTGAAGATCTTTTGGTGACCAAAATTTTAAAAAAATATTAAAAAAAATCGCCTTAAAATCATGCATGATCCCAGAAAATTTTAAAATATAAAAAATCCCAAAAAATTGCCTTAAAATCATGCATGATCCCAAAATTTTGCCAATTTTTCAAAAATTCACCAAATTAAAAAACAGTGCTAACAACATAAGTGATTGAATTGAGATCCAAGGTAATTTCTCGTGTCTCTTTGTCTTGTTTCTTGGAAGCATATAATGTCATATGCCATGAGGTTGTTATCACTACTTATGTCATTAATGTGGGCTTGCATTGAAAGATTGGATGATGTAGTTAGTGCTCTTAAAATTCAATAGGAATTTGTTAATGAGGGAAAGCCTATTGATCTCAATAAGGACAACCTTGGCTACTTTAACGTGGTTGTTATTTATGGGGCTTAAGAGGTGCAGGAGCTTAGGGTCCTTTATTCGAGAAAGTGCAGTGCATATACAAGGTCGTGAGCCTTTATTTTGGATGGGTCAAATGCAAGTGCTCCCATCGTTAGCCCTTGGGACCTGTGTATTGTTGGATTGGCAGCTGTGTTCTTGTGACTGTGTTTAGTATACTTTTCCCAACTTGGAATTCCTTTGTAATCTCAACTATGGCATCCAACTACATCCAACATGGCTTGCATAGAGGTGCAGATTTTGGGTTGTTTGCCTAGCTTCTATTGTTGTATCAAAGAACTCGTTGATCCATGCTACTTTTTGATGGTGTATATTTATAGTTTTTTTGATGGTGTATTAATTAATGCCCGCTCTGCACAGGCATTAATTAATACAATGAAGGTCTCAATTGCAAGTTACTAATGCTACTTCTATTGCTTTGTCTATTGCTATGCCTGTTATATATAAAGAGCCGGGGACGTGCAGGCCATGTGATGGTATGGCAAATAGGTGCTAGTACGTCTTCTCTTCCACAAAGGAAACAACAAAAGAAGCCATGCCCTCTTTCGAGAGGAAAACATATACAAAACACGCATGAGCAGGACTGAGTAGAGCGGAGAGAACCCTAGAGCTTGAGTAAGACACAACAGAGGGGATGAGTCTCTGCATCGAAGAAAAAGGGAGGGAGCGGGAGGGCAAGGTGCATGCGAGAGGGTGAAAGACCAAGTAGAGAGGGTGAGTGCCTATTTTTGAAGCGAGCACATTAGCTAGGATTGTGGGTACATATTGGTAACTTGCTTGTGTTTGCTTCTTGGAATATTCCGTACACTCCATTCAATAAGCTATCTACAACGTCCGTGTTGCGAACACATAGCTCCACTATCATTCCCTTCTTAAGATCAATGGATGAGGCAAGACCTGCAGTGGCTTGTGGGTCATCTGGTGCAGTGGCTTGTGGGTCATCTGGGATAACCAGGCTTTGCATTTTTTATCTCGTGCAACAAGAACATGTGCTTCTTCATTAAGGTTGTTGAAGACAAGTCGATTGTGCTTGTTTGTAAGATAGCACCCATACTCTTTTTTCCTATCCTACCAAGTAAAAATTAGGACTTTTGTGATTGTCGATTGTATTGGGATATTCTAGCAAGGTATGCCTTGCGGCTACTTTTGGTAGAGCGATTATTATGCTTCGACCTCCTTTGGACACCCATCCCAACAGGCGAGCAACATAATTTTTCACCATGGGGTCCAGACGTCCAAAGGGCTCATGAGTTGATTCACTCCTACAAGCTAGGCTTGCATTTTGTCACTATTTTAGGTCAACCTTAGAAGGTGTAGAAAATCAACACTTACTTGTTGTTTTGATTAAAACACGCTTACTTGTTGTGTGCAGATTAGACGAACTTGCCAGATCCATAAATCAGTGCCCCAATAGGGCTAGATATGCACGAAGGTTCGTCACCCGAACGGGTGCGTTACGAGTAGTTACGCTCATTCAATACTTTTACAATTTTCAATGAATAATAATTTTAAAGGTTCTAATGTTTGAACTCGACTAAGGTTGTGTAGCATTATTATTTCCACACTCCCCCTTAATACAAACAATCTAAGAACTAGATTCTAACTAGTCCTACACTAATACAACAAAGATCATGCTTTTGTTGAGTTCTGGCTTGGTTAGAAAATCAGCCCACATAATATCTGTTGATGTGTACTCCAATTGTAACTTCTCATCTTTAATCATTTCTCGTATGAAATGGTACTTCAAATAAATGTGCTTGGTACGCTCGAAGTTCTTTGGATTATTGACCAAACAATAAATCTTTAACTTTAGTCTTTCAATAACTTGTAATTTAAAAATAAGCATTTGGAGCCAAATTCCCTCTTTTGTCGCAAGTGCTACTCCAATGGATTCAACTTCAACCGGAGAAAGTGTTACAAAAGTTTGCTTCTTAGCTTGCCATGTAATGGCCGCACCTGCGAATAAGAAAATAAACTTACCAGAAGTAGATCTTCTAGTATTGACATCTCCCCCCCCCAATCTGAGTCAGACCATTCAAGTAACAAGGTGAGTTGACTCAAAGATTGTGTGCGGGAATATTTTAACCTAAAGTTCTTTGAAAATTGTAAATATCTTAATAATTGTTTAAGTGCCTTCCAATGAGCAAGTCTGGGATTCTGCATGAATCTAGACTAGAAACCAATAGCAAAACACAAGTCGGGCCTAATGGATACTACCTAAAACATGACTATAAGGGAATTGTGTCATATAGTCTTTATCAGCTTTAGTAGTTGGGCAATCGGCTAAAGAAAGTTTACAAGAGGTGGGTAATGGGGTGGATACAGGCTTACATGTTTCCATGCCATATTTAATTAGAATTTTGTTAACATAATTTGATTGTGTAAGAGTAATGGTGCCTTTGATTTTATCCCGTTGGACTTGAATTTCTAGAAAATAGGTAAGGGGTCCTAAGTCGCAATTTAAGGCATAAAGAAAACTGGTTCTCAACTAACAAATGATATGCTTTAAAATGGGCTAAGACCTCATTCTTATGATTGAGAAAGGTTACAATGGTAAACTAACTATAGTCGTTTATAAAGGTAAGAAAATAGATATGCCCAGTAAGTGATTAGTTAGAAAAGGACTAAAAGGTCAGAATGTACAAATTGTAAGGCTTCACATGAATCATCATCCCTTGTGTCAAATACAATTGCATGCACATCCAAAATATCCTCAATGATTAAGTCTTTATTGTAAGATTCCTCCTCGGGTTGAATATTGATTAAGCCTCTACTTCAATCCCTTGTAATCATTCTATGTTTCTGAATACAAGAAAATATTATTTTTCCTTGTTTTGCCTAGTGAGATAAAAAATTCTAGAGAGTGGTGATCAGAAATATTACGATTCTATTGAAGGATTGTTTTTAAAGCCAGTCGAATCTGTTATAAATGGCAATTTCATATTGGGTGTGTACGTGGTATGCCTACCTTGATTTTTGCATGAATTGTCGGCTAGGGGGCCTGGGAACTCTTTTCCTCGGTACCCGGGTGAAAACCCAACCAAATCTTTATAAAGGAATCCCACAAATTCAGTGGGGTCGGGTGGTTGACTAACCCATGGGCCAGATAGGCTGGATCGGAGGATTCCTGAGAAATAACTAGATACGATTAGTTACGTTATTTAGTTTTAAATCTTGAGAAGACCTTGTTTTGTGTGGGAGGGGATCATCGGCTGTGCCTTGTAAATGAGGAAAAAAGTGGTGATTCCATGGACCAAGTGCAAGTCTCTTCTTGATATGACCATGTGACTTCAGGTTTGGTTAGATCAGTTTTTCTAGTTAAGACTTGACTCGTTTTAGAGTAATTTCCCCGTTAGAAGATTTTTCTAATTGGGAGAATCGCTCGTGCCTTTCGGACGAGGGGAGTCTTCCTGGCCCGATCTCGGAGGGGGGCTGCTCGGGCTAGCCTCTCGTCCTGGACATCCGCAGGCAAGGCCTCGAGTGTGTAGACCCCGCCCCGTGTGGGAGGCCGACGCTGCTTCCGCCACCACCGGTAGGAGCCCCGGAAGCAGGCGGGGGACTGCTGGTATCAGAGCTTTGAAAGCTAATAAGGATTAACAAATTTTTATCAGAAATTGATAACAAAAACTCAAAAAAGCATTTTTCATAATCTATTTTCATTCCGTAAGCTTCTTTCAAAATGAAGAATTTTTAATCAAAGAAATTGTTTTTATAGATGGAAGTTCCGTACTTATCTGGTATTCCCGACCTCACCCAGTCACAAGACATGACTGCGTTCGCCTTTGAGCATCTCATCTCTTCCACTGCAACTCGAACAAGCCAAGTCAGACTTGCATGCCATTTCGAGGATTTATATTTTCTTGACCCAGCGGAGAGACGACAGCATTCAATGCCTTAGAGTTTCAGACTCTCATGCCAAATCTATAGACTCCTTAGTCGCTTTATTTCTAAGGAGAAGATAATAGCTCCCTTGGTAGTAAGTGAACGTTTGTATCGGGGCATAGCTATAGCCCAGTACCGCCGTCGTATGCGTCTCCCGAGGAGATTTTGATTTCTAGAGCCGAGCTGCTCTATGTACATATTGAAACTTTTATATAAATAAAGAAATGTTTTCTGGAGAAAAATTCCATGCTGTATAAGTGATTGTTTATGGACGAACTAATAAAGAAAAATCTGTTATCGGACATATGTCATAGATCTCCAATAAGATCATTTGTCTTGTTTAAGAAATTGTTTTTCGAACCTCTTAAGTCTTAGGATCTCGTGGTGGACGATATCAAAAATAAAAATTTAATAATATATCATTTTGGCAGAATCATGAGACGAGGAAACCGTTGGCTGTCAGCCAGACCCTCTCTGAAGATGATGAGCTTGACCCTGACGTTTGCAAGGCTCTTCATAGAACTCAGCCACCACCAGGATGAAAAGATGCAGGGGGGAAGAGAGCTTGAGCTCTTGCAAGCACACACACACACTCACAAAACCCTAATAGAGAACACACAAGGTGAGAGGCTGAAAATCTTCTTCTTCTCTACTCAACACTCAACACACCATATACAAGATAAGAGTACACACCATATGAAAGGTACTCAACCAAATACATACACGGGTTCTCTATAGTGTGAACCCGACTAAATGAACTGGCGCTATAACTATGCCAGTCTCTAGAATGGCTGTCACACAGCCTGTCATCCCACTGGCCGCATATCACCCAAGATCTCACCAACCATGCCAGTGGTGTAAGTGTGGGGGTCATCAGTGGCCACCGCCTCACTAGACGAGCTCGATATCTCAACACTCCCCCTCGAGCTCAACTCCATCTCATGTACAGCAAGCGAAGCCCTGAATCTGTGGAGCTTCTCTGTACCCAATGCTTTGGTGAAGATATCAGCTACCTGATCCTCTGTGCTGACATAAACAAGGTCAAGGTCTCCTGCTAAGACCTTCTCTTTGACGAAGTGGTAGTGGACCTCTATGTGCTTTGTACGAGCATGAAAGACTGGGTTCCTGGCCAACTGTATACTGCTAATGTTGTCACAAAAAATGACAACTTGTCTATCCACTGATAGACCCAAATTTGCAAGTAGCTTTCTCAACCAAGCTACATCACATGCTGCCATAGCAGCTCTCTGTACTCGGCCTCTGTACTCGATAGAGCAACCGTAGGCTGCTTCTTGCTGCTCTAAGTCACAGCAGCACTCCCCAAAGAAAACATGAATCCACTGGTAGATCTTCTATCTGAGATACTACCAGGCCAATCAGCATCTGTGTACCCATGTACACATATCTCTGTCCCAGTCTCATAGAATAGTCCACAATGCAAAGTAGACTTCACATACCTCAGTATGCGTCTCACTGCATCCAAATGCGGTTTCCGTGGAACTTGCATAAACTGACTCACCAACCCAACAACATAGCTCAAATCTGGTCTGGTGATCGTCATGTAGATCAAACTTCCTACTATGCTCCTGTACATAGTAGGATCCTCTAAGATCTCTCCTGAATCTGCACTCAACTTGCCATTCTGATCCAATGGCACAGAAATAGGCTTACAGCCTGTCATACCATACT
Source organism: Cibotium barometz (assembly GCF_041138505.1). Classification (NCBI taxonomy): domain Eukaryota; kingdom Viridiplantae; phylum Streptophyta; class Polypodiopsida; order Cyatheales; family Cibotiaceae; genus Cibotium; species Cibotium barometz. The sequence continues at coordinate 3,075,623 of NC_141057.1, read as the reverse complement.
TGGACAACATGTCCAAGCCATACTGTCTCTGCAGTAATCCAATACCATGTGGTGACCTAATCACCTCAATGCCCAAGAAATATCTGAGCTCCCCCAGATCCTTCATCTCAAACTTCTGTCTAAGCAAGATCTTTACATCAAAGATCTCTGCATCATGGTCCCCCGTAATGATCAAGTCATCTACATAGATGACAACAAGCACAACCCCTCTATCACCATGTCTCACATACAATGAGAAATTTGCATTGGCTACATGAAAGCCAATAGTGACAAGATATTCAGAAATCTTGTCAGACCATGCTCTTGGTGCTTGCTTTAAGCCATACAAGGCTTTCTTCAACCTACAAACATGCTCGGGGTGACTCATATCCTCATAACCAGGTGGCTGCAACATATACAGCTCTTCTTGCAAATCCCCATGCAAGAATGCATTCTTTACATCCATCTGATGTAAAGTCCATTGCTTTGACGCAGCCACTGCTATCACAACTCTCACTGTTGCCATCTTGGCAACCGGGCTGAAAGTTTCCTCATAATCAATCCCATATGTCTGCGCATATCCTTTGGCTACCAATCTAGCCTTGTACCTGTTTATACTTCCATCACTGTTATGTTTAACTTTGTACACCCACTTGCATCCAATGGCTTTCTTGCCTTCAGGCAATTGCACTAAATCCCAAGTTTCATTTCCATATAGTGCATCCATCTCCTCATCCATAGCTTTCTCCCAACACACATTTCCAATAGCCTCATCAATACATGTGGGCTCAACAACCTGCACAACCTTTGCCATATATGCATAGTGATGTGCCACATAACCATCATAGGTAAACCTCTGCACAGGATTTCTCACTCTCCCAGATCTTCACAGCTTTTCATTCATGGCTTCCATAGCCTTCTTTACACCAGGTGTTCTCATAGCTGGGATCCCAAGCTCCTCATCAAGGCTCATGTCTGAGCCACTAGACTCTCCATCAACATGAGAATGCCCTGCAGAAATGTCAGGCATACCAAGGGGCTCAACCACTTTCTCTTTTCCTTTACGTGATGTGGTAATCACATTTGCAAGGCTGGTATTATGACGCAGCCTGCCACTCCATGGTCTATCAACAAACCCACTAGATGAGGACTCTCCTGGTCCACTCAAAGACTGTGATTGCTGACCTGCATTCTGTGCAATCACACTTCCACTCACATCAGCCCCAACAGCTTCTTTTTCAGCAGCATACCAGCTGCTCATCTCATCAAAAACAACATCCCTGCTTACCCTCAACTCACATGTAGCAGGGCTATAACACCTGTATCCCTTTTGCTCAAGGGAGTATCCAATAAACACACATTTTTCAGCTTTTGGATCCAACTTAGTGCTCAGCTCATCTGGCACATGCACATATGCAATGCATCCAAAGACTTTCAGATGAGACAAATCTGGTTTTCTACCAGTAAACCTCTCCTCTGGTGTAAGATCCCTGTTCCCACCGAGCAACGGATTCGGGTACTAGCAGCGGAAGTAGCACTTCTCGCACGGGACAGGGGTCCCACATTCGGGGCCTCACCCACGGATATCCGGATAAGAGACTAATTCGTCGGTTGTTCCAAAACCGAACCCGAAAAAAACTTCCTTTACCGGAAAGCACGGGCGATTCCACCAGGATAACTTTTTACTCTAACGTAGTCAAGATCATTTCTGATCGAGCTGACCCAATTATATCTATGAGATACTTAGTCAGTTCAGGGAAGAAACTTGCACTTGGATCATTGGGATCAACGCTTTTTTCCCCATTCAAGAGGCACAGCCGATGATTCCTATCCATAGAACAGTTACTGTCCGGGATTTGTTTTTTTTTTCTATCGTAAAAACAAAAGTTTGAGTCTCGATTTACGGATCCATCAGTCCAGCCTAACCCCATCCAATCCCATGGGTTAGCCAACCGCCCAACCACTGTATTGATGGGATCCAATTAAGAATTTTGTTAGGTTTTGTCCCGGGTACCAAGGAAAAGAGTTCCAAGGCCCCCTAGCCGGATGTTCATGCAAAATAAAACTAGTCACACCACTCACACACCCAATATGAAATTGCCTTTTTCAACCAGATTCAACCAGTTTAAAACAATCCTTTAATAAAACCATAGTATCACTGATCACAATCTTCCAATTTATCCCATTGATTCTTAATTTCCCATCATTCCTTCATCAGAGTATATATGGCATCATTGGCAACTAGAACGCTCAGGGACCGTTTCGATAGTTCCTAGCCCTTAATACTCGGCAATATAATCACTTATCAAGATGGACTCTCGTTGAAGATCAGCAAGATCAACCAACAGATCCATATAAGGGGCCATGGACTCATCCATTGAAGACCAGCAAGGTCAATCAACCAGATCCATGCCCGATTTCAGAAAACAACTCCAACTCTGTTCCAATATCTTCCTCGACGCACGCGTGGGTATCCTAGGCGACCCAGAGCCCGAGCACCGTATGGTCAGCACCCTCTAGGATCCTTCGCACCTAGCGCTTCACGCATAGGCCGCTTCCTTGGCCCCTCATCCACCATACCGGAAGCTCACCATTTTAATCGCACCGAGGCTGGTCAAGACCTCGGCCGACCTTGCTATGCGAGACGTCCTTCATTGACTCCCCGTCAGCAGTTGCAACTTTACCATCACGACCTTAATCACAAGACGGTCAAAATGCTCCCCCCAGCATTCTTGACATAAAACAATCTTTTACAAACAGCATTTACAAACAGTTTACAATACAATCTCTATTTTAACTTTCATTTTTCCACATTATCCCTCATCAATCTACATTACTTATTCCATATTCCATTTATATGTATACTCATCCCATCACATCATTTCCATCTCATCACTTCAGATTCCCTCACATCACATATCGTATATTCACATCCATACATCCACATCTATATGCGTACATTCACATCTACATGCATACTTCTACATCTCTATGCATACATCCACATCCACATTCACATTCACCTCCATACATCTACATCTATATGCATACATCCATCTCCACATTCACATCCACATCTATACATCTACATCTACATGCATACATCCATCTCTACATCCACATCTACATCTATACACCTACATCTACATGCATACATCCACATCTCCATTCACATCTACATCTATACATCTACATCTACATGCATCCATCCACCTCCACACATCCACATCTACATCTATACATCTACATCTACATGCATACATCCATATCTCCATTCCCATCTACATCTATACGTCTACATCTATATGCATCCATCCACCTCCACATCCACATCTACATCTATACATCTACATCTACATGCATACATCCACATCTACAAGCATACATCCACATCCACATCTATACATCTACATCTCTACATGCATACATCTACATCTCCATTCACATCTACATCTATACATCTACATCTACATGCATCCATCCACCTCCACACATCCACATCTACATCTATACATCTACATCTACATGCATACATCCATATCTCCATTCCCATCTACATCTATACATCTACATCTACATGCATCCATCCACCTCCACATCCACATCTACATCTATACATCTACATCTACATGCATACATCCACATCTACATGCATACATCCACATCCACATCTATACATCTACATCTCTACATGCATACATCTACATCTACATTCACATCTACATCTATACATCTACATCTACATGCATCCATCCACATCTCTATTTACATCCTCATCTATACATCTACTTCTACATGCATACATCCACATCTCCATGCATACATCCACCTCCACATTCACACTCACATCCATACATCTACATCTACATGCAAACATCCACATCTCCATGCATAATAAAATTCTTTTAATTAATCTAGGATGATAGTTCCTAGAATATGGTAGGAAGTCCTCTTTTTATGAAATTATTTTATGCGTAATTTCTATAAAAATTTTGCCATAGCTCCGCTACTATGACTGATAAATCTCAATTTTTTCTAAGGGATAAGGCTCATTATTAAAGAATTAATTAGAATGGTCTCTAATTGGATCATCAATCCATAATGGTCTCTAATTGGATCATTAAGAAAATAATTAGAATGGTCTCTAATTGGATCATCAATCCATAATGGATTGAGTCATCAATATACATAAACTAAAAGCATAGAAAAAAGTCATTAATTTGGCCTCAAGCATAGCTTAATCTTGGATTAAGGAAAAGCTTTATGAAAAGCTTCATTTGGATTGAGAATGGGTCATGAGTATGACCATTTCTTGAGTGAGAGAGAGAAATTACATAAAAACCATTAGAATTTAAACATAAATGGAAATTAACTTCAATAGCATTTATTAAATTATGTAACTCTTCACTACTATTCACCAATTAACTTCAATAGCATTAAAAAAAAACATACCAATTAAGCTTCTCAAGCTTGAGAGGGGTTGAGAAGAGAGAATCATTGAGTAATTATAGAAAAGATCAAAACTCAATATACTTACCTTATAATTTGCTTGATTCTTTATTCACGGTAGAGGCCCCCAACCAATCAATTGGTTTAGTATGTTGATGGAGCCACCAATGGGGATTGAAGAAAGAGAGAAGTATCAAAAACTAGTGAATTATTAAAGAATTCACAGTTCTTGGCTTAGGTAGAGTAGAGTAACAAGGCATAAGACACTATATATTTTAGCTTAGGTGGAGTAGAGTAACAAAGCATAAGAGACTATATATTTTGGCTTAGGTGGAGTAGAGTAACAAAGTATAAGAGACTATATATTTTGGCTTAGGTGGAGTAGAGTAACAAAGCATAAGAGACTATATATTTTGGCTTAGGTGGAGTAGAGTAACAAAGTATAAGAGACTATATATTTTGGCTTAGGTGGAGTAGAGTAACAAAGCATAAGAGACTATGTTTTTTTCAACAAGGGGAGGCTTCTACTTATAGGAAAATTTGAGCTCCTAACCAAACAAACTGATTCTAGGATTTTCCAAGTCAGTTTGGTCACTTTTTGACCATTTTTAGGTCAATTAAGCTAACTTTTTGGAACTAGACTTGAATGAGGAGAGAGGAGAGATGAAATATCTTAATTTTTAATGAGTTTAAAACTCATTCAAGCATGTGAAATGTGCACCTCCTTTAAAGAATTCCCCTTCCTTACATATGTGTCATAATGGAATCATTTTAATATTGCTCATAGTTTTTTACTAATAAGCCTTGTACATTTTCAACTCTTCATCTTATGTGAGCATTTAAGGGACTCCCCTTCCTTACATATGTGTCATAATAAAATCATTATTCCCAAAATATCTCATATTTTTAGTATTGCTCATAGTTTTTTATTAATAACCCTTGTGCATTTTCAACTCTTCATCTTATGTGAATTATGCACCTCCTTTAAAGAACTCTCCTTCCTTACATATGTGTCATAATGGAATCATTTTAATATTGCTCATAGTTTTTTACTAATAAACCTTGTACATTTTCAACTCTTCATCTTATGTGAGCATTTAAGGGACTCCCCTTCCTTACATATGTGTCATAATAAAATCATTATTCCCAAAATATCTCATATTTTTAATATTGCTCATAGTTTTTTTACTAATAAACCTTGTACATTTTCAACTCTTCACCTCATGTGAGCATTTACTCATTTTTGGGTATTTTCTTTTTACAATTTGGATTTATCTCCTCCTTACACATGGATTGATGCTATTGGCCCATAGAAACCTTAATTGGACCATAGTCTAAAGATTTCTGAAAATCTAGACCCTTAGGCTAAGGTTCTTTATACCTATTTCCAATTAATTCCAATTGCACATTGGAAAATTCTTTTTGAATTTCTGTTTCAGGGGAACTTATTTTAATAAGATGAGTTATTTTTCTATCCAAAAATATTCATAATCTGAATATTCTCTCTCTAGAATAATTTTCTCTGTCTAGGCTAAAATAGTTAGAAACAAGGTCTTTATATTTCTGAAGAGGGGATTGATTACAGGGAAAGATACTAGACATCAAAAAGGGGGTGGGGGAGGAATCTTACATTCTACCCCACTTAAAAAACGCGAGATGTCCTCATCTCGCAACTTGGGAAATGCACGAATATGAGACTTAGAGAAAAATTTTAATCAAGATTAACCACCAAGAAAAGTCTTAAAGAGGGCAAGATAAGAACAAGATTTAAACTTTATTCATTCTCGGAACTTATACAGTAAAGATAGAAGAACTCTTTACACTTCCATAAGCCCGTCCATCATATGGTCACAAAAGCAGTCCTCACAAGCTGCACAAGTATAGGGTAACTCATCTATGGGAATGATTTTGCTGGTTATTGCCGCACCTATCTCAGTGGTATGAGGTGATCCAACAAAAGGACCTCTGAGAGGCAAGCCAAAAACGGGGTAAAGGCATATCTTCTCATGAGGAAGAAAACATGCCAGTAAGAAGACCCGCTCGGAAAACCCAAGATGCCTTGATCTGATGACGCAGTAGTATCGGGGACCCAAACCCAAAGCTTCAATAACCATGGCCAAGCGGACATTGTTACGAAAGTGTTGCTGACCCCAGGGTGTTACCCTAGTTATGTTTTGATAGGTCCGCCATTTGGTCTGCGCTACAGAAGTTCCTAGGTGAGGAAAAAGTGAGCGCTCATACTGTTCTATAAAGTCTTTCTTCACAGACTCTCTTGCGTCTTGAAGGTGAGAAATCATCAGGGATAAAACTAATTCCTGTTGCCAAGCCATGAAGGAGATTAAGAAAGAAGGGAGATTGATGGGAGTAAGATTACTGTGAGTGACAAGTAAAAGTTACGACTTATATAAAGGAAGGAGCTAGCGTAACCTAGAAGCCAACGGTAACTTACCACTGAAGTTTTACCGTCTTTCCATGATTTGTGTTTGACACATTTTTCTATAGAAGGCATTAAGAATTTTGAGATGAGGAGATAAAAGAAGCTTGTAGGCGAAGTCACCTACTTTCATTGCATTTAGATATAAGGGTCACAATATCTGGGGGATAACTTCTTATACTCCCCAAGAGATAAAGAACTTCTTTTGGGCCGTACTCGAATGAAAACCAAAACCTTGGTATCCAAAACACCGATTCTCACCTCTGAACTCACTGTTCTAATTCCTTAAAAAACAGGTGGGACTCCTGAGAAGTATTCTAGGGAAAGGGTCTTCCTTTTTTTTAAACAGAAACTTTCTTTTATTTTAGAGAGGGAATAATTATAAGATCCGAAAGGGAGATTCTTACTCCTATATACCTCGAAGGCTGGGGAGGAATCTTACATCCTACCCCACTTAAAAAGTGCGAGATGTCCTCATCTCGCAAGGTAGAGGACAGCTCTTATTCTTAAGATCCAATTTTATTCTGGGGTTCCTTATATTCTGGGTGGTCAACCCAACAGAACACTGGGATAAATATCCCTTATATAGAACTCATCATTAAATAACAATTCATTCAGATTATATCATTCATATCTTTAACATGATAATGGTCCATTAGACCGAAAAGTTTCCTTCGGAACATTCCTCCACACGGAAATTTCAGTCAAGCAAGTTCTCAATTTGACATCCCTTAACTTGATCTACCGGTCAAGTATTAACAGTAGCAATCTGACAGCACAACCCACTAGTCTCATAGTGATTTGCTAAATTCGTTAACATCATTCTAGTTATGAATATCATCACAGGGACTCGTCCCATTCCCCCTCATTGTGGTTTCATTATATTTCAACTAATTTTTAAAAATCAACATTTTTTTTTCAATCAGCATTTTCAATCAGAATCCAAATCAATTCATCAATTCTCAAACAGAATTAAAAATCATATCAATCACATTCGAAATCATCATCTGGATAGCATTAACTCTTATAATTTCAAGTCTTAGATTTACTCGTATATACTGTCAGTAAAGAGCTGCAGTATACTCTCGGTATATACGGGTAGTCACGGCCCTTGGAATTATAAGGTAAATACTATCATGTCTAGGCCTCAAGCAAGTCAGGGTTTCTATATAATTGCGGTACTTCCATCTGAAGAACCAATTACCAAATTATGAATTTCAGTTTGAATATCAAATTGTATGAGTTATATCACACAATTATAACCTTTTTGTGTTTCTTGATAAATTTTTGACATATTTGTCTTCTCAGTTGATCTTTATTAACCAAATGCTCTGATACCAACTGTAAGATCCCTGTTCCCACCGAGCAACGGATTCGGGTACTAGCAGCGGAAGTAGCACTTCTCGCACGGGACAGGGGTCCCACATTCGGGGCCTCACCCACGGATATCCGGATAAGAGACTAATTCGTCGGTTGTTCCAAAACCGAACCCGAAAAAAACTTCCTTTACCGGAAAGCACGGCGATTCCACCAGGATAACTTTTTACTCTAACGTAGTCAAGATCATTTCTGATCGAGCTGACCCAATTATATCTATGAGATACTTAGTCAGTTCAGGGAAGAAACTTGCACTTGGATCATTGGGATCAACGCTTTTTTCCCCATTCAAGAGGCACAGCCGATGATTCCTATCCATAGAACAGTTACTGTCCGGGATTTGTTTTTTTTTTCTATCGTAAAAACAAAAGTTTGAGTCTCGATTTATGGATCCATCAGTCCAGCCTAACCCCATCCAATCCCATGGGTTAGCCAACCGCCCAACCACTGTATTGATGGGATCCAATAAAAATTTTGTTAGGTTTTGTCCCGGGTACCAAGGAAAAGAGTTCCAAGGCCCCCTAGCCGGATGTTCATGCAAAATAAAACTAGTCACACCACTCACACACCCAATATGAAATTGCCTTTTTCAACCAGATTCAACCAGTTTAAAACAATCCTTTAATAAAACCATAGTATCACTGATCACAATCTTCCAATTTATCCCATTGATTCTTAATTTCCCATCATTCCTTCATCAGAGTATATATGGCATCATTGGCAACTAGAACGCTCAGGGGCCGTTTCGATAGTTCCTAGCCCTTAATACTCGGCAATATAATCACTTATCAAGATGGACTCTCGTTGAAGATCGGCAAGATCAACCAACAGATCCATATAAGGGGCATTGGACTCATCCATTGAAGACCAGCAAGGTCAATCAACCAGATCCATGCCCGATTTCAGAAAACAACTCCAACTCTGTTCCAATATCTTCCTCGACGCACGCGTGGGTATCCTAGGCGACCCAGAGCCCGAGCACCGTATGGTCAGCACCCTCTAGGATCCTTCGCAGGTAACCTAGCGCTTCACGCATAGGCCGCTTCCTTGGCCCCTCATCCACCGTACCGGAAGCTCACCATTTTAATCGCACCGAGGCTGGTCAAGACCTCGGCCGACCTTGCTACGCGAGACGTCCTTCATTGACTCCCCGTCAGCAGTTGCAACTTTACCATCACGACCTTAATCACAAGACGGTCAAAATGCTCCCCCCAGCATTCTTGACATAAAACAATCTTTTACAAACAGCATTTACAAACAGTTTACAATACAATTTCTATTTTAACTTTCATTTTTCCACATTATCCCTCATCAATCTACATTACTTATTCCATATTCCATTTATATGTATACTCATCCCATCACATCATTTCCATCTCATCACTTCAGATTCCCTCACATCACATATCGTATATTCACATCCATACATCCACATCTATATGCGTACATTCACATCTACATGCATACTTCTACATCTCTATGCATACATCCACATCCACATTCACATTCACCTCCATACATCTACATCTATATGCATACATCCACCTCCACATTCACATCCACATCTATACATCTACATCTACATGCATACATCCATCTCTACATCCACATCTACATCTATACACCTACATCTACATGCATACATCCACATCTCCATTCACATCTACATCTATACATCTACATCTACATGCATCCATCCACCTCCACACATCCACATCTACATCTATACATCTACATCTACATGCATACATCCATATCTCCATTCCCATCTACATCTATACGTCTATATCTATATGCATCCATCCACCTCCACATCCACATCTACATCTATACATCTACATCTACATGCATACATCCACATCTACAAGCATACATCCACATCCACATCTATACATCTACATCTCTACATGCATACATCTACATCTCCATTCACATCTACATCTATACATCTACATCTACATGCATCCATCCACCTCCACACATCCACATCTACATCTATACATCTACATCTACATGCATACATCCATATCTCCATTCCCATCTACATCTATACATCTACATCTACATGCATCCATCCACCTCCACATCCACATCTACATCTATACATCTACATCTACATGCATACATCCACATCTACATGCATACATCCACATCCACATCTATACATCTACATCTCTACATGCATACATCTACATCTCCATTCACATCTACATCTATACATCTACATCTACATGCATCCATCCACATCTCTATTTACATCCTCATCTATACATCTACTTCTACATGCATACATCCACATCTCCATGCATACATCCACCTCCACATTCACACTCACATCCATACATCTACATCTACATGCAAACATCCACATCTCCATGCATAATAAAATTCTTTTAATTAATCTAGGATGATAGTTCCTAGAATATGGTAGGAAGTCCTCTTTTTATGAAATTATTTTATGCGTAATTTCTATAAAAATTTTGCCATAGCTCCGCTACTATGACTGATAAATCTCAATTTTTTCTAAGGGATAAGGCTCATTATTAAAGAATTAATTAGAATGGTCTCTAATTGGATCATCAATCCATAATGGTCTCTAATTGGATCATTAAGAAAATAATTAGAATGGTCTCTAATTGGATCATCAATCCATAATGGATTGAGCCATCAATATACATAAACTAAAAGCATAGAAAAAAGTCATTAATTTGGCCTCAAGCATAGCTTAATCTTGGATTAAGGAAAAGCTTTATGAAAAGCTTCATTTGGATTGAGAATGGGTCATGAGTATGACCATTTCTTGAGTGAGAGAGAGAAATTACATAAAAACCATTAGAATTTAAACATAAATGGAAATTAACTTCAATAGCATTTATTAAATTATGTAACTCTTCACTACTATTCACCAATTAACTTCAATAGCATTAAAAAAAACATACCAATTAAGCTTCTCAAGCTTGAGAGGGGTTGAGAAGAGAGAATCATTGAGTAATTATAGAAAAGATCAAAATTCAATATACTTACCTTATAATTTGCTTGATTCTTTATTCACGGTAGAGGCCCCCAACCAATCAATTGGTTTAGTATGTTGATGGAGCCACCAATGGGGATTGAAGAAAGAGAGAAGTATCAAAAACTAGTGAATTATTAAAGAATTCACAGTTCTTGGCTTAGGTAGAGTAGAGTAACAAGGCATAAGACACTATATATTTTAGCTTAGGTGGAGTAGAGTAACAAAGCATAAGAGACTATATATTTTGGCTTAGGTGGAGTAGAGTAACAAAGTATAAGAGACTATATATTTTGGCTTAGGTGGAGTAGAGTAACAAAGCATAAGAGACTATATATTTTGGCTTAGGTGGAGTAGAGTAACAAAGTATAAGAGACTATATATTTTGGCTTAGGTGGAGTAGAGTAACAAAGCATAAGAGACTATGTTTTTTTCAACAAGGGGAGGCTTCTACTTATAGGAAAATTTGAGCTCCTAACCAAACAAACTGATTCTAGGATTTTCCAAGTCAGTTTGGTCACTTTTTGACCATTTTTAGGTCAATTAAGCTAACTTTTTGGAACTAGACTTGAATGAGGAGAGAGGAGAGATGAAATATCTTAATTTTTAATGAGTTTAAAACTCATTCAAGCATGTGAAATGTGCACCTCCTTTAAAGAATTCCCCTTCCTTACATATGTGTCATAATGGAATCATTTTAATATTGCTCATAGTTTTTTACTAATAAGCCTTGTACATTTTCAACTCTTCATCTTATGTGAGCATTTAAGGGACTCCCCTTCCTTACATATGTGTCATAATAAAATCATTATTCCCAAAATATCTCATATTTTTAGTATTGCTCATAGTTTTTTATTAATAACCCTTGTGCATTTTCAACTCTTCATCTTATGTGAATTATACACCTCCTTTAAAGAACTCTCCTTCCTTACATATGTGTCATAATGGAATCATTTTAATATTGCTCATAGTTTTTTACTAATAAACCTTGTACATTTTCAACTCTTCATCTTATGTGAGCATTTAAGGGACTCCCCTTCCTTACATATGTGTCATAATAAAATCATTATTCCCAAAATATCTCATATTTTTAATATTGCTCATAGTTTTTTTACTAATAAACCTTGTACATTTTCAACTCTTCACCTCATGTGAGCATTTACTCATTTTTGGGTATTTTCTTTTTACAATTTGGATTTATCTCCTCCCTACACATGGATTGATGCTATTGGCCCATAGAAACCTTAATTGGACCATAGTCTAAAGATTTCTGAAAATCTAGACCCTTAGGCTAAGGTTCTTTATACCTATTTCCAATTAATTCCAATTGCACATTGGAAAATTCTTTTTGAATTTCTGTTTCAGGGGAACTTATTTTAATAAGATGAGTTATTTTTCTATCCAAAAATATTCATAATCTGAATATTCTCTCTCTAGAATAATTTTCTCTCTCTAGGCTAAAATAGTTAGAAACAAGGTCTTTATATTTCTGAAGAGGGGATTGATTACAGGGAAAGATACTAGACATCAAAAAGGGGGTGGGGGAGGAATCTTACATCTGGAGTTACATCATGTATGGCTGCAGTTGGAGTCCTGTTCATAATGTATGGCTGTAGAATTCCGGGAGTCCTGTTCATCATGTATACTGCTGTAGAAACAGCCTCAGTCCAATAGCAATGCGGCATATTCTTCTCTTCCATCAATGCTCGCGCAATCTCAGCAATGTGCCTGTTTTTCCGCTCAGCAACTCCATTTTGTTGCGGAGTGTATCTGCATGTAAACTGTCTCCGAATACCATTCTTCTTCAAAAATTCAGAGAACTCATTGGAGAAGTACTCTCCCCCTCCATCTGACCTTAGGCACTTTACATATTTCCCTGTTTGCTTTTCAACCAAAACTCTAAAATTCTGAAAGTGAGTGAACACCTCACTCTTCTCTTTCATGAAATATACCCACACTTTCCTTGTTTGGTCATCAATGAAAGTCACATAATACCTGCAGCCTCCCATAGATATGGTCTTCGTAGGACCCCATACATCTGAATGCACAAGATCTAGTGCATTTCTGCTCACATATCTATTACGTGGAAACACATGCTTTGTTTGCTTCCCAAATTGGCATGCTTCACATATTTTCTGCATACCTTCCACTTTAAATTTTGGCAACCCTGTCACAATTCCTTTTGTTTGCATAGACTTCAATCTCTGCACATTCACATGACCAATCCAGTGTTCGAAAAAAACCAAAATCCTATATCTTTTTATACCTTTAATCTGAAAAATCAAAAGTAAGTTCTTATATTGCCAAGTGTAAAAATTTTTCTCTAAAATTCTTGAAGGTTTTATAAGTTTTATTCAGAATTTTACACTTTAAAAAACTCTTGCGACAAAATAACTCGAGTATCAAGAGAATGTACTTAAAAACGACTTTAAAACACTCTCACAACAAAATGATTGGTCACATCAATAGAATTTACTAAATTGTTGATTGCCAAATTCATGAGTAAAATGATATTTATCATTAAAGAAAATAGAATTTTGCTTTCACAAGAATATCATCCATGCTTGTGCATAAATGCACTACAAATATTGCATTGCGTCCTAAAAGCAGCTAAGACTAGTTGAAATTTTTTTACTCACAAGCTCCCAAATCCTTCATGCTCCTCCATCTCCTAATGAAAAGAAGATTGTATTATACGTTAGTACTTTGCTATGAAGGCATTAATAATGAATTTAATCTCTAGAGTTTTTAGAAATACCTTTTAGTCTTCATTTGTAAAAGCATGTCTTGTCGTAATGGCATCAAGCCTCCAAAGCTCTATTGCTGAGCTAAAGTCGAACTCTGACATTGGAGGACCTTTCGATGGATACTCGCATTAAGGAAGTTGTACTCTTTGTCGTCAATCTATTCCTCAACTTTGATTTGATAATATTCTGTATACTAAAGCCACGCTCACAAATTGCAGTACTGGAGCATTGGACTAATGCAACTTGCGCTAGCTTTAGCAACCCTTCATACTTTTCTTGTAGAGTGATATTGTTACTTATGTAAGACCAAGTGTCCCGCAAATTCCACCCTTTCCAATCATTAGTGGCTTGAATCTTGAATGTAAGGTATTCTCTTCGAAGAGATATTGGATCTACAAATTTCTCCATTAACTCACCATTTGCAAGTTTGCTTTCTCCATAAAATGATATCAACCTGTCTAATTCATCAGCTCCAAAATTCTTAAGTAGCTTTCCAGGAGGATAGCAAGATGGAGAGAGTATTTTAAAACAAGCCAAGGTAGAGTTATCCACAAATCTCTCTTTCAAATCTTTAATAACACTTAATGTGAATGCTTTTTGAAAGCTAATAACCAATTCAATATCAGACCCATCAGAAGAGCGAGATATCTTTTTGCTACGAAAATGGGCACCTTTTATTGAAGATCGTAAACCATGGAGAAAACCCTTCTCTGGTCCATAATCAGGAATAATAGGAAAACCCCTTGTATCTTCCTTTCTTGCATTCATGTCAATATCCGGTTCTGACACAAACTCTATTTCCAATGCACAAATCTCAGCACTCACAATGCCAGGAATACTAGTAATATCAACATATGACTTTTGAAATATTTTACTTAACTTTGTCAAATGTTGATATAGATCTGCTAAGAAATGTAATGCATAAATGAGTTCTAGAGAAGACAATTTGCTAAAGACTACGAGATTCTCACTCTCAAAGAACTCAAGAAGAGGCTCTAGTGAGTCACAAAACTTTGCTAAAACCATTGATCTACTCAACCATCTAATTGAATGAATTTTATCCAATTGAATTATTGAGCATTCAAATTCTTCTTGTAATTCTTTTAATTTCTCTTTGCGGATGACACTCTTTCTAAAAAGAGTTGCGACTTCATTAACTATGGAATCAATAGCTTTTGCAAATGGAAACTTTTCTATGCTTTTAGATGCACAAAGATTTGTGTGATGAGCCACACAATGCATAGATGTCATGAAAGGACAAGACTCCTTTAATCTAGTAGACACCCCGGATCTCTTTCCTATCATTACGGATGCACCATCAGATCCAAATCCAACCAACTTTCTTAAGTCCAATCCATTTTCTAAGATCAATGTTATTAAAGAATTATACAAGCCCTCGGCAGTACGATCCCCAATAACATCTACAAGTCCAAAAAAAGATGTACGTGGACAATGATTCTCTAGATAAGATGCATATACTATCATGTGCTCATCGATAGATATATCTGTTGATTCATCTATCATGATCCCAAAACAAGGAGAATTTTTTAATCGTTCTACTATATTATGTGACAATGCTTTTCCAATATATTGAACAAAAGTTGCACAACTCTTATCATTGTTGTACATATGTTTGGGTACATTGGGAGTTTTGCATTCTCGCAGAAACTCTAACGTTGGCACAAACTTGTTTAATGGGATATCATTTTTAGCAAGAAAATAGGCAGTACGAAATAGATTAGTAATCTCTTCGTCATGTGTTTCATTTTGTTTGCTCAATCCTACTTCAAGACTTCCTCTTGACATAGAACGAATCAATGATAACCTATGTGTGCGAGAGCGTGCATGTGTACTTAGGGCACTATGCTGCATGTTTTGTGCACCTATTGTTGCAAACTCACTTTGGCAATTAGGATCCTCCATGCAAACCTTACAATACATGCGTGCTTTCTCTCTATCAAATTCCAGCCAATGAAATTCACTTCTCCAACTTTCACACCACGATAACCTAGCTCTTTTTCTACGCGTAGCCTCTTTTTCATCAATCTCTTCGCTGCTTATAGTAAAATCATTAGCAATAATTTCTTCGTCAATTTCTTTACTTGACCTTTTACCTTTTTTCTTCTTATCCACAATAACTTCTTTACTAAATCCTCCAAATCCGAGTAGTGTGGATTGCACAAAAGCCATCTGAAATATTTGAAATGTGTTATTATGATAATATGTTCCTTGTAAATTAATGTTTTACCAAGAAATAGCAAGTCATGTCAAGTTGTATGCCTCAACATATCTAAAAATGAAAAGAAAAAAGATGTTGAGTAGTTGTGAATGAGAGACATAGAGAAGAGATGCAAGCCAGAAAAGAGATGGAGAGAGGCAAGCTAAAACAAAATTTACCCTGACCTTAATCCTGCAAAGTTTGATGCCAATCAATGTTTTGTGAAGTGTTCGAACTTTGTACCCGAGCCACAACCTATATCAACCCTGCACAACCTATAGATAATAGCATGTTATTTGACTGATGTGAATCCTTCTCCCTCTCAATCGTCTGTAATCAATTCTCTCTCTCTCTCTCTCTCTCTCTAGAGTCCCCATCATGCGAAACGCTCAAGACATCGTGATGACAGTGGAGCTTCTGTGGAGTTACAGGAGGACTCAGGCATAGCACCGGAGCTCCTATTTTGCGGTGGCCTTACGAACAGTCCGCGCCGCGTAGTAGTATTTACATCATCCCTGGAAATCTACGGTGGAAGGAAAAGTGAGCTTTCTAGCCTTGTGGTTGCGGGGTAGCTGGTGCGACTCACACTCTAATATTCTTCACGGCCCACCACCATCCACACTAGGTAGCCTAGGGACTATATAAATATATGCATGTATGTGTGTGTGTGTGTGTTGTGAGCGGTGCGCGCGCTGCCTGTCTGCTCTCATTTCATTTGCCTTTGATTGCATCTGATTGACCCTTGGTTTTGCCACTGCTTCCTTAGTCATGTCAAATTGTCATCTCAACTAGCCCCCCCCTGTCAGGGTTTTTCAAGCTGCCTTGCCTACCACCTGGCCTATTGAGGTCAAGTCCCAAAAATCCACTCAGTGCCCGCCCCTCTCAGCTCTGTGCTACCTTGCCTACCTTTTGCATGCTACCTGACCTATTGGATTCCAGTCTCGGTCCCCCTTCTGTTGCAACCAGCAAGGTAGCTAGTGCTACTACGCTATCATTTTGCCACTGGAAAATTATAGCGTAGCAAAGTGATAGAGTTGGAAACTCGAGGCCTTGTCCCGTCTCTTCATCGCGCTTAGAGCAGCAGTGTTGCTTGTCTAACTATAGGCTAAAGAATTGAACTTGCCATGGATGATGGAGCGTGGACTCGGTGCTTCTCAAACTATCAACAACAAAAAAACACACACAGACAGAAGCTCTGATCAAGCATATGGTACTGCAAATCCACAGCAGATTGCAGCAGGCAAGCTTAAAGGCGAGATCATTAGTGATACTACATATTACAGAAGATTACTGCACCTTACAGCAGATTGCGGCAGGCAAGCTTAAAGGCGAGATCATTAGTGATACTGACGATATTATTACTGATAATTAATGATATTTACCATAGCCACGGCCCCCCCAAGGAGGGCACCGGTGGGGCCCAAGGCCCCAACCTCAGTCACCTCTGTCTGTCGTCGCAGCTCGCTGCGTCGGAGGTTTCAGTGTTCGAAACATTATATATATATATATATATATATAACATTGTAACAATATATTAATATAATCAGATTCAGTCACGACTCACCTCTGTCTGCCGCGCTGCATCGCACAAAGACACCATCGTTTCGTTTCCACAGCGTCAGCTTAGGCCTCAGGAAGCGGTCTAGCTCGCGAGGGTGAGGATGTTGGTTCTGGCAGTGAGTGAGTGGACGAGAGTGAGCGATAAGAAGATAACTCCATAATTTATAGTTAAAAATATAAACGTTAATTTTATAAACGTTAGATTCTATAACGATTAAAATAAAAGTTTTAAAATGTTTACATAACGTTTATTTTTTTATTTATATTAATTTTTATAATATATATATAATGTAAAAATATGATATATAAATTTTTTTTATTTCAACCAATAAAGGTGAAGTACCATTGACTCTTATAGTTTGAAAGGTATTTTGATTATTCCTTTTTTTATTAAAAGTTATCAAACCTTTTGTAAATTTTTTTTGAAGGTTTTGAATACCTTCATTCGTAGAATAAGAAATTAAAATTTGAAAACTGAAGGTGCAAACTACACTTTACCTGGGTTTTTTTCGAACACTGGACCAATCCTTTTATGCCATATGTCTGTGTCTGCAACAATTCCTGAACCATTTGCAAACATCGCAGCACTCATTTCAGGCATGTCTACATTCAACGTAAACATTCTGCCCACTCTGTTGCCTTTTGCAACCAACCTGCACTTGTCTTTAAAATCTTCAACATAACATCCATCAGGGTTAAAGCGAACCTGCAACCCCTGCTCAATCATCTAGCCAACTGAAACCAGATTCTTTGTTATGTTCGGTACATGAAGTACATCTGCAAACCAAGGTACTTCACTTTGCCATCCTACATAGACAATGGCACATCTCCAATATGGGCAATTGGATGAGCAGTGTCATCCCCTGTTTCCACAAAACCTGGTCTTTCCGGGTTTTTCATCTCCTTGAACCACTCCCCATGACTCGTCATGTGGTTCGAAGTGCCTAAATCCACATACCATACATTATCTTTTTGTGCTGCATCAACATTTTCAGACATGGCATTCACGACATGCTGCATAACAAACAACCTTTCATTATCCTCATTATTTCTACTTGAGGATGCATAGTTGTTTTGCTGCACTTTCCCATTTTGCATGTCAGCCTGCTTCTTATAACATTCTGCCTGCACATGTCCAGGCTTACCACAATAATAGCATTCACGTGCATAGTTGTTTTGTTGCACTTTCCCATTTTGCATGTCAGCCTGCTTCTTATAACATTCTGCGTGCACATGTCCAGGCTTACCACAATAATAGCATTCACGTGCATCATTATATTGCCTTTGCCAATTTCCACGGCCTCTTTGACTCCCCCTACCTCTGAATTTGCCTCTTCCACCTGCGTGTTGTTGTTGTTGTTGTTGATTCTGGGACTGTTGTTGTTGCTGCCTGCTGCTGCTGACCATAATTCTAATTACCTGTTCGGCCACCTCCTTGACCACATCCACGGCCTCCTCTACCTTGTCCTCTTCCTGAACTCGTGTAGAAGGCCTGTTGTTCTGAACTGTTTTTGCTTTGTGAAGACTGTTGATCTTCACCCAAGCTCTTCTCTTCGATAATCAGCATAGACACCAAATCTGTAAAGTTGGGAATGTTTTCCCGAGTCTGAATAGGCATCTTGAACGCCTTGTATTGTGGCCCGAGACCACGTAGACAGACCTCCACCTTATCATCATCATCTACTGACACACCAATAGATGCAAGGGATTCCACAATACCCTTTATCTTCAGCGCATAGTCATTCACAGACATGCTCTTTTTCTCCACAGTATGAAGTTCATTCTTCAACTATATCTTACGTGCCTTGGTATTTGTTTCATAGAGCTTTACCAAGGTGTCCCACGCCTCCTTGGTGGGGGACTTGGCATCCTGAATGTGCCCAATCATGGTGTCCTATATACTAATGGAAAGCCAATACATAACCTTCCTGGCTCCTTGGTTCCAATCTTTAAACTCTTTCACATCTGTAGAAGCAGTCGGCGGATTTATATCCGGTATCTCTGGTGCCTCTTCATGCTCACCTTCTATGTAGTCCCAATAGCCTTTTCCCATCAGGAAATTCGTCAACCTGAACCTCCAAGCATGGAAGTTATTCTTATCCAGCTTCTCAGCCACAATCTGTGTTATGCCATCATTAGACATCTTTCCAAACACACAATTTTACCAGAAATTGCACTCTGGTTTTTCCTGCACAAATGCTGTATTTTCTGCAGCAGTACTGTAGTACTCTCAAATGTCACAACCAGTGACTTCAATGTGCATACATACACACACCCAATGGCAACTGTAGACCTCTTTGCAGCACCCACAGTGTCTGCACAGTCAATCTGTCTTCCTGCAGTTCTTAAAACAGAGTTCTACAGAGAATCGATGACTTACCCGCAGTGCTCGAAATCGCCTGCTTTCTGAAAAATGGAGGTCCAGATGCGCCCGAAATGCATTTTCGGCTGAAGATAGTGGAAACAGCCAGGGTGGCATGGAGGAACCATTGTGACACCAACCGTCTGGACAGAAATACTTAGTCCTAGAACGACCTTAAAACCTATTTAAGGAAGAGATTTTGTTCCCCTAGATTTTTCAAAACCGAAATGAATGAATTATAAGAAAACTAAAGCAGGGGATCAAAACCATTGAGGAATATCATCAGGCCTTCACTCTTCTACTCAAATATACACCACCTCTAGATGAAGAGCAACTTATGGGGCCAGATTCATTCGGGGAATGAATGAACCCTTGGACACACTGGTCAAAAATGCCAAGCCAGTGTCCATGGATGAAGCTGTCAGAATGGCGAAGGACTTTGCCAAATCCTTCATCGTCGTAAAAGTCCTGCCAAAGCCATCTCCCTCATCCTTCAAGAGATTTCAGACTCCGGGAAGTGCTTCCAACTTTTTGCCTCTCCAAAGAGACACCAAGGTCCTAACCAGAATGTGGAGACGGGAAGCTTCAGAGATGAAGGAAGACCTTTCCCCCAAAGTACATTCTCAGGAACTCCGGCTCTCTCCAGAATGCTAAGGGAAGAGCTTCGAAGCGAGAACAAATGCTTCGGATGTCAGGGACTTGGGCACTAGCTCAAGGATTGCCCATCTCCTTCTGTGGGCCAAGGAAGCCAGGATCCCAAGGTCCGAGATTTCCAAGACAGACTCCTTTATATCAATCCAACAAGGGTCCCCCGCGCCAGAATCAAGGTAACCCAAGAAGAGTGCCAACTCAACCTGCAGCCTCCATGCAAAGCAGTTTCCAAACTCCCTCCCAGAATTAGAATAACCAAAGAGAGAGAGTTCCACCACCTCAGATTGCAGTAGCCAAAGTAGTCACCATATCTGAGGAAGTGGAGGAAGAGAAAGGACAAATCTATATAACGATTGAGCATCAGGAGAATAACCATCAATTCTCAATCCTCCAGACTCCAGTAGAGTACCAAGGTAAGCAATTCAAGCTTTTGATTGATTCAGGCAGTACTCATTCTTTTATTTTCCCAGGATGTCTACGTAAATTAGTCCTAAATCAAAAATCAGGGAAACCTATGCAAGTGGAATTAGCCAGTGGGAAGATTCTTTTCACTAACCTTGAGACTGACCTTATTTAGTTTAGCCTAGATGGGAACGTAACAGAGTGCCAGTTCAGAGTCCTACCCCTAGGAATATATGATGGAATCCTTGGAATGGCTCCAAAAGAATTAGGCTGACATTGTTGTCACAAAGGAACCATCTCTTTCCTTGACCTTCTTGGGAATAAAGTTCAAGGAATTAGAATTTTCGGATCCCCAGTGTGCTACAATTAGTCAAGGCTTCCAAATTATTAAAAGGGCTTAGAAAGAGGCAAGCTATGTATGTCGTTAAAATGAATCCGGTAGACATAAAATGCAAGGCTAAGGAACCAGAGTGGTTAAGTGAGTATGCAAATGTATTTCTTAAAGAGCTGACTGAGATGCCTCCGTCTCGTAAAGTAGATCATGAGATCGAATTAACCCTCGAAGCTCAGTCAGTAGCCTAGCGTGCATACAAAATGCCAATCCTTGAAGCCATAGAACTTAAGGAACAGTTAAGACAACTATTAGAGTAGGGATTCGTCAGACCCAGTGTCTCACCTTGGGGTGCGCTCGTTCTCTTTCAAAAGAAAGATGGAACGTTAAGACTCTGTATTAACTATAGAGGACTAAATCAATTTTTAACAATTAAGAATAAGTATTCTATTCCTAGGATTGATGAACTTCTGGATCGGTTAAGTGGGGCCCAAATATTTACAAAGATAGATCTCAAATCTGGGTACTACCAGATCAAAATCAAAGAGCAGGACATCCCAAAGACAGCATTCAATACTCGCTATGGGCATTATGAGTTCACAGTCATGCCGTTTGGATTGACTAATGTCTTGGCGATATTCAATCATCTTATGCAAGATATTCTCAGAGAATACTTGGATGATTTTGTTCTTGTCTTCTTTGATGATATCTTGGTATACTAAAGATCATGTGTGCAAGGTCCTGAAAATCCTAAGGAAACACCAACTCTTTGCAAAGAAGAGCAAATGTTCTTTCTCTGTTGAACAGGTGGAATACTTGGGATTCATAGTGTCAAAGGATGGGATTTCTCCCTGACCCCGCAAAAGCAGTAGTTGAATGGCCAGAACCCAAGTCAGTAAAGGAAGTCAGAGGATTCCTAGGGTTAACCGGATGGTATAGGATCTTTATACCTAGGTATGCTCAGATAGTGTCCCCTTTGGCTAACCTTCTCAAGAAAAGTACACTTTTTCAGTGGGCTTCAATGTGTCAGAGTGCCTTTGACAAGCTAAAGATAGCCTTAGTAACCAACCCTATTCTTAAATTGCCAAATTTTACCAAACCCTTTGAGGTAGTTACTGATGCTAGTGGATTTGCCTTAGGTGGTACTCTAATGCAGGAAGGTCATGCAGTGGCCTATGAATCCAGAAAACTCAAAACACATGAGAAGAATTATGTCGTCCATGACTTGGAGTTACTCTCAGCAATGTATGCTCTGAAGTTGTGGAGACATTATCTTTTGGGATAAAGGTTCACCTTGATGACAAATCATTTTAGTCATGATCTTTCTAGCCTTACATTCTGCTTCTACCAAGGCTTTATTGTGTTTTCAATGCCCAGCTTTTGTAAGCTTGGGTGTTTCTAGCTCTTGAAGGGTGACTTTCTCCTTGTGTCTTCCCTCTAGTGATCTCTTACTCAACTACTTACCCCAATCCTTAGAGAACTCATCGTGTGTACCTTAGTGGCCTCAAGGTATCTCAGCCACCACTGGGCATATGTGGCTTTTCTTTGTAATAGGGCATTTTGTCAGGCAGTATATCATTTTTGTTTTTTCCACCTTCTAAGGCATTGAGCATTGGTA
This sequence comes from Cibotium barometz, assembly GCF_041138505.1. NCBI lineage: Eukaryota > Viridiplantae > Streptophyta > Polypodiopsida > Cyatheales > Cibotiaceae > Cibotium > Cibotium barometz. Next base: position 3,052,485 of record NC_141057.1, on the reverse strand, counting down.
CGGCCTTGTGCTATGGTCCCTTCTGTACTCGATGTCTCCTTTTCTGATGCTTCATCAATGGTATGTCAATTAACTATATAGATAGAGGTCATGGGGACAGTTCCAGATTCCACATTTTGGGTCCCCTTGGGTTGCATCACATCTATGGTGGCCAACACATGCATCTAGTTTTCACTGAAGTCCGGAGGAGGAAGTTGATAAAAAACAGAAGCAGGAGGGAACACACACAAGAGAAGCAAACCCTAATCCATATCCATCAATCATAAAGAAGGAGAGAAGCCATAGTCATCATCTCTCTCACACACACAAAGGAGAACACAACATAGTGTTATGTCCACACTACAAAGTAAACCTAATGTAATTTCCACACCACACATGACCAGCTGGATGCGGTCATAAACACACCACACGATATCTACCTACCATACTATCACTCTGTCAGCACCCATGTGCTATCCTCCAGCTGTATACGAGCTTGACATTTCAACACTCCCCCTCAAGCTCGACATGTCCATCTCTAGGACTCCCAATCTAGTACGGAAATACTTGAACTTATCCTTACCAAGCGCTTTGGTAAAGATATCTGCAACCTGCTCATCTGTCTGCACATATGTCAAATCAACATGCCCATCTAGCACTTTCTCTCTGATGAAGTGATAGTGGACCTCAATATGTTTGGTCCTGGCATGATAAACTGGGTTGCTAGCAAGCTGAATACTACTCATGTTGTCACAATGAATGACAACTCTCATATCACTCTGTAACCTGACATCATCTAGCAACTTCTTCAACCACATAGCCTCACATGCAGCTATGGCTGCTCCACGATACTCTGCCTCTGTGGTAGATAAAGCAACTGTAGGTTGCTTTTTACTGCTCCAACTCACAGCTCCACTACCAAGGCTGAAAACATAGCCACTGTGTAGACCTCCTGTCATATGCACTACTGGCCCAATCTGCATCTGTATATCCATAGACATGCATGTCTTTTCCATGTTGTGGTCTTCCATTCCTCACATCATTCTGCTTTTTGTAACAATCTTTTGCCATATGTCCAAGTTTGCCACAATAGTGACATTCAATCCCATTCAAATTTTGTTGAGGACCTTGCCATCGTCCTCTACCACGAGCACCTGTTCCAAATCTCCCCATATGGGATTGAAATCCACGACCTCCACGTGATACAAATGATGACTGTGAATTCTGAAAATTCTGATTTGATTGTTGTTGAGTAGACCTGTCATTCCAACCACGTCCTCCACGGCCTCGAGGGGTAAATATCCCCCTACCTAGAAAGCCTCTGGATGAGTAAAAAGCCTGATTCCTTGCATGCTCATCATTGCTTGACGAGGATGCATCACCTGTAACACTCATACTACCAAGGCCAAGCTTCAATTCTTCCACACTGAGCAATGACACAAGCTCATTAAAGTCTGGCATTCCTCCCAACCTGGAAGTGTCAAAAGATTTGTATTCTTTGCCTAAACCACGCAATGTGAGAGCAACCAAATCATCATCATCCATTGGGGCATGGATTGATGACAAGGAATCTGCATAACCCTTGATTTCCTGAACATACTCATGTATACTCCTATTCTTTCGTGTTACACTGTGAATCTGTTGCTTTAGTTGTATCTTCCTTGCACCAGTGTCTGTCTCATACATTCGGCACAATATACCCCATTCTTCTTTCGGTGTATCTGCATCTTGGATGTGAATAAGCAAGGCATCTGTTACACATATTGAAAAATAATGCAACACTTTCGAAGACCGCTCTACCCATTGCTTGTGAGCCAGCAACTGAGCATTATTTGGTTGAGGAGGTAGGAATGGCTCCGGCGGGTCTTCATCCGATACAAGGCTCCACAATCCTTTGCCTTTCAAAAAACTCTTCATTCGAAACTTCCACACTTGGAAGTTGGTTCTGTCAAGCTTCTCTCCAACAATTTGTACTGGACCATCTCCCATTTTGAATACCTGTGATGTACCCTGATGTAACACTCTTCCCGATGCTTTCCAAAGCTCCAAATGATTATGAACCAAGCTCAATATGTGAGATACATATGCATTCACACCACAAATGACTTCATGTTGCATAAGAACTTCATTTGTATCATCAAAATTGAAAAGGGGTAAAGTTGAATTTTCTGGTTTTTTTCTCGCCAGTAATTTCTCACCAGTAAAACCAGTCAAAGATTATGCTCTAAATCCTTCAAATCTTGTCCAAATGCAATGATTCAACTTGCATTGGCTTGTCAACACATTGCTCCAACATATCGTAGAAGGGTTTGATCAAATTCTTCAAGGTGAATGAGAACCACCAATTTTTGTAGCTCCCTGGTTTGCCTTTTTCTGCATCTGTCAGGTACCACCTCTCACTAAAAGTGCTCTATCTCCTTCAAATCTTATCAAAATTCAAAACTTTTTGAATCAAAAGTTTAGCAACTCATAGGACTCTACTTGTACCAAAGGAATTAGGCCAATTTGATATAGACAATGATTAATGCCTTGATTAATAATGCTCTATTTTTGGACAGACTTTCTGCAAACCTGTAAACCTCTGCTAATTGAGTTCAATGATCTCCAAATACATCAAATGAGCTGCCCCAAATTTTATGTTGCTCTCAATCACACTTTTTCTAAGTACTCCAAGCTTTAAAGCATTCAATTTGGTGTCCAAATGAGGGAATTAGACCAAATTCATTGCAAACTGTCCAAGAAACTCTTCCAGAAAGCGCCGCCTGCTCCTGGAGCTCTAGGAGAGAGGGGAACCAATGAGTTGATAGGTCTCTTAGCAATGACCTAATCTATCATGGGTATGAAGGGTTTGACTCAATTTTGCTTCAATCTTCCGCATTCGATCCTCCACCGGGCATATGTTCTCTGTTTTTGTAGAGTCCAAAAAACCAGAATTTTTTTCTTCACAAATTGCCTGTAATGCATCAATTTTCCATGCAATGACTTGCCCCAAAGTTGCTAATACATGTGTTCATTCATAATACATGAGAGCCTCAGTGTTTGCTTTGCATTTGATCCAATACATTTGCCAAGACACACTCCTTCATAAGCTTTCCATTAAAGCTTCAAAACAGAATTTTTCTGCTTGCTTTTGCACCTTTAATCTTCTCTTACACTTGCTCTTGATACCTGCAATCCGAAGAGGGGGTCTTGCTACACTTACCAATGGTCCTTAGCTCTCAGATCTGATGCCGATGTGTGCTCCACAGCTTCTCCTTTGCTCCAAGCTCCAATGGCTTCCTTCACAGCTTTTTCCTCTTCTTCCCTCTTCTCTCACTCACTCTCACAACACAGCTAATGAGCTCTAGGCTCTGATACCATGATAAAAAACAGAAGCAGGAGGGAACACACACAAGAGAAGCAAACCCTAATCCATATCCATCAATCATAAAGAAGGAGAGAAGCCATAGTCATCATCTCTCTCACACACACAAAGGAGAACACAACATAGTGTTATGTCCACACTACAAAGTAAACCTAATGTAATGTCCACACCACACATGACCAGCTGGACGCGGTCATAAACACACCACACGATATCTATCTACCATACTGTCACTCTGTCAGCACCCATGTGCTATCCTCCAGCTGTATACGAGCTTGACATTTCAATAGAAGTGACGCATACATTTCTGTTTCCTCTTCTTCCTTGGGATCTCCCACTAAGGGCTAGCATATTTGTATAGAGGTGATCCATTCCGTTGTGATCGAATCATTACCAAACAATTTCCCTTCCATGGGGTGTGCTTTCCATGTTCTTAGATCTATCTTTAAAATTTGTGAATCCCTATGTACATACACGTGATTTAAGGCCCAATCATGCACCAATTTGGATTCCCTCATGAAGGGTCTCCCCAATATTATGTCATATGAATCAGGTTAGCATAGGAAGTCCATGACCACAAATGTATGATGGTAGCAAAACATAAAGAGTTTGAATTTCACATTCTCTAGAAGTCCAATGGGCCTCGAAGATGTTCCGTCAGCCATTTTAACGATTAGATTTGCTTTTTTTAGATCCCAGTTTCCCCAGCAATGTTTTGTGATGATGTTAATCCCTGCCCCACCATCCAGGATAGCCAGTGCCTGGTACCCATTATGATGAATCAGGATTGTAGCATTTATGTTGTTGCTTTCGTAAAATAATGCCCAAGTTTATTAAACGACTTGGGTTTTCCTCGTGTGTCTCAAGGTTCTTTCTGCCAGAGGTGGCAGAGCCTCATCTATAGTATCGGCTGTCCGCCTTCTACCCATTCTTTTATATCTGTCCATAGGGTTGGTGAATTACGTAACAGTTTCCCCAATGGCATTTGTACATGTGTGGAAAGTACAACCGCAAGACTTCCTATGTCTCTGGGTTCTTTGGAGATAGAGGGTTCTCCCCACGTGTGTGACTTGCATTCCTCCATAGGGAAGGAATGGATGGACTCCCCAATGCATTTTCCTCAACATTCTGGACAGTGTGTTTGACCCCTCTTCTGTTTCTTCTGGAATTGGGGTAGGTACGTCCAATTCCCTCTCCCTGGTTGGCTCGTTTTGTGGATAAATTGTTTCCCTGACCCGGTTAGCTTAGCTTGGCTTCATGAAGCTGTTGGCATTCTTCGACTAAGGCCCTGGCATCTTCGAGCTTTCTTATTTCTTTGTTGGCATTGGGGTATTCACTGACTCCTTTAGGAGTTGTTGGTTGCTTCCTTTGCTCTTCTAGGTCTGGCCCCTTGTGATTGATCCTTTGATCTCCCTCTTCTCTCGATTAGGTGGATCCGGTGTCGATTGTGTCTTCTTCGAATCCATCTTGGATTGTGACCCTTGTGTCACCCTTACCCACTTTTTTTACTCTTCTCTTGTGGCCAGTTTTGCAAATAGTCGCATCCGCTCAGTTCTTTTCCTTGTCTTCTAATTGAGCTTCAACTCTTGTTAGGACATTGAGTGGTGTGATATTTCCAGGTTGCACACTAATGGTTCGGATGGTGGCTTGATTGGCAGTAGAAGTTCAACCACTTGCATAGCATGGACAATCCTTGATCAAATGATCAATCCGACATGTAGTACAGGTGAGTACTGTCATGTCATTGGGCATAGTAGCCACTTGTTGGGGTTGGTGCATGTATGAACCATATTCTTGTTTGGGCACTTGGTGACTTGATGCAGTCCTCCATAGCCAAAAAATTGTAGCGATCCTCTTCTCGGGTTTGAGTTCATGTCCTTGCCCTTCCACTGTATCATGTTTTGAAACACAGGTACTTGCGTGTTATTCTATAGGACATAGAATTCAGGTATGACCTCCGTCGTCTCCTCATAGTACTCTTCGCTAAGTTCTACTTCACACACCATATCAACATCTTCTAATGGCTCTTCAATCAATACTTGATTGATTTTAGCCTATGGTGGTTGTGGTGGTAGAGCTGGTGGTGGCGGAAGAGGTGGTGTCTTGTACCTGAAACTTCCCCCTAGGTAAGTAGGAAGAGTTGGGTTGTCCAGCAGTAATGGTGATCTGTACAACTGGCGTAGGTAAAGCCAATGGAGCTCTAAGTGCTGGTAGCTATACAACATTTTGGAATTTGGGATATCTGCACATTGAAGTGTTATGATTTCCTAATTTTACACAGTGGGCACAATAGAGTAATGGCCTTACTCTTAATTGTGGACATTCGGTGGTAGTGTGATTCAATCTACACATAGAGTACCACACCAATTCCCTACGAGGTAAAGATGATTATATCCATGCCCAGATGTTTCTCTTCCCTCCTTTACTTTCATTTTCTCTAATATAGAATTACTGAGCTCATCCATCGTCATGTTTCCGACTTGCTTGCTTCGGGATCTAATTTATTGGTGGTGACTCAAGACACGCAAATTCGTAGTTTGTTGAAGATGTTTTGACATCTTCCGGTTGTGGCAATTCCAGCATATTATCGTTATATTCAATTGCCAGTTTGCAACATGTATCAAGAGTAGCGGGTTGGGCTGGTACCAATAATCATGCATTTTGTGGTCTCTAACCCCTCTCCAAAAGCAAGGAAATAACTGATCATCACTTAACCTCTCCTATAGTTTGCACATTAAATTTAAGTGCTTAAGTCGAGACACATAGTCTCTCACATCGACTCAACTTTCTTTTGTTTGATATTATGTAACTGTGCCACAAGGCCCCATCTGTCACCACTTCGGGCAAAGTTGGACACAAAAACATTCTTGACTCTTGTGAAGTTAACCTTATCCTCAAGCTTGAGAGTTCGGAACCACTAATAAGCTTTTCCTTCCAGGGTCAGTGAGAAGGCATGAATCGTTGTCACATCATTGAGACAGGCCCACAGGTTTCACATGTGGATTCAAAAATCTCTACATGTTGGATATAGAATCTCTGTCCTCAGAGAATTTTTGGACAAGTTTCTATTCTTGAGTCTTTTGAAGTTAACCTTATCCTCGAGCTTGAGAGTTCGGAACCACTGATAAACTTTTCCTTCCAAGGTCAGTGAGAAGGCATGAATCATTGTCACATCATTGACAGACCTGCAGGTTTCACATCTGGATTCAAAAATCTCTACATGTTGGATAGGATCACCGTCCCCATAGAATTTTTGGATGAGTTCTGAAATGACATGAGGCTTTATTTGGGAGGGTCGGGATTCTAGAGCAGTGCCTAGTTTTATGAGCATTCCTTGGCCCATCTCTGCCGCCATATTTAGTAGATCCGTCCTTGTGGCTGCATTAAGGTCAACGGTTGGATCCATCCTTGGCCTTTGAGGAATTGCTCCTCCCCTTTCTAGACCTCATCCCCTTCCTGTATTGGCTCTTCTAGGTATCTCTGGTCCATGGGATGGTCTTGCCGTTGTACCTTGGAGTGGCTCACATTAGTCGCCTTCGTACACCTTTGCAGAATCAGAAATTTCATGTCTTGTAAGAACGTAGGATGATTGATCATCTGCTCAATATGATTTTTGGTGTAGACGGTCCTCTACTTTGCCTGCCACTCTTGCTAGGTTATCATCTTCTTTTATGGTTATAAACCCTTCCTCAGCTCTGGACTCTCATTTATGGATTCCAAGTTTAGAATTTATCCCTCACTTCTTTCCATAACCAATTTTGGTTCCTCCGAGCTCACTTGTTAAGCTCCAACCTCCAAGCTCCACCTCCACGCTGTCACCGTAGAGTCGCTTGCACCACCAGAGTTTCAATTTCTTGGTGACTGGAGACACTCGAAGTCGTAGTTGCTGAAAACATTTTGACTTTCTAGTTGCAGTAATTCCAGCATATTATCTTCATATTCAATTGCCAGTTTGCAACATGCATCAAGAGTAGTGGGTCGGGCTAGTACCAGGTAGTCATGCATTTTGTGGTCTCTAACCCCTCTCCAGAAAAAAAGGCAATAACCGATCATCAGTTAACCTCTCCCATAGTTTGCACCTTGAATTTAAGTGCTTAAGTCAAGACACATAGTCTCTCATCGACTCAACTTCCTTTTGTTTGATATTATGTAACTGTGCGCCCACAGGGCCCCATCTGTCACCACTTCGGGCAAAGCTGGGAGCACAAAAACATTCTTGACTCTTGTGAAGTTAACCTTATCCTCGGCGGGCTTGAGAGTTTGGAACCACTGATAAGCTTTTCCTTCCTGGGTTAGTGAGAAGGCATAAATCATTGTCACATCACTGAGAGACCTGCAGGTTTCACATGTGGATTCAAAAATCTCTACATGTTGGATAGGATCTCTGTCCCCCCAAAGAATCTTTGGACAAGTTTGGAAATGATATGAGGCTTCATCTGGGAGGGTCGGGATTCCAGAGCAGTGCCTAGTTCTCTGACCATTCCTCATCTCTACCGCCATATTTAGTAGATCTACCATGGTGCCTGCATTAAGGTCAAAGGTTGGATTCATCTTTGGCCTTTCAGGAATCGCTCCTCCCCTTCTTGTATTGGCTCATCTAGGTATCTCTGGTCCATGGGATGGTCTTGCCATTGTACCTTGGAGTGGCTCACATTAGTCACCTCCGTATGCCTTTGTAGAATCAGAAGTTCCATGTCTTGTAGGAACGTAGGATGATTGATCATCTACTCAATATGATTTTTGGTGTACAGATGGTCCTCTACTTCGCACGTCACTCTTGCTAGGTTATCCTCTTCTTCTAGGGTTGTAAACCCTTCCTCAGCTCTCTCAACTCCTCATGTATGGGTTCCAAGTTTAGAATTTCTCCCTCACTTCTTTCTATAACCAATTCTGGTTCCTCCAAGCTCACTTGTTAAGCTCCAACCTCCAAGCTCTACCTCCACGCTGTCACCGTAGAGTCGCTCGCACCGTCGTGTTTTCGACTTGCTTGTTCCGAGTTCCAATTTCTTGGTGACTCGAGTACACGAAGTTGTAGTTGCTAAAGATGTTTTGACATTTTTCGGTTGCGACAATTCCAGCATATTATCTTCATATTCAATTGCCAGCTTACAACATGCATCAAGAGTAGCGGGTCGGCTGGTACCAGCAGGTAATCATGCATTTTTTGGTCCCTCTAACCCCTCTCGAGAAGCAAGGCAATAATTGATCATCATTTAACCTCTCCAGAAGCAACGTCTTCACAAGTCTAGATTCTGAACTTATTCAAGCTATTTGAGCTCAAATACCAATTATCAAAGTCATCATATAAGAGCAGTTGGACTATCTACTATCTAAATAAAAGCACAAATTAGCCATATTAACGTGCAGTCGGTTCTAGAATTGAACTAGAGCAGCAAATAAAGTTGCCACAAAAACCTACAGTAAAAAGACCCGCCTATAAATGGCACGATTATGAGAAAGGACACCGTCACGGCGTGTAGGAGACTCAAACTTAGAATGCGTGCTTGAAAGAGTGCCAACTCATCCTTGGTGTTCTTCTTGAAGGCATGAAAACTGTTTCTTTGCAGATGACTTTAAAGAGAGAATCTTTGTTGCTTTGCTACCAATGTTGAAGCATGTGCTTTCTTCTTCCTCACAAAAGATAGATGCCAGAAAGTACACTATTTCTATCAAAGAAATATATGGCTTCATAGAGCTTGCCTTTTAGTCCTAAAAATAGCCTAAATGTATTTGCTTTATCTAAAGATAGAATAGTGCTTTTGTGTGCACTAAGGGTTCAGTCACACCTAGCCTATGGCTAGTGTACAAGACTATATGCGTGAGCAGCCTTCTATATATATATATATATATATATATATATATATATATATATATATATATATATATATTAGTTGTAACCGTCCACGTGGCAAGTAAAGGATCCCCACTTGGCAAGGGGAGCAGAGGTCTTCTCTTCTCTATATTATCTTAAGGAAGAGTTTCACAAAGTTGCCACACATGGCAAGACTTTGGAGGTTCCGGAAGGGGAGGAAGAGGTTTGAGGAGGTTTGGGTAAAATTTGAATTTGGAGTTTCAAAAGACGTGCGAAGCACGGGTTGCCGACTACTTCACATAAATAAGAAAGGATAAATTATATATATATATATATATATTTAAACACATGCCTAAATGCATTTGGGCTCACAATTAGTTGTCACCATCAAGTCATTTGCTCATTGAATGAGTATATGTGTGTGTGTGTGTGTGTGTGTGTGTGTGTGTAGGAGAGTTTCACATTTTTGAACTTTTTAAAAGGAACGTTTCTTTTCCACAAGCCTAGATGCATTGGGGCTCACAATTAGTTGTGACCATCAAGTCATTTGTTCATTGAATGAGTTTTTTATACACACACACACACACACACACACACACATATTATAGAGTTTCTCATTTGCTCATTTGTTTTTCCTAGCACACACACACACACACACACATACATACATACATACATATATATATATATATATATATATATATATATGTATTTATAGGTATGTATATATAGGTATATATATATATGTATTTATAGGTATGTATATATAAATAGATCTATATGTATAAATAGGTATGTATATATATATGTATTTATAGGTATGTATATATAAATAAATCTATATGTATGCCAACATAAACATGTGCATGTGCATGCACACAAAAAACACTCACATAAAAAAAAAACACATGCAAACACACTCGCATGCACATGCACATACACAAATATGCACACTTACATGCACACACTTACTTAACCTCACACATACACATACATGTATATAAACTTACATATATATACATGCATACACACACTGAAATACACAAATACATGTGCACACACATCGATAGGCAACATGCATACATAGATGCACATTCACACACACATTTGCACGTGTACATGTACACAATCTCACAGACATATGCACCTGCACGTGCACACACATGGATACAAAAGTGTCAACATAAAAAAAATTACATGCCTACACACACATATACATTCGCATATGCACACACGTTCATATATATATATATGTGTGTGTGTGTGTGTGTGTGTGTGTATACATATATATGTATATATATATATATGTGTGTGTGTGTGTGTGTGTATGTATGTATGTATGTAAATAATATACATACATATATATATATATATATATGTATGTATGTATGTATGTATGTATGTATTACAATATTCTCTCTCTCTCTCTCTCTCTCTCTCTCTCTCTCTCTCTCTCTCTCTCTCTCTCCTAGATAGATATATATACCATATACTCTTTATATAATACAATATGATATATATGCATATATGTGTGTGTGTATGCAAATATATGTAAATACACACATACACACACACACACACACACATATATATCTATGTATATCTGTATATATATATATATAGATTATATAAAGAATATAATATGTAAATATCTATAGTAGAGAGAGAGAGAGAGAGAGTATTTAAATACACACACGTATATACATACATACATGTGTATATATATAAGAGAGAGAGAGAAAGAGAGAGAGTATTTAAATACACACACGTATATACATACATACATAAATACATACGTGTGTGTATTTAAATAATAAACATACTCTCTCTCTCTCTCTCTCTCTCTCTCTCTCTCTCTCTCTCTACCATAGATATTTACATATTATACTCGTTATATAATCTATCTATATATATATATATATATATAATTTATATGTTTATTCTTTAAATACATATATATTTGTCTATGTATATGTATGTGTGCATGTGCATGGGTATGTGTGTGTTTTATTATATTAAATATGTTTATTTTTTATAATAATTAAATATATATTATGAAAAGAAAGATTTATATTATATATATACATACATACATATATATATATACTTATACACACACACACATATATAAATATATAAATATATAAATATATAAATATATATATATATATATATATATATACATACATATATACACACATATATAAACACGTATATAAATCAACAATATAAGAAAAGACACACACACACACACACACACATACACTATATATGTATGTATGTATATTTGTGTGTGTGCGTGTGTGTGTGTGTGTGCGCGTGCGTAAATATATATATAAAATAAATAAATTAACACACACACACACACACACACACACACACACACACACACACATATATATACACACACATATATATACATCTATACACACACACACACATGTATGTATATATATGTGTGTGTATATATATACGTATATACACACATATATATATATACATCTATACACACACACACACACACACACACACATACACACACACACACACATAGATATATATGTACATACACACACACACACACACACATACACACACATATATACACACACACATATATATATATATGTATATATACATATATACATATGTATATATACAAAAATTTTACCATGAGTGGCCCATTCTTGTAGAGAGAGAATGTGTGCAAATTCCTTAAAGGGCCCAATTTAGACCAAATTTTTCCTATTGCTACTACTTCAAGTTCCTAAAGAACTGCTTTCTTCCTAGCTGATCTATATTTGTCTCTCTGAATTTTAGAGTTTTTGAGTAGTTGTTGAGTCTGGCCAATGGCTTGAGACCATGCTCTCTAGTAGAGGACAATTGAGAATGAAAAGCACCATGATTTTTTTTGGGATTTCTTCTTGGATCAAGGGAAGGTGGAAAAGAGATGGGTTAGCATGAAACTAGCCAGCTTTAGACTAAGATTCTATTTTGTGAAGGGAAATGAGGATAGAATTATGGTCGGAGATGTGGATAGATTCTAAAATCTTGATGTGAGTATTATAATACTCCTTAGCAATGCTACCACTCAGTAACATCTGTTAAGCCTTGCAAATTTTGTAGTTGAAGCAAAGTCAATCAAGTCATGGAAGCCTTTACATGATAGCCATTCCTTGTGCTCATGCCCCTTCAAGGTGAGCCCCAATCCATACAACCTGTCTTATTTGTTTTCTACCATGTTGAAGTCCCCTACTAGGATAATAGGAAACTGAAGTTGGAGAAGACATTGCCACAAAGCTGGCCTAGGTTGTTTGGTGGGCCCAAAGCATAAACTCGGACAATGTACCATTTGATGTCTGTGACCAACTTCACTGCCACCCATCTGTTAGTCGGGTCAACAAGAGAATTCTTGATGTAGCTCTGCCATCTCTTGTGTATTCCCAAAGCAATGCCACAACTACCAAGGCTATGATCAGAATAGAACCAGATTAAATCCTGAGACAGCTTCTCTAGGTTGGACTTAAGAAGCAGGCCATAGGCTTTTACTTCTTGGAGTGTTACACAATCTACATGTAGTTTTTCCCTAAAGAACCCATTTTTCATCTTGGACGCTTTGAGGGGATCCGTAAGCCCCTTAACATTCAAAGAGAGAATTTATTTAAACATTATTTCCTCTGGATTTTTGGAACATGACTACCTCTTACTAGAGCTTGTTTCTCTTCAGCAAACAAGTCTACACTTAGACCGACTTTGGAAATTCTCCTTTTAGAGGAGGAGACTTCTTGTTGAGGTTTGCTGCATTGCCATTGAAATTGTTATTCAAACAAAATAGACTGCTTTGTAAATATCAAGAAGATAGGGAAAGTAATTATTACTTACTTTTAGGGATTTGTGAGTCCTTTGCAAATTTCCATCAATCAAAATATTCAAAATCTATGCTTTATGGTCATTTGGCAATGAGCTAGTTACCAAGCTGTATACCCTATCCTTTGTCAAATAATCCGATTTCTTGTTCCAATTAACTCGCACTAGTCATCTGCAACACAACACCAAAATTAAACCACAACATTAAAACCATAAAATATTGTTGCCTACAAAATAGACAGCGAAAAGAGTGTAGGATTTCTTACTCAAAGAAACCTTCCCCTTGTGCAGGGTTTGAAATCATCGCCAACCTCCTTGTAGCATGGCTCCAGCCTTGTAGTATGCCTTTGCTTTCTTTCATCTTTATAAAATGCAGTTCTCCATTTCTTTCCAAACTCATGTGCAGGCAAGCTATCTACTAGAGGGGATCAATATCTTGGGTGGCTGCGAGGTACTCATCCTATTATTCAAAAATTATAACATTAGTGGATAATATGCAAATGTTAATCATATATTGCAAGTGTCAAAAGATTGAAGGTTTGGATGGGTGGACCTTTTTTTTTGTGTCGAGGCATGCTTGTCCATCCATGCCTTGTTCATCTCTCTAGTGTGCTCCATAATTGTTTCTTTGTTTGCCAGCCCAAGTGCCCTAATGAGATACACTTTGTCCACAAGAGATGAAGAAACATAGCCCACTTCATTCATCCTTTGGCAAAAAAATTTAAGGTTATGATGAAAGATTAAAACATAATATGTCAAATATTCCAAATTCAAAGAGACTTAACACATATATTCTCTTACCTTTTTAAGTGAGCTATCACTATGAGAACATCCCCCTCTTTATCCTCAGTGAATTCAATAAGGGTAACATCAACACAAGGATGTCTTGATATGACATTCTTGAATGCTATAGTTAGATAGTGTAAATCTAATTAGCTCCAAAACGTTTTTATAAAACAAAAGACCGTATTCAAAAAGTAGGAAATTTAAGTAGACTCACATTTATTAATCTCCTCCATCCATGCTATAACTTGATGATTGCCGTCCCACACGTATAACATCTTGTTACTCATGAATTCCCACTCTGTACCTTTGATCATATTCTCGCGAACTCCTCGTTTTTCAACCGCCTGCTGTCATCCCATGCAATAACATCATCGTGAGTCACTTCTCTAACAGGATTATGGGATGAGGAGATAGAGAAAATGAACTTACATCTATCGGCAACATAGCCATTCGTATAAAGTTCCCTTGCCAGCTTCTTGTACCTAAACTACACTCTTCATGTAGAGGGGTTAGGCACAAGTCTGCAAGGGAATAGGTGGCAAAGGAGTGGATTTCACCACTTGGAATGTACACACACACACACACACACACACACACACACACACACATGTTATGCTTGGTAATCCAAAAAATACCTTATGTAAGATTTGATAAAAAACAATTACCTTCACTCTGTTAAGACTGTCTTTTAGAAGTTCTAATCGCAAGCGAGTTGCATAAGTCACCATGAAACCCTCTTCATTCTCACCTTCTTTTTCAATTCCCTCGTCCACCTCTCCTACGTCCTTAGTTTCTTTAATGGATTTTGAAGAAGCACCTTTCTTCAAAGACTTAGCAACTCGACTTGGATTCCTTTGAGGAGGAGTCCAATCATCATCATCTTTCTCTTCTTCGCACTTGTCACTTCTTGGCTTGCTTATCTGGTAGGTGTGCTCTTTATGCTTTTTGCATGCTTTGGATGTGGGGATTATTTTGATGTGTTTGCAACAATCTAAACACATCGACATATACAAGACATATTGCTCTAAAAAAAAACCACTAAAAAAGAGCATAATTGGAAAGACAGAGACAGATAAAATAACACTTATGTAACCTCTGGCTGGCCACACAATGATGTATCATTTGGTTTGATTTAACTTATCAATATATAACTATCTTCGAGGGGAAAAGGAAGAGGTACTTCTCCCACTTCAACATCTTCTAATCGACACACCAACATAACCAAGCGGCAAACCAATTCCATGGACAATATCCACTGTGGTCTCTATATGCAAAACGGTCCCAGTAGCTACCTTGGTATCATTGAACATCAATGACACTCGTGTCCCTCTTTGGAAATGGGGAGATGCCATGAGGACAAACAAGTAGCACGAGAGAGAAGAAATAGATTGCCGAATACAATCAATTAGAAGGAGATCGAACAAGGAAGAAAGAGTCCTAAAAGATATAAGAAAGAGAAGAGGTGATATAAATATAGACAACGATAAAAATAGAGCAAAAAAGCATTAGATATAAATAGAGAGAAAAATATCAAATTTAAATAAATTAGGGTTTTGAAAGAAGAGAAAGAAGGAACAAAGAAGAAGAGAAGAGAGGGAAGAAACAATGAAGATAAGAGAAAGGAGAGGATAGGAAAGGGAATAGAGAGAGAGAGAGAGAGAGAGAGAGAGAGAGAGAGAGAGAGAGAGAGAGAGAGAGAGAGAGAGAGAGAGAGAGAGAGAGGAGGGAGTTCTGTGAGAGAGAGGGAGAGAGTATGTGAGAGAGAGGGAGGGAGAGGGCTATCATTTTAGGGTTTAGGGAGGGAGAGAGTTTGAGAGAGAGAGGGAGAGGGGGCTATCGTTTTAGAGTTTAGGGGGAGGGAGAGAGTTTGTGAGAGAGAGGGAGAGGCGGCTATCGTTTTAGGGTTTAGAAAGGGGGAGAGGGGAGCGTTTTTCTTTTAGAGGGAGGCTGCCATGTGTGTTTTGCTTTTAGAGGGAGGCTACCATGTGTGTTTTGCTTTTAGGGGAGGGGATTCCACGTGCACGTGTAGGGAGGGGGGAGCTACATTCACATTTAGAGGGGGGAGGGGCTACTACGTTCGTGTGTAGGGAGGGGGAGGAGTGGATCCTGCTTTGTTGGGCATGTTCACATTTAGGGGGGAGGGTAAAGCGCGTTCGCACATTTAATGGGGGGAAAGGGGTGTGTGCCCCCCACTACGGGCGACGGTCGCCACCATTAGTTGGTGGGTGGGGGGGTGTGCCAACTAAAGTAGGGAGTGGGACACCCCCCCACCAACTAAGGGAGACGGTCGCCCTTAGTTGGTGGGAGGGGGAGTGGTCTCCCTTAGTTGGTGGGAGGGGGAGTGGTCTCCCTTATAGTTGGTGGGAGGGGGATCACCAAACTAAGGGCAACCGTCCCCCCACCAAACTACCGTCCCCCCACCAACTAAGGGCGATGGTTGCACCCTTAGTTGGGGGAGGGTCGCTAACTAAGGACGACGGTCACTCTTAGTTGGTGTGGGGATGTGTGCCTCCCCTCACCCTCACTAAGGGTGACCGTTGCCCTTAGTAAGGGTGGGATGTGGGACACCCCCCACTAAGGGCGACCGTCACCCTTAGTTCATAGTTGGTGAACTAAGGGCGATGGTCGCCCTTAGTGGGGGGGTTGGGACAACCCCCACCAACTAAGGGCGACCGTCACCCTTAGTGAGGGTGAGGGGTGGCACCCCCCCAACTAAGGGTGACGGTCGCCCTTATTAGTGGGGCGATGGCTAAACTACATACTCTTTCCAAGCACATGCCTAAACTACCCACTCTTTCTAAGCAATTCCTAAACTACTCACTCTTTTTATGCACATGCCTAAACTACCCACTCTTTCCAAGCACATGCCTAAACTCAACATGAGTGACTCACAATGGTAAATATTATTAGTGATTAATGCGAGAATAGATAAGTGCTAGGTAGGTTGTGGGAACTAGTAGTCTAATGTGTGTAAGTTTAGGCTTTAAATAAAGCAGTTCCAATGTGTGTGAACACAAGTGCTAGTGTGTGTAAGTTCTTTGTGTGGAGTATGTACACCTTACTTCGGGTTAAAATCAGTGGCTTAAGAACTATACAAGGATGTACTGTTTACTTGAAATAAAAATGGATGGAATCATAAAAAGGTACAAGAGTTATTTTATGTGCTTTTACTTTGCAATAGTCCTAGATGACGAGACTGGCAGAGTAAGCTTATAGCCTAAATTGGGATCATAGAGGACATGTAAAGGTTATGCAATCATTATATGGGAGCTAGTTATGGAATAATCATTATACGGGAGTTAGTTATGGAATAATCATTAAATGGAAGTTAGTTATGCAAGCATTTATTATATAATACATAATATAATGCAAGCATTTATTATATAATGGGAGTTAGTTATGCAAGATAATATAATTATTAAAAATAAATTTTAGATTTTGTGTATTAATGACACAATTTATAATGATTGAAAAATGTTTTTTATGTTTTTCAAAATAATGATTATTTTTAAAAATGAGTATATAATTTTTATTTTTTTCTCTAATATGTATAGAATTAGTGTTTAGATTTTGAATTCATTGTCATTAGTTTGTTGTGTGTTTGTGAGTTGGTTTTTTGAGAGCTTGTGTTTGTGAGCTAGTTTTCTGAGAGCTTTTCTTGCCATGGAGCACACTTCTTTTCACATTTTTGTAGGAGGTTTGGAGAGTGATTCTATTGTTAGAACTATACAAGGTCATTTTTATATTACTAAAGCTGATGATTTTGATGGAATATTATATCCTCACTCTGGATTGAAAGTTTTTGCAATCAAACCACAAGATGATGGCGTAGATCATCTTATACCTATCGAGTTAGCTAGACCCGTTGTTGTGAAGAAGAACCATGTTATATCTTTGATAAAGATATAACAACAGAATACCTTGTTATTCCAATAATAGGAGAGTCAAGCAACACTACAACAAGCACCCCAAAAGAAGTCATTATTGATCTTAAAATAGAAGATTCTCCCATAGGTACACCACTTTAGAAGAGTGTGGTCAAATACTTATTGTCTGAGGAATCTCATGCTAGTGTTCTTCATGGAATGTTATTAGAGAAAGCACACATATTGAAAAAGTATGAGATTCCTCAAATCTATAATGGCAATGTGGCTTTTGAGTTGCCGAATGTACGTGATCCTTTAGCCTCTCTAATGCGAGGAATGGAGCAAGCACATGATGGCCATTGCTGGGGTGAAACCTGTGGTGGAGAGTCATGTGAAGTTTCCTAGAGTTGTATGAAAGAGTTCTTGTGGAAGCTTATTTGAGTGCACTTATGCCGTGTGTGGAAGAAAAACTATGAATGACACACTGAATACAACATCATGGATTGGTAAGCATATTGTCTTGGCTCAATTTCAGTAAACTTTGATTTATAAGAGTATTTATTGGAACTTTGTATTTTTTCACATAATAGGCAAGCTCACACAGAAGCTTCCCTCTTTGGGCTTAACAACGGATGGATATGGATCACTATCTTGTTTCTATTGCAAGAACAAACCTGTATGTAGAAGACTATGTGGTGCTATGGTGTACTAATGTATGCCTACTAACCCACATCTGTTGAGATTGATGATACATCAAGGGGAACATTTTCATGAGTGTAAAGGGACACATCAGGGTAGGCATTGCAAAAGACGAGAACTTGAAGAGGCAATTTCAAAGGTGGGTACAAGTGGTCCAAGGGAGATACAAATGGATATCACCAAAAAACTTGTATTGGATACAGTTGTCAGGAAGCATACGAAGAATGAATTAAATATTAACATGGAGTTGTCACTATTATTGGAACACATGCATCCCCTAATTTAATGTCAAAGGTAATGTTAATTCCATATTGATTTTAATTGTTTGGTAATTCTTGGTGAACTTAAGTTTACATAGATTGTTAAGTTGTCCAATTCTCTTGTAGATTTAGGAGGATGGTGCATGCTTCTAGGATTAACGGTTCAGTGCAAGGAGCAGAGTTAAGTTTACATAGTTTGTTAAGTTGTCCAATTCTCTTGTAGATTTAGGAGGATGGTGCATGCTTCTAGGATTAACGGTTCAGTGCAAGGAGCAGAGTTAAGTATCCTAGAATTGAAGAGACAATGCGCTTTTGAGTTCTTCCATGGTAGTCGTTTTCCTCGGAAAGATTTGGATGAGTTAGAGCGATATTACATGTTTAAAATGTTAACCACAGGTCTTACATTGGGTTTAGATCTTGCGCCAAAAAAGAGACGAGGATTTGAGTAAGGCTTGGGTTTGTTTTGATCATGTTAGGCATGTACAAGGATGGACAACAATGGCTACACATGTATATGATCCAAGGTATAGTTTGGTCTTGTGAAGTTCTTAAAAAAATTGATCTTGTGAGATAATTGCAACTTGCAAAATGAAAGAGGAGGACACAGTGGCACAAGTGCTTTTCTAGGAAATGATTAACAATGTTATAGTCCAAAAAGGCTTTTCTAAGCCATATTTTTTTGGCTTCATGGTGGTTGATAATGCTGGAGCCAAATGGAGGGCAATTAGCATAGTCTATAATAATGGACTAGAGAATATATTGGAATGTCATGAGCATTCATGTCTTTTTCATTGGGAACAAAGCTTGAACATCCATACAGTACAATATGTAGTTAGGAATTTTCAAGAAGAGCATATGTCGTCATTGGCATTGTGCATTGAGTAAGAAAGAGGCACTTTTAAAATACAGACACATTTGATCATGGTGGATGAATGGTAAAGTTGTTGATGTAAACTTACCAACCATGGATTGTTGGCTTAGTTGGTGGCATACTAGATATCCCCATTGGAGGAAACATCTTACAGGGGTAAGTATTACTTTCTTGGTTTTCGAAAAGAATAGCTTGTATTTGGAATCTAAATTGTCAAGTTAATTATCTGGTTATAGAATGTGGTTGAGAGCTTACAATTAACTTAATCTCTTGTTTTAGGATGTCGACGACGTCGGTGTGTCACAAATGCCGACCACCAATCTAGCAAAAAAACGAAACATGTAAGTTGGTTAGTAGGAGAGGGTTTTAGGGGAACCATCTCTTTATGTGATGCAGCTGTTTCAAACATCGCTAATGCCCTCTTGCAATCCACAAAGAAGCATGCATTCATGTAAGGTAAATATCACGGGGCAGGCCCTATAATAACAAAGTTGATGGAGAAGGCCAGAACATCAAAAGCTCCAAGTCTGTTCAACAAGCACTAGCAAATCGGTGGGGGAAGCAGTGAGTGGCACACCAATGCACGTGCAACCAAACTTTTTTGGTGATAACATTACCATTAGCCGGCATCGAAAACCCACAGTTATAAATCTTGAGAAAGATAACTCATCACATCGTCCAGAGTATGTCACAGAAAACCAACCACGTAAGAAACAAGGTAGGAGATTAAACTTTCCACTCACTTTTCCTTTAGCTATCGATGGTGGTTAACACAATGCAGAGGGAGAGACAACTGAAGCAAAGGTGTAGGAAATTGTGGAGAGTGACATACACAAATCAATGTGGGCTATACGTTGAACATCTCTACACAACAAGGTAACTTTCCAAGGATGGTTAGGTGGCCAAGATGGCAAGTGCAAAAAGAACATCAAGAACTGCGAGCAAGGTTTTCTAGCTCCTTCTTTCTATGGTATCAGAGAATGGTTTGGGGGAAAAAGGCATCAGTTCATGTGGTTTTATAGTAGCAGGGTGGATCATACTTGGAGAGTATGTAACACCATCTTGCTAGACCCCCGAGATTATTTGGCCAGTGGGACGAGGTACAAACTTAATTGTGGATGAGATCCGAGCATTAGAGGCTGGTGGGTTTGTGTTACAAAAGGGACAATGTCAGGAAGCAAATGATATAGGTCAACGGTCAACAAGGTACATAAGTGGCATATCGGATATGGCAGCCAAGAGAATAGATTCGACAATTTCAAGTACAGCTACGGTCTTTGAGCATTTGGTCATTAAGGTTGGGCAGATGAAAGTGTTTGTAATTGAGACTAAGGAATCACTAGTACACAATGAAAAAATACCAGGTGACTATGGGAAAGAATCCATCATACACATGTCTCGATTTTCAAATCAGGGTAGGTGCTAGACAACCATATTATGCATGCAAGCACCTTTATTTTTTATATTTGCGTTTCTTTGGGTTAGATGAGAATCATAATATGTTTATACAACATCAACTCACTCTAAAAAAGGAGGACCTAATGAGAATGTTCACCAGCAGGAGAACAATGTGAAAAAGACCTCGTACTGTTGATGACATTGTACTGTAGTTTCATGTTGCAATAATAAAATGTCCTTTGTCTCAATTCTCTAGCAAGAACTATTTACTTTTTATTTTTTTAATGTTTTAGCAGGACACTCAATATGGTTGTATGTTAATGGCTTAAATATGTTCATTCCATTCATCTACTTTTCTAAATAAAGGAGATAGACATGCATCTACTTTTCTAAATTTAGGGAAAAGCCATGCATGTGATTTTCTAAATTTAGGGAAAAGCCATGCATCTACTTTTCTAAATTTAGTGGATAGCCATGCAAAGTACCTTTTTGCTTTTTGTATCTATAAATTTGACCCCTACCTCTTACTCTAATCCTTACTTTCAAATCTTATTGCCTCCCTCTCCCTCTTGTTGCCTCCCTCTCCCTCTCATTGTATTTCTCTCCCTCACTATTATTCTCTTTCTTACAACCCTCACCATCATCAACTAACCTTTGTTGTTCTCTAATGGATTCTTCCAATGGCCCCAACTATACTCTACAGGAAACCTTAGATAGGATTTGTAAAGATTTATGCAAGAAAATGAGCGATGTGATAGAAAATGAGCGATGTGATAGAAAATCTCAAAATCACGCAGACCGCAATCTTTGGACAAAGACGATAGTGGATGAGTCTATTGATTTTGGAGATTTGTATGTGTGGAACATGAAGATTGGAAGCGTTATCGCTCGACACTTGGTGAAGTTACGGGTATATTGCCAAAGATACGGAGGAGCCCCTCTACGAGAGGAGTTAAAGAATAGAGTAGCCCAAAAAAGTGTATAGGTGTAAAAATCGTAGGTAGTTATGGTGGTATATTATCAATTTTAAACAATGTTTGATTTGATAACATCTCAGAATCACGACAGAGGCCCACAATCTTTGGATGAAGATGCTAGTGGATGAGCCTATTGATTTTGGAGATTTGTATGTGTGGAACATGAAGATTGGAAGCACTATCGGCACTTGGCAAAGTTACGGGTATATTGCTGAAGATATGGAGGAGCCCCTACGAGAAGAGTTAAAGAATAGAGTAGCCCAAAAAAGCATATAGGTGTAGGAACCGTAGGTAGTTAAAATATGTTATCAATTTTAAACAATGTTTGATTGATAACATCTCATAAGCACGACAGAGGCCCACAATCTTTGGACGAATATGCTACTGGATGAGCCTATTGATTTTGGAGTTTTTCATGTGTGAAACATGAATATCTGCACTTGGCAAAGCTACAGGCATATTGCTGAAGATATGAAGGAGACCCTACAAGAGGAGTTAAAGAATAGAGTAGCCTAAAAAAGCATATAGGTGTAGAAACTGTAGGTAGTTGTTATGGCCCACCCTAACCCTCCTTGAAACACATCCAAAAAGAGATTACCTGGTGAACTACAACTGTCGTGTTGAGGATCTTTCCAATGGCTGAGCTCGTAACCCTTGAGGTCTCCAAGTTCTACAACTCCTTGAGAAGCACGCCCGTAAGCGTTGTCACACTGCCGCATTGCACTACGGGTCCTCGTCCCTCCTCTCACCTCACTTCACTCACACACACTCACTAGCATGCATTAGGGAGAGAGGTTAGCAAGAGGATTAGCAAGAGCAAGACTCAATTGCACAATGGGAGAGTCGAGCACTTTAGGCTCATGAGAGGCCTAATGCTATTATAATGACTACTCTCATAATATATCCATGAAGTTCATCACTTAGGACTTCATCCTAACTTGCTACCACACGCTCTTGAAGCGGGAATTGCCATAAATACTCCCACACACTATTACAGGCACCCATTCAAGTTGTAGCTTTGGACACTATTGCTTCATATCTTGAATGTATGACCCTTTGGTGTATCTACCATGACTCCTTGATGTAAGATAATGGTGGTAGCTCTTGTTAACCCTACAATTGGGTTAACATTCCCCTCTTCCTAATGGTGATCACGTCTACGTGATCGCGTTGATGAAGACCTTTGTGTGGGGAGAATGAACAAGCTTTGTTGATGGCTTTGATGTTGAATTATGTTCAATGGTCTTTGTTCCTCTGGAGGAAATAAGAAAAGCTAGTTAATGAATGAAGAGGTTAGTGATTTATTAGGAATTCCTAACGAGGTGGGGGTGGGGGTGGAGTTTTTTGCGAACGATTGCATTTTTATATTTGTGTGAACCCCTCCCCCCCCTTTTTTTTTCCTCACTTTGTTTTCGGCAATCATCGGCAAGGTTACATCTGATTTTTGCAAGTGGGGACACTAAGAGATGTTAATAATGGGAGAGAAGAGAGGGAAGGATCCAAAGGAACGTAGACTTAATCATTAGAATGAGATAGTGATTCTCAGTTCCTCATTTGATTCATTGAAGCGACATTCATCATTTGAAGTAATTGGCTTTTGATGATGTCCTTTTGTGTGGTAGGATTCTTGGCTTTTGATGATGTCCTTTTGTGTGGTAGGATTCTTGTCAAATGTTGTTGAGAAGGACCTATTCCTTTCTTCTTCTGCCCATGTGAGTTTTATGTTTTTATGTATATTTAAGTGCTCTTATGAAGCAGATTTATATGAAGTACAAGAATTGAGTCATATAGACTCTCATTGAACTACTATGTGTTGAAGTAGCTATGTATTGGTGGTGAGGATTGAAAGAATTACGTCGACTTGTGAGGCTAATATAGATATCTTCACTAAGGATTGAAGATCATTGATTTGTGAAGATGGTGGCGTCGTTTGGAGAGGTTTGTAATTTAAAGGAAAATTCTAGGCGATGGGTTGTACCATTGACCAGGCTTTCACCCACCATGCCCCCCCATCCAGAGATGTACCTGGAAGTTGTCGATGATGAGGATGTGGTGCAAATGTTCTCTAGTGCATGAGTATGGATATGTACTCATGGAGTAGCTGCTACATTAATATAGCCAAAAGAATAGTAAGCAATAAGCTTAACAAATATATAGTGGCTATTGTGTGATAAGACTTAATCTGTGATGGGGCTTAAATCGTGAAAGTGCAGGTTCTTAAGCCGTGAGACTATAATTCGTGAGAAACCTAAACTCGTGAGATTGCAGGATTTTTGGCCGTGAAGGGTTATTTCGTGAAATGGCCTAATTTGGTGAAGTTGCAAGTTTCGACCCCGAGGGTTTTTATTTTATTTTATGGGTCATCTAGGTCATGACTTGCAAACAACAGCATCTTATGCACTTATTTCTCACATCCAAAGGGGTCACAAGAGTATTGTTATTTTGTCCTTGATGTGCCCATAAGTCTCTATTACATATGTGGGTATTGATTCTAGAATTTTTGCTTTATGTTGTCGAGGCAGTAGGGAAGACTGCTAATTGTTTGGTTGAACACACAAGCTCTTGTGTTGGTGCTGAATGCACGAGAGTTGTTGAGTGATTTTCTAGTCGTTACTTAGGCCTCCATTCTTATCAAACTTTAGGTGAAGTTGTTGGGATTGAATTCGGTGGTGAGGTTTTCTTCACATTGTTTAATTTTGGCAACCATATGATGGAATTACCATCATAGTGTTGGAATTAGGGTTGCAGGAAAGCACACAAAGCTTGGAGAAGAAGAAGCAAGAATGCACACATCACAAAGTGTTAGATTGTGTCAATGTACAAAAGATAAGTTAGCCCTAGAAGGATGGGCGTATATACAAGTCGGGGGAAAAAACCTCCTAAAAAGGAAAAAAGTGCCCCGGCGGTCCTAAGTGTGTTCACACACATCACTGCCTATATATATGGCAACAAATTTTGGAGAAGAAGAAGCAAGAATGCACACAACACAAAGTGTTAGATTGTGTCAATGTACAAAAGATAAGTTAGCCCTAGAAGGATGGGTGTATATACAAGCCGGGGAAAAAAAACCTCCTAAAGAGGGAAAAAGTGCCCCGGCGGTCCTAAGTGTGTTCACACACATCACTGCCTATATATATGGCAACAAATCCCCCCTGGGAGTGATGGTGTGAACGAGAGCTGGCACTCATGTATAGGGGAGTGCCATGCCCGAAGTAGATCAATCCACAAAGGGGAGCAAGCCCAAAGCTTTGCGGAAAGCTTCGAACTTCTTACGAGGAAGCGCCTTTATGAAAAGATTGGCGAGGTTGTCCTGTGTTGGCACATAGGCCAAGCTGATCTCTCCTGCTGAGAGTCTCTCCCTGACATAGTGATAATGCACCTCAATGTGCTTTGTGCGAGCATGAAAAACTGGGTTTCTCGCAACTGCCAATGCGCTCTGACTGTTAGCGAAGATGGAGGTGGCAGACCCCTGTCCAACACCCAAGTCAGCCACCATAAGCCACACACACTCAACCGTAGCTGTGAAAGCTGCCTTGTACTCAGCTTCACAAAACTAGAAGTGGCCACAGTAGGTTGCTTCTTGCTCAACCAAGATATGCATGAGCTACCGAGCATGAAACAAAAACCACTTGTGGACACTCTTGTGTCATAGCAACTAGCCCAATCTGAGTCCGAAAAAGCATGTAAATCTGGCGGCAACGATCCCCCCTTGGGATAAAACAACCCAGCGAAAGATGCGTTTAACTACTTCCAATGCTGAGACCCTGGGCTATGCATAAACCTGCTCACCTGTGAGACTGCAAACTGAATGTCCGGCCTCGTAATGCATACATAAATGAGGCAACCAACAGCTGTCTAGTAGAGTGTGACATCAAAGTGATCTCCAGCACCATGAAGACTCAACTTCAAACCTGTCTTCATTAGAGTAGCAATAGGCTTGCAATCTTCAAGGCCAAATCTCCGCAACAATGTCTCAATATACTTTGTCTGACACAAAGCAATACCTCCATCACACTGCTTAAATTGTATCCCCAAATAATGATGCAAATGCCCCAAATCTGACATCTCAAAAGAGGCATTCAAATCAGCCTTAAAATCAGCAATATGACTCTCATTTGGTCCTGTGAGCATCGACATAGAGAGCAATGATTAGATGTACACCATCCACATGTTTAACGTACAAAGTGCTTTCTGTTGGACTATTCTGAAACCCATGTGCAGTCAAATATGCATGTATCTTTTCATACCAAAGCTCGTGGAGCTTGCTTTAAACCATATAAAGCCTTTTTCAACCTGCACACTTTGTTTTCCTGGCCTCTTTGAACAAAACCATGAGGCTGCGATACATACACCTCCTCATGCAAATCTCCATTCAAGAACGCAGTCTTTATGTCCAACTGATGTACATTCCAACCATTATGAGCTGCCAATGCACAAATGCTACGAATAGTAGTCATACGACAAGTGGGAGCAAAGGTCTCATCAAAATCAATGCCCTTTTCTTGAGCATAACCCTTTGCAACAAGTCTAGCCTTATAGCGATCAACACTGCCATCTGGCTTTCGTTTCAACTTAAAAATCCACTTACATCCAATGGCCTTTTTACCAATAGGCAAATCACACAAAGACCATGTACCATTCTTCATTATAGCATCACATTCACTTTGCATTGCAGCCAACCAATTTTTTGAATTTTGTGCCTCATCAAATGAAAGAGGTTCTTCCTCTTCACACATACTAGACACAGCCAAAGCATAACAATTTGATGCATAAGAGGATGCTGAAAACCTGAACGAGTACGACTAGACATAGGTGCATCAATTTTACTATCACGCAAGGTTTGCACCAGCCATTTAGGCATACCTCTAGCCTGCTCATTTTCAGCCCTATCCTCATGAATTATATCCTGTAAATCTGCATTAGAAATAGGCTGATCTATGATGTTGTTTGAAATCTGCATAGGCTAAATATTTGCCTCATTAGGACTTACATTTGAATTCCCACCTGTAAATAGAGGCAACAATGTATCAAATACATCCCGTGAGCTCACACCTGTTTCTTTGGTACATGATAACAAAGGCTGCACAGCATCCTCCACAAAAACAACATCTCGACTAATCAAGATACGCTTTGACTGCGGATGATACAATCTGTAACCCTTGCTTTCAGCACTGTAACCAACAAAAATGTATTTGACAGCCTTATCATCTAATTTTTTACGTTGTTACATAGGCACTAAAGCATAGGCCAAGCAACCAAAGACACGCAAGTGACCAGTAGAAGGCTTTCTGCCATGCCAAGCTTCGTATGGAGTAATAGACTGCAAGGCCTTAGTGGGACACCTGTTGAGTACATATGTAGCACACATGACAGCCTCAAGCCAAAATGCATGTGGCAAAGCTTGGCTCTTGACCATACATCGTGCCATCTCCATAAGTGACCTGTTCTTCCTCTCAGCAACACCATTTTGCTGAGGGGTATACGGCACTGTACATTGGTGTTTTATCCCATGACTAGCCAGAAATGCATGAAACTCTTTAGACATGTACTCCCCCCCTCGATCAGAACGAAGGGTGCCCACAGTACAATTGGATACATTTTCAACCATAAGCATAAACTGTTTGAAGCACAAAAACACTTCGAACTTTGCCTTCAGTGGATATACCCATGCATGCCTTGGGTAATCATCAATGAAAGTCACGAAGTACAAGTGTTTACAAATGACGGAGTTTGCATAGGCCCACATACATCACTATGTACAAGTTACAATTTGCGAGTGGCCCGCACAGAACCATCCTTTGGAAACACAGAACGCTGCATTTTGCCCAAAATACAACCTTCACAAACATGTTTCAATGGTGCCTCAAGAGAGGGCAATGAAGCAACCATATCAAATTTCTGCAAATGCAGCAAACTAGCAAAGTTCAGATGACCAAAACGAGCATGCCATAGTTTTGCATCTGAAACTGCCTTTTCATCAGAAACTGCATTTGCTGAATCTTCCACACACTTGTCATAAGAATTGAGCCTATACAGCCCACGAAACAAGGTGCCAGATACAATAATCGTATCACCAGAAGTCAAATCATGAACAGTACATCTGTCATCCACAAATTTGACTACAAGTCCAAGTCTAGCAAGCGCAGAGACAGACAATAGATTCTTCTTTATCTCTGGCACATACAAAGCATCTGAAAGTGTGAAAGCGCTGCCATTTGCAGCAGTAAGCATAATTTTACCAATGCCCTTAACTGGGTAAGAAGCATTATTGGCACATGTGACAGTATTCCCATTAGGGACAGCCTCAAGAGAAGTGAACATATCACGATGCGAGGTAATGTGCTTTGTAGCACCACTGTCAAAATACCATACATGAGAGTCAACAAAAACTACCAAACATGCATAATGTACAGATAGGTCATACTGGCAATACATGCTAAACGCCCATTCTGTATCCTGCACAACATTTGCAGAATCTGCATTTATAGAAGCATCCGCTATTGTGGCTGCATTTGACTCTTTCTTCTTTGCCTCTTTAGCCTTTAGCTTAGGGCAATTCTTAATGACATAATCATTTGCCTTACAATAGTTTCACCTGGTCTTTTTCTTGCCTTTATCAAGAGCCTTCTCAGACTTATTGTTGCTACCTGTGGAAGGAGAAGAAGTTGCAGACCTACTAATAGGAGAAGAAACAGTGGAAGGGACTACCTTACCACTTCTTCTCTGCTCTGCTGCTGCTGCTGGGCAGCAATAAATGCTTGATCAACTGCACGCTGCCTGGCCCTATTTTGCCTGGACTGCGCTTCTTGCAAGAGCTTGTTGACTAAAGTATCATACTTGACAGCATCAGGTCTGTCCTCATTAAGAAGTCTCCACGTGGAAGCAAAAGTCTGATATGTCTCAGGTAAAGCATCAAGAACAGTCTGCATAAGAGAATGATCAGGAATAATCTCACCTACAGAAATCAACTGTTCTTTGAGATCTTTAATCTTAGCAAGAAAAACATTCATGTCATCATCTTCTTGCATAATCTTCAATTCTAGCTCTTTACGCAGGTAAGCGATTTTTGCCTCGTTACGACTTGCATACAAACCAGCTAGAATATCCCAAGCCTGTTTTGCTGTTTTAGCTGAACGAATATGTGGGTGATATTATGTTTGACAGAAAGTGCAATCAAGGCATGAGCCTGCGCATCTTTACCATCCCAACGAGCTTGTTCAGCAGTGGGTAAAACAGCAACAATAGTAGAGCTGCTAGAACCTGCAACATCCTCAACAGATCCTACATCCACAGAACCTGGACATACATCCGTACCCTGCACAATGTTCCACACTCCTTTTGCAACCAAAACATGCTGCATCATGTATGCCCAAAGTGGGTAGTTGCTGTCTCCATCCAGTTTGTCTTCAGCAGAAAACATGCAAAATATATCATTCGGGCTTCTTTGCAGAGTATAGGGACCTGCAAGCGCTCGTGAAAACTCACCTCAATCAGAGAACGTGAGTCAGAGGGTGCTGGCGGTGTAGCCCTAGGAGCCGATGCCTGCTCTGATACCAATTTTTGGAATTAGGGTTGCAGAAAAGCACACAAAGCTTGGAGAAGAAGAAGCAAGAATGCACACAACACAAAGTGTTAGATTATGTCAATGTACAAAAGATAAGTTAGCCCTAGAAGGATGGGTGTATATACAAGCCGGGGGAAAAAAACCTCCTAAAGAGGGAAAAAGTGCCTGGCGGTCCTAAGTGTGTTCACACACATCACTGCCTATATATATGGCAACACATAGTATCCTTGTTGAAGTATATGCATAGGCACCCATCTTTGATGAACACTATAAATTGGTGGCCGATGTGCTTGGTGTTGAGGCTTTCTTCTTTGTGCAAGTTTAGGGGACTTTGTGATGGGCTTGGGACCCAATCTTTGGTATTTCTTTGGTAGTACCCTTGTGCGTGTAGCAATGTTTTTGGTACCCACACTTGATGACTTGGTGGAGTTTTTTGAGGAACTCGCATAGGCTTTGTGGACTATGTTGTGGAGTACTTTTCTTTTTCCTTGGCCTCTGAGTGCCGCGTTGAGGAAGAGGTTTTGACTGTCGAGGCACCCAAATTTGATTGGCACCTTCATAGTAGCCTTGAGCTACAAGTAGTTACTTCTCCACCCACATTTTGATACTATTAAGATACCTTGATTGTGGTTGACGTGGTGGAGTTTTCTTTAGGGTTGATGTGGAAGGTTTGGGGGCCTCCTTGACTTTGGTTGGTGCGGAGGTTGCAGATTTGAGACTCATGGGCATTGTTGATGATGATGAGGTTAGAGTCTCTTGTGGAGTGTTTGTCGATGAGATGAGGCCTTTGAGCATGTGGTTGTCTCCTTTGGTGAGGTTTGTCTATGAAGATGCATAGGCTTCGGGGTCTTTCCTTTGAGTTCATTGTTAGAGATAGATGGTTTGGCTGTGGTAACTTGTTCAGGAATAGATGTTGATTGCGAGGTATTGGCATCGAACTTCGTAGGTGAGGATGGGGTTGAAGGAGTAGATGCTTTATCAGAGTCAGCCATTGACGCAGATGGTAGGTCATTGTGTAGAGGGACTTTTGTGGAAGAGGCTTGTATCCTTTTGCATTCAGCATCAGAGATATCAATTAAAGTTGGATCCTCTTCATTGTAGTATGGTATGGTCAATGTTTTGTCATTGACCATCATGTGTGACTCTATCGCTAGCAAAGCACAGTGGTGCTTGGGCAGCAATAGTCCATTTATGCCCCAAGATCAAATCTACTTCCAACACATACTCAACCACAAAAAAACTTGTAAGTGAGGGGGTTAGTTTCAATATACATTGTATGTTCAAAGTACCCCAAACATGGCATGTTCAAGTCTTGTGTAAAGTTCATTCTTTCAGGATGTGTCGTGTGAGTGTTGGTTGACCTAACAAATCCCATAGCTCGAGGGTCATGATATTGTGTTCTCGTGTTGGATAAAGTTGTGCTTGAGCTGTGGTGATTTTATTTGCAATTTCCAATCCAACCAAAATC
Source organism: Cibotium barometz (assembly GCF_041138505.1). Classification (NCBI taxonomy): domain Eukaryota; kingdom Viridiplantae; phylum Streptophyta; class Polypodiopsida; order Cyatheales; family Cibotiaceae; genus Cibotium; species Cibotium barometz. The sequence goes on along the minus strand of NC_141057.1, from coordinate 3,021,574 downwards.
CTAGGGATCTTTTGAGTAAGATATGTTGGTAGTTCCAGCTCTTGTAAGGTCTCTTCCTCTCGTATAGCAATTTTACATTACTTGCAAGAGTGTTCAAGGTGACTGTTTACATGGATTCATCTATTGAATACAACGATTCATTTATCCAAGTTCCACCAAGGACAACATCATACTCAAGGGAATCTAGGGTAACATGGAATGTAAATTCCATATCGCCATCAATAGTTTGAGTAGTATATCTAAAGTAACTTGGAACTTCAATGTTTTGTCCCTTGGCTCCTTGGGCAAGACTATTGCTTGTAGGGATGAGTTTAGGTTGTCCCAATGACACCCGTGTCTATTGTCACAATATGTTATGACTAGCTCGAGGGCAGCTCGAGGGCTAATCAATGCATGTTTGCGCTTAACATCATTGCCTGTAGGGAAATCCAACCATACCATGATAGAATCTTCCAAAGGAACCATGGGTGTTTCGATTATTGTCTCAGCTTCATATCCCGTTTCTGTTTCATACTCCCATTCACTTTCATCCTCATTTTCACTTTCAACTTTTTCAAGAGTACCCACTGCGTACACTGACACACTTGGCCCTCTGACAATTCTTAATGAGGGCTGTTTGGAAACTTGTGAATCTTCATGGTCCTGTTTTATGCAATTCGTTATGTCCTTGTATAACTCAGGTTGAGCCCTTAAAGGTGCAAGTGCTGATGTAATGCTGGCTTTATCATAAGAGAAGAGCATTCCTCCAAATGAGGTTTTAAGAGACTGTTTTAATCTTGTAAGGGAATTATCGAATTCCTCACGTGCTTTCTCACACGTATAGTTATAACAATCTGTTTCAAACGACTCTTCTATAGAGATTATGTCTTCCTCTTGAAAGGAAAAGCGGTACTCCTCTAAGCTTTGTATCTTGGTTGTTGTTTTAGGTTTGGCATTATGAGGCTCAATCACAACCGATGACCCTGTAAGACATTCAACCAAGCTAAGCATGCTCTCTTGAGTTTGCTTTTTGCGTTTCACATATGTCATGTGATTATTATTATCCATTTGGGGTGGTTGGGTGGGTTCTAGTTTCTTGATTGGTCTATGTGGTGCACTGAGCAAAGAGTAAGAACTCGTTTCATCCTCACCTAGTGATGTACTGGAACTTGTTTCATTCTCTGACTTTCTTTGGTTTGTCAGTTTTTCATTATGTTTACCCATGCCACAAGATCGAATTTTCTTTTGGGTTTTTGTTATCGTGTGTCGCACATATGGGTGTTGAGGTTTGTGTGGTGGTTTTTGAGGTGGATGCTTCTGTATTATGTATAGCTTTTGGCTCTTTTATGTTTATGTCTCCTTTTGGGTTTATGTCCTCTCTATAGACTCCTTTTCCCTGTCTTTTAATTCGACCTTGGTTTTGACAGTTTGATGTCTTTTATTTTTCTTGGTTTTAGAAGGTTTTGCTCCTTTTGGGTTCTGTTTTAAATCATGTTCTTCTACCCATGTTGAGGTATTGTCTTTTGCATTCCTTTTGACTGTTTCTCGTGCCTTGGCTTGTAAGCGTGTAAGCACATTTAAGGGAATTGTGGACAATTGCCCGTTTTGTACACTTAAGATGTTAAGAGTTGTATTTTGTGAGACAAGTTGCATTGAAGCAACTTGTCTTGGGAAATCTTGGAACATGTGATCAACGGAAGTATTCCAAACTGTGCAGTCTACCACCTTGTGAGGTCCAAACTGTGCAGTCTACCACCTTGTGAGGTCCACGACAATAGAAACACTGAAGTGTTTGATTAATTGATTCATGAGTAGTTTCTACCCTTTGGTGGACTGTTTCTGTTTGGTGCACAGAAGATGGAGGTTTTGAGTCCATTGTGGATGGAGTGGGACATTTTTTAGTATCATGGTCAAAGGTTTTACAATATATGCAGTATAGAAGAACATGTGCCTTGTATACACAATGCGGATTGGGATGGTCGTAGTGATTGCATTCAACACAAGGCATTTTGTTCCTTATTTTTAAAGGCATTAAGGATGTCTGGTTTTGAAGGTTTTCATCCTCTCTTAGAGATGTTTGCTGTATGGTTTTAAGCAAGGTTGCATAAAATTCGGGGAATGTCAATTCTGAGATCGATCTTTCTTTTGACATTGCTTCACTTGGTTTAGATGAGGAACACCTCATAGCATAATCATCTTCTAGCATGTTGTCATCTAAACGTATTACTTCTTTGCAACATCGATCGAATGTTTCCGGATTGGATACAATGATCAAGTTGTGTAAGCTGTTATTCTTCAAGCCCATCATGAGACATCTCTTCAATTGAACATCGTTTAATTTTTCCCATGACTCACAACGTGAGTCCAAGAGTTTTATCCTAAGGATAAAATCTCTAATGGATTCATTTTGTTGACGCTCAATTGAATAGGGTTGTGTTACTGCACTTCACCGATCACCTTGTCTGGAAATTTCCAGGTTTTGAAGTTAGTCTTGATCGCTGGTATCAATGCGATGATCCATCGACTAGATTTTCCCTCTAAGCATAAGTTCAACGAATGTACCTTAGTGGGGCAGTTGGGATTTCCAAAGGCTTCATATCTCTGTTCAAACATTTGAATCAATTGAACAGGGTCTGTTGTTCCGTCATATTTGCACATAATTTTGGAAATTTGTACGGCTGTATTTCTGTATGAATCAGTGAGGCCATAAGTGAGTGCTCTTGTGGTGGGAAGACACTCAGTGAGTCCTTGGGCCACCCCCTTTCTAGACTAGTCAGTATGTCCAAGGTGTGGGTATCCAGGAAAGGGTACTTATAGAATTTGTGGGAATGTTAGGCAAGGGACTAAAGCTCGGTGAAATCGAAGCAATAGGGGGTGTAAAACCCAATGACATGCTTGTTTTATAGGCATGGTCAATGGTATTGGGAGGTGAATTTGCGGCATAGATCTCAATGGCTCGAAGATGTCAGCCCCCATTAGGTTCAATCCTTGTGTGATCCCTGGTGGTAATCTCTCTATCGAGGCCATGTCAGAGTGCCTAAATGTGCCTTAATAAGCAATCACAGTTTTTTTTCATTTTTATACTTTCCAACAGCCCGTTCAGCCTTAAGAGGCTTGGCGTACTCTTCGTTGGGTCAAACAAGTGTCCGTTCGCCCTAATTAGCTTAGGCGCTATAAGTACGTGAACCTCTTAGAGATATCTTTCCAGAAAAAGCGTATGCTAGGAACTTCCCAAATGGAAGAGGAGGTCCTAAATCCTATTTTCCATCACTGTCTCAAGATGAAAAAAAATTCAAGAATTTTTTCCTTGTTTCGCAACACGTTTTTTATGGTGTTCCAAAAGGAATTTTAATAAACTCTGTATGAGGGAGTTGTAGTATTTTTAGAGTACTACAACTTTGTTTCCCTGAGTCGTCCATGATTTTGTCATTTAGACCCTCAAAAAGTAGCCCGAATATGGCTTGTCGTTTTCGCGCTAATTTTTACGATTTTTCGTGGTTTTTGGGCTGTTTTTTGCCTTGATTTTCGAGGTCGAATTTTAAGGCTACTGGTCGGAGGCCAAAATGTCGACTTTGACTTCGAACAGTCGAATCCAAAGTCGAAGAGCTCGATGTCAGCTTTCCGATGAGTCCTAGCGCGCCTTCATCGCCTTCATCGGATATACGGTTTAGGAGATATAGGCCTCCAAACAGGGGTGGTTTCCAGAGTTTCTTTTTTTTTTGGCCGAACGGACCCCTTTTCATGTCGACCGACGGACTTCATGAGTTTTATAAATTTTGATTTTTTTTAAAACGTCGTGAAACGTTAAATGTTTCACGTCGTGAACTCCGGACTCCATGGAATATTAAATTCGAATTTTTTTTCCTACGTGAAACCTTAGGTTTTCACGCCGTGAACCGGACTCCATGGAATATTAAATTCGATATATATGTATATATATATATATATATATATATATCACGTCAGAACTTTCACGATCGGAATTCCGTTCACGGCTCAGATTTTTCATCGAAATTTCTTTCACGGTCCGATTTTTTATTTTTTTGGAGTCTAGTGGAAAATACGAATTTCCCTTTTTGGGGGGGAATATTTGAATTTTAAAAGGAAAGGGGTTGGGCATTTTCCCAAAAAGGTAAGTGAAAATTAAAAAAGTCAACCTTTTAATGACACCCCTTACACCCCTCATAAATCACCCCCAAAATGGACAATTTCGACAACTCATGAGCATCTACTCTCATTGAATGCTCATTAGCCTTAATGAGTTATGTAAAAAAGTGATTAAAGATTAATCCAAGATTAATTTTCTCACTAATCTTTTCTTTTTTTATACTAATCAAAGACTAATCCCTAATTAATTCACACAATTGAGCACATCATTGGATAGAGCAAGGGAATGCTAATCTTTGTGTATCAATAATTGTGTAAATTAATTTAAAATAGGAGATTAATTAGACTCTTAATTATGGTCTCCTCTTTTAAGACAAATTTAATTAGACTCTTAATTATGAACTAACGTTGTTATCATGTTGAAGCATGCCAATTATAATGTCTTGGTGCATGGATCAAAGAGGATTGCGCTTAAATTTTATTTTTTAAATTAAAAAAAATCCCTCTTCAAAAATCACCAATTGAGCATGAAATTGGGTGATTTAGGGTAAATGGAGGACCCTCACATTGAGCTCCAGACCCCATATTTACCCTACAAATGACTCCTTTTGGAGTGATTTTGGACAAAAAAGAAAACAAATTCAAAACAAATAAGAGGGGAAATTTTTAATTTAGAACCCTTTGTTTTTTGTTATTTTTAGTTAGCATCAATCCCCCTTAATTTATTCCTAATTCTCAATTAATTAAGAGGAGGGAGGCATGAAATGGTGGGGTGACATGAGCATTTAATTTTCTATGCAGACCCCTTACCTTTATTTGGGAAAAAAAATCCCCCCAATTGCTTCTCTATAGCATTAAAAAAAAAAACCAAAAAGAGAAGCCCCCAATTGCTTCTCTATAGCATATAAAAGAAAAGAAGAAGAAAAAAAAAAGAAACAAGCACGTTGACCCATGTCTGCTGATGCCTCTGCCCCCATCGCCTGCTCCACATCACCAGCTGCCAACCTTACTCCATGCCAACCTAGCCTGCCTAGCACAGGGTTCATGCCTTTGCCGTCGCTTACTCCACGTAACCAGCAAGAGGAGAGCTAGTGTGGAATTGCAGAGGCTCATTTCCACGCGTAGCAATTGTAATGATGGGAGTCAAGGGCCTTGGTGGGGTCTTCGGAGATGGATGACTTGAACTCCAGCAACGCTTCACATTCTTGTGCAGGGCACAATATAATCGTTGCCTTAGCTTGTGCAAATGTGAAGGAGACCTCACATGTCGAAACCAGGGCTCCTGAAAACCTACAAAGTGAACCAGCAAAATATCCCCCTTGACCAAAGATGAACCGGCTTTGCCAAATTTGGACAAGCTTGATCCTTTTCAAACTGAATTGAACCGGAAATTTTCCTTTTCGACAAATCTATCGCTATTTCATTCAAAAATAGAATCTTGTTTTTTCTCATATTCAAACAAGCTAAGCTTTTAGCCTTTCACTCTTTCCTACTATTCGAATACATTCTTAATCTTTTGTATGAACTATGGAGATCTCAGCTTGTTTGATGCATACCATGATAAATATGTGTGACTCATTGCTCCAGTAGCATGTGATATCCGCTCTTCATCAAGCGACATGCCAACCTCATTTGCAACCTCAGCATTACAGCTCATGTGCTTTGGCTGACCAGCACCAAATGTTGAATCTAGCACCATTGCCCATAGCTCTGAAGTCTGAACTGTTCAACCTTCTGGAGCAAGACAACTAGTTATTGAGTTGTGATGATTGAAAGGATCCATATTACCAAACATGAGCATACCTGCCAAAACCATCCTGTAGACTTTTATAGCTTGGCTTTTTGTAGCTTTTTCAAGTACCATCCACAAGGATGTAGCTGCAAATTAGTGGCACCATTAATAAAATAATTAAACCATTGCAACCTGAATAAATTCAAAACTAGTGTGTTAAACCTTTGAAGATTCTCAACATGTAAAATCCTTGCTAGATTTGAGTACATTCACATACTCTCAGACTGCAATATACCAATGATCTTCTATCTTTATGGTCCAGTCAATTTTCACTTGATCAAGAAAAACGATACTATTATCATGCTTTCAATTGATCAAATCCATGAATCAAGACTAGTTATTGAGCATTGAATCTGATCAAATTTTGCATAAATAAAAAGACGACATACATCGTTGCAAGCTTTGAGTAGGTTGACAAAGTTTGCATTTGTCATCGAGCACGATGTAGCTGCACATAAATGATATCATCATTACACATATTCAAAACATTATAGTCTCACTCAAAGCTCAAAACACTAAAACCTCAACCATACCTTCAATGTGCCATGAAATATGACAACACACATGGTCATTGTAGACAAAAAAGCATCATCCATGATCTGTAAAACATCCTTCTCACATCACGATCTATGCTCAAAATGATAAAAAAATATATATTATTGAACACGTGAGGACATACAAGGAGAGAGTTGGGGAATTAAACCCCGTCACCATTTTGAATGGCTACACCAAGCCCTCTTGGGGGAGTGGATAAAGTGAATGCACTTCATCCACTCCCATAACAAGTTAGTAGGTGAATATGAAAAAAAAAAGCGATCAAAAGAAATGATTAAGCTACAAAAAGCGTACCTTCATCATTGGATGATTAAGCTACAAATACTTTGCACCGTGTAGAGATGTCTATGAGCCTTTGCTCCCCATAAAACCATACTCTCCTCCAACTCTAAGTCACATAGCTTGGAGGGTCCTTCAATATTGATCTTCATAATAGCATCCAAGGTCCGTAACTCCATGCTATTACGCAACTTGGTCTTTATAAGTGTGCGTGTGCTAAAACCTCTTTCACAAATAGCATTACTTGAACATTGAACTAAAGCAATTTGACACAGAGTTAAAACATTAGGATAAGAGTCTCGCCACATTGGATTACATGCTATTGCAGCTGTAACATCAGGAAGACTGTAGCGTACCCAACTAATTGAAGCTTGCTATTTAAAAGACCGAAACTCACTAATAAAATCATCTTCATCAATGATAGAAGAAAAATTCATTACCTCCAGAGACTTTTCCTTACCATAGAACGAGGCTATTTCTTGAGCCTCAAACTTACCATAGTCCTTGAGTATCTTCTCTAGAAGAGGATGTTGTGCAGGCACTAGTACTCGTTAATATTGTATTGTCTGCAAAACGTGCTTCAAGGTTAGCAATAATTTCTTTCGAAAAAGATACCTGAAAGGCAAGGGCTGATGCTAGATCTACTCCAAGTATGTCCCTATCTATCTTGATGTCAAAAAACATGCTGCCATGAAGAGCTCCTCGCAATGTAAACAACTGACCCTTCTCAGGTCCATGATCCGGTAAAAATGCAAAACCATCAATGTCACAAGTAAGAGCGTTACAATCAACATCAGGAGGATCAATATAATATTGCCGAATTAAATTGATCTCCTTTTGGATAACATCATGGATTGTAGTTACATCTACAAACTCTTTTTGAAATATCTTACTCACAATAGCCATACCTTTTAAAATATCCACTAAAAAATGAAGACAATAGATAATTTCAAACCTGGAAATTTCTGCAAATATACTCGGAGCATTTTCCTTGGTTTCCACAAGAATAGCATCAAGAGTAGAACACACCTTGCTCATAGCCGACGATCGGCTCAACCACCTAACATCAAATGTGTGTTCCATCTTCAAGATAGGACAAGCAAGCTCCTCTTGTATGATCCTTAGCTCTTCCAATCTTTTGCCACTTGCATTGAAATAATGGGCAATGGAATTCACCAATTTTTCTATATTCTTGGAAATCTCCAAATTCTTCGCTACAGAAGACACAGCCAAAGCTGTCCTATGAGCAACACAATGAATGGATGTCAAGTATGGATTAACATGTTTTTAAAAAAGTGTGGCGACACCATTCTCCTTTCCTATCATTGTACTACAGCCATCAGAGCCAAAAGCAATTAGCTTTGTTAGATCAAACTTACTTCTTTTTAGCTCTGAAAGAATGGTGTTAAAAATGGTCTTTGCACTCCCATCACTCACACGAATAATACCATAAAAAGAATAGGCAGGAATACAATCATCAATAAGATAAGACAAATAAATAATCAAGTGTCCATGCTTGGAAATATCAGTTGATTCATCTACAAGAACACCAAAAAACGGACTTCGAAACACTTTCTTCAATGTGGTGTTCATCAAACACTTACCAATACAAAATACCATCTCTGCGCAAGCCTTGTCATCATTATACAAGGATGTTGAGAATGGCACACGACAATCCTGTAAAAGACTAATCATATCTGGAAAACTAACAAAAGCATATCTCTTTTTTGCCATATGATAGGCAACTTTAAAGAGAGTTGTCAATGCCTCATCTTTAAAATTTTCAACCTTTTTCATGCTAGTTTGAATAGTTTCCTTCCCTTCAAGTAGAACTGCTTCCATAGAATGTGCATGACAAAGTGTTCTACAATGTGCTTTTAAATTACTAAACTTAAAATTAATGGAACCATCCTTTGAATATGCACTATGGTGATGGGGATACTTTAAACAAAACTTACAGTACATCTTAGCTTTCTCCTCGTCGTAGACAAGCTAGTCAAATGTTTGAAGCCAACTCTCTTGGAAAGTTGCTCTTGCTTCTATTCTCCTTTGAAGCTCTAATCTCTCTGGCAAAGACAAACTAGACAACTCTCTTGGAAAGTTGCTCTTGCTTCTATTCTCCTTTGAAGCTCTAATCTCTCTGGCAAAGACAAACTAGACAACACCTCATCAGTAGTACTTGCTTTAGATGAATTAGTATTCTGACTTTGTACATCACCTTTCTTTCTTTTGCCATTAACCTTTGAAGCCATCCGACCAGCCCACTGGAGAAGCGTACCTTGCCTTTTTTTGTTATCTTTGATACCTTGTCTTTTACCGGTTTCAACATTGTTGGGCTCCATTGACACAAAGCCACTATAACAAACAAATCAGCTTATGTGTTTAAACTTCCCATGCTATAAACTCAATCGCAAAAAACTATCAAATATTATACCAAGAACTTTAGAATGAAAGGGGCCCTTTGCCCTCTTTGAAATCTTTGCCATTTTTGCAGCTTCTGCTATTCCCCCTCTTCGTAGTGGTGCTGAAAAACACCTGGATGAAATGTGCTGCTAACTTCTGTAGTCCATGCAGAGAACTCTGATGAGGATCCATGACCAAAAAGGAGGGGTGAGGGCGGGGCCTGTAGAGCAGCTCCACCACTCACATTGCTTAGCGTCAATGAGGTGGCTGCGGGTGTACCACACAGAAACTATGTAGCCCCAAAAGTGCATGTGAGAGTAGGTAGGCTTGCAGCCACCCTCCACTTCATTGCTGCCAGCCTGCCAAAGCCGGCATCCTTTCTCACGCCCTCTTGCAAATCCTTCACTTCAGACTCATGGGGCACATCACCTATGCGTAAGAGCTGAAGAGCTACTGTGTGGACAAACCGCCAAGGCAAGGCGCTAGGCTTCACCACCATTGTCGTAGTAGCACAAGTTACAGTCTACAGATGCTGCTAGCATGGAGGAGGAAGGGGTTTGGCTAACCCTTCAGAAGCCCGACTAGAGGGTTGTTTCAACATCCAATCCATCGCTTGGACCAGGCTGGGAGCGCTTGAGAACACCTTGAAGGCTTGATGGATGAGATTCAGGCTTTTGGTGGAGGCGAGCAAGTAACCGATCTTGTTGAACCGTTTGACTCAGCTATTAAAGCAGGAAACTCGCTTCCATAAAGCAGGGTCAAGGAAAGTAATTTTACCTTGAAAGTTGATAGGCTCTGTTTAGTGTTGAGTCTGTTCATTTTGATAATGCAGATTTTTCGAAGGGACAACGACTCGGGAGTCGGGAAGTGAAGGCCACGCTTCTTCTGTGCAACGAGAAGAAATTCCTAGCTTTTCACCAGAAACTTGAAAGGCCGCCTGTAGGGCAACGAGTGCACAGAGTCCAGACATTGTATGTAGGGAGTACTCAGGAGTCAGTAAGGGTTTGGCGATTATGGAACTCGGAAGAGGTCCATAAACATGCAGGCCGCAAGGTTAGAACTTAGGGGAGCGCTCAGCGGAGGGAGCGGAGGGCGACCGTGGGATGCAGATAAGGCTGTGCTCCTTTACCTTCAAGGCAAAGTCCAAATGAACAAATCTTGGTGGGATCATCAATCCGCCCCATGGCCTCACAAATTTGATCAATATCTAAATGGAATCTGTGTTCCATCAATAAATTTGGTTATCATCCTTGAGATGTGGATTGGCTTGGTTTTGCCCAACTCTGAGCCTCTAAGTGCTATGTTGGTCACTGAAGTAAGAGAAAATTTAACATTTAATCAAGTAAGAAACTTGATTAAAGAAGAAACCACCTCCTTCATTATTCAGAGGCAAGAAGGACTTAAAACATCATCAGATAAAATGAAACGGATCCTTGCAGAGAATGTGGAGAAGGATGTAAAGATTCAAAGGCTAGAGGAACTTGTCAAACGACTCAAAGCAACGCCAAATGGTGCTCGTCGCGTGAACGCACAAAGACATTGGCTGGTATAGAATCTCTTGCGTTTAAAGGTGGACATTAGAAGAACTCGGAGCTCATTTTGGTGCCCTGTAAGAAATTCACTATTTTCTTATTTATCTTGCTCTTAAACTATATTAAATAGTCACAACAGGTCCAAAACCGTCAGTTTGAGGCAATAAATATACTATTGCTCACAAACAACGAGGTCTTATCATTAAAAGCTTTGACAGGTGGAAATCTCACAATGAATGTGTGTCTTAAGACCTTATCGATGGCCTTTTTAATTGGGTTTGGTGACTTGAATCACTAATGCTGGCAGTTGGAGTTTGAAATAGTAAGTGCCCATGTCGATGGCGAGCAGGTTTTGGATAAAGTGAACCTACCTTTTCCCGAGCCCGGGTCGAAACTACTACAGCCCACCTACTACTACTACTACTCCATAGGACCACGACGCTTGCATTGCGTTTGCTCACACTTGCACCCCCAATGTCCACCCGCCAACCACACTTGCTCCTTACGTGTCCCGTGACTCGTCTAAATAGCAGTTAACAACCAGCACCGAAGTGCCGTCGTGGGGGCAGCCTTTAATGAGATGCAGGTCACTATAGCCACGTTGCTAAATTTGCCTCCAAAATATCATCATTGGTTTCGGGACCCCCAGAATTTTCTATTCTTTTGCTAGTAACCATAATCATGGTAAATTACTACATACTCTGGCAAGGCCTTAAATAAGTGAAGAGCGGTGAAGAGGTTACCGAGCATCTTTTCTTCTCTGATAGCCTCATAAATGTACCCATAAAGACAGAATAACTCTTTTGAATAAAAATAAATTCTTGATGCATCTTTCTATACATAAAATCAAAATTGATGAGAATAACTCTTGAAATAAAAATAAATTCTTTATGCATCTTTCTATGCATAAAATCAAAATTGATGAGAATAACTCTTTTGAAATAAAAATACATTCTTTATACATCTTTCTATGTATAAAATCAAAATTGATGAGAGTAACTCTTTTGAAATAAAAATAAATTCTTTATGCATCTTTCTAGAATTTAATTTTAATAGAAATAACACTTTTATAATAAAAATATTTCTTTTATGCATTTTTCTATGCATAGAATGAAAATAACACTTTTAGAATACACAAACGATGGGGATTACTCTTTTTGAATAATAAAAGATAAAACTTATTTCACAAAATTTAAGAAAATTTTGCCATAACCTCCTTTGTATGGCTGACCATTTTTCAATTTTTCCTATTCTTCTTAAGTTACTTAAAAATTATCCCCAAATGGTTTAAAGCATTCTAAACTAATCAAATTTCACTTTTAAAAGAGAAACAATATGAAAAGTTTAATTCCAACAATTACATTACTTATCTAGGATAAAGAAAGGCTGAATTTAAGAAGAAGAGAGGGGGAAAACCTTTCCAGCAAGGCATAGCATCATTTTACATTTTAAAACAAAACAAAAATTAGAAAACCATTAAAAAGAATAAGAAAAAGTAGGATTTCTAACTTACATGAATTTCTGGGAGCTTTCCTTTGGCTTGATGGTTTGAGGGATCTACTCTTTTTTGCAACAAGAGTGGCCACCAATTCTTTAGAAGAGGGAATGGTCAAAAACTAATGAATTATTAATAAATTCATAGTTTGTTACTCTGGGGAGAAGTAGAGTAACAGTGCATAAAACATTATTATCCATTTACGAAGGGGGAGGTTTCATTTATAGGAAAAAGTGAGTCTCTAACCAAGCAAACTGATTCTAGAATTTTCCAGATTAGTTTGGTCAATTTTTGACCATTTTTAGGTCAGTTTAGCTTACTTTTTGGATCTAGTTAAAGCAAGAGAGAGGAGAGATGAAAATATCTCATTATTTGGCTTGATGGTTTGAGGGATCTACTCTTGTTTGCAACAAGAGTGGCCACCAATTCTTTAGAAGAGGGAATGGTCAAAAACTAATGAATTATTAATAAATTCATAGTTTGTTACTCTGGGGAGTAGAGTAATAGTGCATAAAACACTATTATCCATTTACAAAGGGGGAGGTTTCATTTATAGGAAAAAGTGAGTCTCTAACCAAGCAAACTGATTCTAGAATTTTCCAGATCAGTTTGGTCAATTTTTAACCATTTTTAGGTCAGTTTAGCTTACTTTTTGGATCTAGTTAAAGCAGGAGAGAGGAGAGATGAAAATATCTCATTATTTGTTGTGAGTTTAAAACTCAACCACACATGTGAAATAGGCGCCTCCTTCATGAGGGGAATTCCCCCACATTGAGGTGTCAAAAATGTATCATTTCTCTAAATATCTCTTCTTTTTTAACTAATATCCTTGTCCTTAGTCAACTCTTCAACTCTTCATCTTATGTGAGTATTTACTCATTTTTGGGGGATTTTCTTTATTTCTTCAATTTATCTCCTCCCTACATTTGGATTAATCTAATTGGGCCCTCAGAACCTTAATCTAATTTTTTTTTAAAATCCGGACCCTTAGGATAAGGCCTTTTGAACATATTTTAATTGATTTCTAATGCACCTTCTAAAAATCTTTTTGAACTTTTGTTTTGGGGGAATTTATTTTAATAAGAAGAGATATTTTTCTATCCAAAAATATCTAAAAATTGAATAATCTCTCTCTAGAACATTTTCTCTCTGTAGGCCAAAACAGGGTAAAACATGATCTTTCTTTTATTTCAGAGAGGGGAATAATTATAAGATCAGAAGGGGAGGTTCTTACACCTGCACACCTCAAAAGCCGGAGGGAGGAATCTTACATCCTACCCCACTTAAAAAACGCGAGATGTCCTCATCTCGCAACATTAGAGGACAATTTATTTCCTTAAGATCCAACTGATTCTGGGGTTCCTTATAGTCTGGAGAACCCAACAGAATCCTGGGATAAAGATCCCTTATATAAAACTCATCATTAGAATTCACTCGGATCATAACATTCGAACCCTTAAGGTAAATACCATCATGTCTAGGCCTCAAGCAAGTCAGGGATTCCATACAATTGCAGTACTTCCATCTCTAGAGACCCAATTACCAATTTACGAATTTCAATTTGAATATCAATTTGTATGAATTTTATCACACAATTACAACCTTTACTGCTTCTTCATAAATTTTTGACATTTTTGGCTTCTCGGTTGATCCTCATTAGCAAATTTGTTCTGATACCAGCTGTAAGATCCCTGACCCCACTGCGCAACGAATTTGGGGGTGCTAGTGTGGCGGAAGTAGCACTTCTTGCACGGGGCAGGGTCCCACACTCGGGGCCTTGCCCACGGATATCCAGACAAGAGACTAATCCATCGGTTCTTCCAAAACCGAACTCGGAAAAACTTCCCTTGCCTGGACAAGGAAGTGGAAACGTTACTGCAAAAAATAACAGTGTAAGTTTACAAGTTATTACCTTCCTTCCCTACTCTACAAGCTTTTCCTGTGCAGTTCTATCTTGATAGGGTCCTCCCACTAGGTAACATACACTCATGTGATAGTGTCGTTGTGGTGTCTCTTCTACCATGGACCATGATAGTCTTGTCCCATAGTGCCTAAAATAAGTTCTAAAGTGCCAAGATAAGTAGGATGCTACGTACAAAATACGATGCCTACAGGTAAAGCATGATGTAAGGGGATGAAAATGTAGGTAGAACAGGCCCACAAAGGTGGCTCCATAGCATCTCTCCCCTAGGGGTGCATAAAAATAGTGCGAGTGGGTCTGGAAAGGAGGAATACTTAGTTGCCCTTGATCATACCATTCCATGAAAAGTCCATGCTCACAGCCTATATTCAGAGCAGAGTTGTACTTCATTCTTTGATATATACTCTTTCTCATCATCTTTTTTAAAATTTCTATGGTTAGTCAGATTTTTACTATGTGTATAGTTGCTATATTGTTGTACACTATTGATTCAATTTATATTGTCATGGGTTAGCTTTTTTTTCCAACAACAGGCTCCTTCTTGATATGGAAATGATCTTGTTGGGGGGAACAATGTGAAGGGTAAACATTAGTAGTAGGCATTAAGGTACTAGGGTGTATAGTATCTGAGACTCTCACTTGCTTGGGTCTTCTGTTCATAACCAAATCACTAATTTCTTGGAGTTTCTCAATCTCCTTCTTCTGAGGTTCATGAGATAAGAGCGAAGTTTTGTCATGTGTGATCTAGTTTTAGGAATTGCATGTTCCCATGGGGTCTCCTTCCCCGTGCTCTTGATTTTGCAGGGTATTTCCCTACCTTGTTCAAAATCAGCCCTTGTGTCCAAGGAGTACTTGTCCTCATCTAGGTCCCTAATGAAGACTGACTCTTGAGGTGTCCCAAGATTTGTCTTTTTGGTTTCCTTCATTTTTACATTTTTAACCAACTTTTTTCTCATGTTTTTCTTCTTCTTTTTAGATTCTGCTACCAAGGCCATAGATCGTTGTTCGAGAACATGTTGGTTTTGGGCTTGTAGATGGGTAATGGCATTTAAAGGTACCTGATCAAGATTTTTAAGGATATGCCTTTGAGTTTGATTACTTATCCCAATCATGTTTAGGGGTGTGATGATGGGTCATGTTTAGGGGTGTGATGATGGGTCATGTTTGTGGCTTTTCACCACCACAATTAGTTAGTTGGTTGGGGGGGACGATCAGTTTGACGGCAGCTGTGTGAAGAATATAGTGCATTGAGATTGAGTTTTGTGTGGTTTGATGAGTCAGTAAGCTCCCGCTGGGCATCCGCCATCCAATCGCGAAGGGCGTTATTCTCCTATTGGAGGCAATTGTTGACAGTATCTTGGAGGCGGATCGTCTGGGCTTCTGCTTTGACAGGTGCTAAATGGATCTTCTCCTTTGAAGCACTGGGCATGGTACTCGGTGTACCATCAAGTTATGGGGATGTAGATGGGCAGTTGTTGGCTTGATGGACATGTGGTACTGGAGGCTACCATGGATTCTGCTAGGAAAACTGGGACAAGGGGAGGTTTCTCGGGAGATAGAGTAGAGGGAAGCTCTAACAGGACACGACACTGCTTCTTTTGTAAGATTCCTCCCTCTAGATTTTGATGATGTAAAGATGTAAGAACCTCCCTTCAGTCTCTTGTAATCATTCCCCCCTTCAGAAATGGTCTAGAGAGAAAAAATATTTTAGAGAGAGGTAATATAATTTTGAAATATTTTTGGATAAGTATTTTCTTCCAGTCAATAGGAAGTGATCTCCTGAAACATAAGTTTAAAAAGAGTTTTCCAATGTGCATTAGAAATTAATTGAATATATGCACTAGACACCTTAGCCTAGGGGTACATATTTTTAGAAAATTATGGATTAAGGTCCAAAGAGTGTTCTAATGGGACTATAGGATTAATCCAAGTTTTTGAATTAAAAAAATGCAAGAATAAAAGAAAATCCACCAAAAAATGAGTAAATTCTCACATAAGGTGAAGAGTTGATTTAGTACTAGTACTTAACAGTATAAAAATGTGAATTTTGACAGCTCATGAGGGTGAGTGGAGCTCATGAAGGAGGCGCCTAGAATCTCCATCATTACCCCAATTTTTAATTAAAAAAATGATATATTTCATCTCTCCTCTTTCAAACTAGATTTTAAAAAAAGTTGGCCTAACTAGTTTAAAACTTGTCCAAATTGGATCAAACTGAAGCTAGAAGCCTCTAGATCCCAGTTAGGCTTGGTTGGTGGCCTCCATCACCTATAAATAGAGCCCCATTCCTTTGTATTTTCATCTTAGAGTATTTACATGCTAGTGTAATTTTCATTTTAGTGTATTTTCTTCTTCCCTCTTCCTTGCCTCTCCACTGTGAAGCTTTGGTGCTTCACTAAACCTCTTCTTCTCTTGAAGATTACCCTCTTCCCTTGGTGCCAAGCCTCTTCCTTGAGGGCTACACAACTTCTTGCAAAGTAAAGAATCAAGAAAACCAAAATCAAGAAAAGAATGTGAAAATATTCATAGGAATACCTCGAGAAAACATGGATAAATTTTTAATCAGAAAGAGGAATTATGGATATAATCGATTTTATAAATCCCATAAGAATACATGCATAAATATTTTATTCAAAAAGAAGAATATTGAGCATATTTTATTTTGGGAAAATTGAGATAAGAATGTAAAAATATTCATAGGAATGCATCGAGAAAAAATGGATAAATTTTTAATCAGAAAGAGGAATTATGGGTATAACTGATTTTGTAAATCCCATAAGGATGTATGCATAAATCTTTTTCAAAAATAAGAATATTGAGATTTTATTTTTTGGGAAAATTGAGATAAGAATGTGAAAATATTCATAGGAATGCATCGAGAAAACATGGATAAATTTTTAATCAGAAAGAGGAATTATGGGTATAATTGACTTTGTAATTCCCATAAGAATGTATGCATAAATCTTTTATTCAAAAAGAAGAATATTGAGCATATTTTATTTTGGGAAAATTGAGATAAGAATGTGAAAATATTCATAGCAATGGGAAAATTGAGAAGAATATGAAAATATTCATAGCAATGCATCGAGAAAACATGGATAAATTTTTAATCAGAAAGAGGAATCACGAACATAATTGACTTTTGGAATACGTCTAGAATCTCAAAAAGTAGAATGTTGAGTACATTCTAAACTAGGAAAGGGATTTTCCAGAAAAAGACGAGAAACACGCTTAGTTGGATGAATGTAAATACTTGTGGGACTGACTTATTCCTAGATTCCTTGGGAAAGGAATCTGGAATTCTTGAAAGGATCGAGGATCCAAAAGTGAACGAAAATTTAGACTTAATTGAATTGAGTCAAGAAAAAGTTATCTTTAACTAATCCAAGTAATGACCAAGACTTAGAAAGTTCTATCAGTATAAAAAGTAGAGTAGCTGTACTTTTAACCTGGTTGATTGTGGAACAAAAATTCTGATAACTACTAGATAGGAAAGTTGATAATCAAACCTGATTCGCTCAAAGCGAAAAGAGACCATCTTGTTTGTAGAAATTGGAAATGATATGGGATGATGTGAATGAATGTGGGAATGATGTGAATGAATGTTGGAATGATGTGGGATGATGTGAATGAATGTGGGAATGATGTGAATTGATGTGGAAAAATATGGAATAATGAGAAATAACATGGAATGATATGGAATGATGAGAAATGATGTGGAATGATGAGAAATGATGAGGAATGATGTGAAGTGATGAGGAATGATGTGGAATGACGTGGAAAGATGGGAATTTTGCTTGGAAACTGTATTTGTATGTGAAACTTATTTTTTTAAAGATTGCTTTATGTCAAGAATGTTGGGGAAGAATTTTGACTATCTTATGGAATGAGGTCATGGGACCTAAGTGGAAAGTGTTGCAATAGCCAGACAGAGAGTCAAAGACGGATGTCTTGCATGGCAAGGTCGACTGAGCTCTTGACCAGATAGTGAGCTTCCGGTACGGTGGATGAGGGGCCAAGGAAGCGGCCTATGGGTGAAGCGTGTTGAGATTCAAGCTCGATGTCAGTGTGAGCCAGCTATGCTATGTGCTGGCAAACTAGGTAGGAACATGTGTGAGACATAAATGGCCACGTGTCCAGCTGGTCATAGTGTGTGGACATTAGCTAGGGTTAGTAGAGTGTGGACACAACTCATTGTGTGTTGTGTGGATTATGGATTATGGCATTATGCTTTGTGTGAGAGTGGACATGGCTTCCCTCTATGGTTAGGGTTTGCAATATACATTAGGGTTTGCTCCTCTGTGTGTGTCTCCTCCCCCTCTACCGTTATTTCAACATGGTATCAGAGCCTTGTGCTGTTTATTAGGGTTTATGAGTGAGTGAGTGAAGAGGGAGAAGAAGCTGTGAAGAGAAGCTGTGAAGCTTGCCATTGGAGCTGTGAAGCTTGGAGCACACCAAATACTATCGGATCTAACAGCTTGGCCTACCGGGTAAGGTCTTGTAAACATCCTTGAGCAGATTGCAGGTGATACAGGCAAAAACAAAGCAAGTTAGAGCAAATCAAAGCAAAGCAAAATTCTGGTTTTTGAAAGCTTTCCATTAAAGCTTGGCAACATTGATGTATGGTGAAAATACATGTAAATCTGGCAAAGAAAACATGTATCTAACGATGAGAGATGTATTGGAAACTTCTATGCAAGCCCTACTGTGATTTTGGAGCATTTTGGAAGCATTTGGATGTATGAAAATCTCTGGTTTTTGAGCTCTCACAAAATAGAGAAAAGGAAGCCCAAAATTGATGCATTTGGAGTGAGTTTTTGGCTAAAATCCAACCATTGATGGATTGCACATGTACCTAGGAGTATTGGGGACTTGAATACCTCATCATTAAGCATTACAACCCTTCCCAAAGCTCTCTACAGCAGGCGGCGCTGAATTTACAGAGAAAATAGGACAGATTTTGTTCATTTTGGAGCGAGGAGGCCAATTAATCATTGGTTGCTTGATACATTTCAAGTTTGCTTTAGCAATTGGTTGCTTTACACTTTGCAGAAGAGGGCTATGTGATTGGATTGATGAATTATGCCTAATTGAGTTGGGAATGAGCTGATTAAACAGGCTGTCCACTGGTTGCAGAGAAACAGAGCATTTTTAATTGAGCAATTAATCTTTGGTCTTATACAATTGGACAAATTCCTCTTACATGGAGTTGATGGACACTAATGCTAAGCTAATGAATGCCTGGTTGCTCAATTTGGACAAATATTGAAGGAATTAGAGCAAATTTTCTACTGGTTTTTCTGGTTTTTCCCAAAACAAAGAAAGGGGTTTTCAAAAATCGATATGTACACATGTCAGATGGTGTTGATACTCTACATTGAGGTTGTTTAGGTGTCAACGCAAGTTGCCCATACTTGATTGCACCACTACATTGTGATTTGGAGCCGTGGAAGCACATCGAAACAGGGTATCTCGGACTGCATGAGACAGTTCATCTTGGATGCATACAAGTTGATTTTCTACATCAAATTTGGAGTTTGTTGGCTACCTTGGAGTATCTGGAACATTCATTGGAGTGTGGTTGAGCTGAGGAAGGCTCATTTACAGATTTGAAGTGTGCGGAAGGTGTATGCATTGAGCAAACATGTCGGATAATCCAGTTCAGATTGTTGGTGAAAAACTGGATAGGAAGAAGTTCCAGGCATGGAAGTACAGATAAAGAGTTTCTTGAAAGGAAAAGGATTTTGGAATTTCATTACAGGTGCTGAGCCAGAGCCTGAGCTACCTCGACAACCTACACAGCAGTAGCTTATTGCTCATAAGCAATGGTCAGAGAGAGCATTCAAAGTGCTGCATTATCTGTCTATATGTATTTCTGATGCTATGCTCATACATATACAGGATGCTGAGAATCCCAAAGATGCATGGGATACTTTGGTCAAGATGTTTGATACAGATACAAGTGCTTGCAAGTCTCAGTTGCGATACATATGTGAAAAGAAATAAAAGGAGCATACATGATTATGTGCAAGAAATCAAGAAGTTTGCAGATGCATTGGCCACAATAAATGCCCCCATGCCTGATGATGATTTGGTGGATATTACCTTGCGTGGTCTTGGCAAAGAATACAAATCTTTTGATACATCTATCTCAGTTCGAAGTACAGGTCTACCCGACTTTGATGAGTTGGTTTCACTCTTGTTGGTTGAGGAAATCAAGCTCAGTGATTCATTTCTGGATGCATCTACTAGCCATGATGATGGCAGAAATCAGGCTTTCTACTCTCAGAGAGGTTTTAGAGGCAGGGGGAGATTTGCATCACGTGGACGTGGTGGTAATGGTCGTGGATGGCAGGACAGGTCACCATAGCAGAATTTTCAGCCTTCATATGGTGCTCGAGGAGGTCGTGGATATGCACCTCAGCGAGGCAGAGGTAACCCCCGTGGTAGAGGACGTTGGCAAAGCCAACAAAATTCTATGCAAGATGTTGAATGCCATTATTGTGGGAAGTATGGTCATATGGTGAGAGATTGTTTCCACAAACAGAATGATTTGAGAGGGGGTAGAGCACAGCGTGGTGGTCATTATGGTGGAAATTATGCACAACATAGTGGAAACTATGCATCAAGCAGTAATGATGGCACTACAAATCATTTGTTTGCCATGAAGCATGTTGTGGGTTCTATGACGACAAATGCTGAGAATGATGACACATGGTATATGGACTCAGGAGCATCAAACCATATGACATGTCATGGTGAATGGTTTGAGCATATGAAGCCTATGGATGTAAAAGGCTATGTGGAGACAGGTGATGATACCCACCATGTCATTACACATGTTGGAAGTGTACCATTGGTTATGCACAATGGTCAAACACAGTCTATGTTTGATGTATTGTACGTGCCTTCTATCACAAAGAGCTTGGCCTCAGTTGGTCAAATGGTGGAACAGGGATTACAGGTTCATTTCAACGAGCATGGATGCTTCGTTGAAGACTTCAAACATGGATGTAGAGTAATTGCTAAAGGCAAGAAAGAAGGCAGATTGTTTAAGCTAGATGCTGGAATTCCTGAGCTAAAATCAGCCATGGTTCTCCAAAAGTAAAAATGTGGTACAGGACATTGATATGTGGCATAAGAGAATTGGACATGTCAATATACAGAGACTAAAGAACATGCAAACAAGAGGCATTGTCAGTGGATTGCCTAGGTTCAAATATGATGGACATATGCATGTTTGTGAAGCCTGTCAGTTTGGAAAGCAGGCAAGGTTGAGGTTTCCTAGAGAAGGAAATATGAGTTGCAGGCCACTTGAGATAGTACACAGTGATGTATGGGGTCTTGCACAAAACCCATCTATCAAAGGCAGTTTATACTATGTTACATTCATAGATGATTTCAACAGGATGACATGGATATACTTTCTCAAAGAGAAGAGTGAAGTGTTGGAAAAGTTCATGGATTTCAAAGCTTTTGCAGAAAAGCAAAATGGCCGTTGGATTAAATGTTTGAGGACAGATGGAGGTGGTGAATACACCTCAAAGGCTTTTGAGCATTTCTTGAGGAAACATGGAATAAGAAGACAATTGACTTGTAGGTATACACCTCAGCAGAATGGTGTGGCTGAGAGAAAGAATAGAGTCATATGTGAAGTGGCAAGAGTGATGCTCAATGAAAAGAGCATGCCAGATTACTATTGGGCAGAAGCATGTGCTACTACAATGTATATCCTAAACCCTAAAACACCTACAGCAGCCATTCATGGAAGCACGCCAGAGATGCGGCTTACAGGTTATAGGCCAGACATTGGACACCTTAAAGTTTTTGGATGCATAGCTTATGTACATGTGCCTGATGAAAGAAGAAGGAAGTTGGATCCTAAGGCAAGGAAATGTGTATTTGTTGGATATGCACAGGATCGAAAGGCATACAAATGTTATAATCCACAAACTAGACAAGTGGTCATCTCACGTGATGTGGTGATTGATGAGCTTGCTAGTTGGTACAAAGAAAAAGATGAGGGAGTCATTGAGTCACTTGAGGCTGATGTGCCTGTGAACTTGCCACCACAAGCAAGTTCTAGTTCTACTTCTATGTCTGGGCCAGCAGAAGCTGAGAGTAGTAGTGTACATCCATGGTCAGGACGTTTGAGGCATGAGAGTGTGAGCACTGGGAGTAGTGCTATGGATAAAGGAAAGAAAAGGTCGAAGGAATCGGAATCACAGGGTATGAGTCATCTAGTTCAGAGAGTTTGGATGAGGAGCTTGGCATACCTGTTTTACGCACACCTGCTGGTGCTAGGCAAGACAGATATGTGCCACCACATGCTAGAGTTACAGGTGTACAGAGTGACCCGCAGGCATTGCAAAGATCCCAGAGAGTCAGATATCCAGTTGACAGATTGACATATTGAGATTTTGCTATGCACTATGCATACATGACATTTATGGTGAAGCATGTGGAACCTACATGCTATACAGAGGCTATTGGAGAGCATGTATGGGAGAAAGCAATGGATGTTGAGATGGACGCATTGGTCCATAAATGACACATGGGATTTGGTTGCATTACCAAAGGACAAGAATGTTATTGGATGTAAATGGGTTTACAAAGTGAAGTGCAAATTTGATGGTTCTATTGAGAGACATAAAGCAAGATTGGTAGCAAAGGGTTATGCACAGACCCAAGGATTGGACTATGATGAGACGTTTAGTCCAGTGGCTAAGATGGGCACAGTGAGAGTAGTCATTGCTATGGTTGCTGCTAATGGCTGGGAAATGCATCAGATGGATGTCAAGAATGTATTTCTGAATGGAGATTTACAAGAGGAAGTGTATATGGCACAGCCAGAAGGGTATGTACACCCTAGATATCCCACTCACGTATGCAGATTGAAAAAGGCATTGTATGGTCTGAAGCAAGCACCTTGTGCTTGGAGTGATAAGATGAGCAGATATCTTATCTCACTTGGTTTTCAGATTTCTACAGCAGATTCTTCACTCTATGTGAAGAAGACATAGCATGGGATTGTTTTACTCGTCATCTATGTGGATGACTTGATTATCACAGGTGATCATGGTGCAGATGTGATGCATGTCAAGAAAGCTTTGAGTGGGAAATTTGATATGAAAGATCTTGGTGAGTTGAGATACTTCCTTGGAATTGAAGTGGTCAAAGATCATGCAGGTACATGGTTAGTACAGCGCCAATATGCATTGGATATGTTGGCAAAGTATGGCATGACAGGGTGTAAGTCTATGAGTACACCATTGGAGCAAAATGTGAAGTTGCGGGCTGATTATGGCGAGGAATTGGATGATCCTTCTATGTACAGGAAGATGGTTGGTAGTCTCATATATATGACTATCACACGCCCGGATTTGAGTTATGCTGTGGGGCTAGTAAGCCAGTTTATGCAGAGCCCCAGAAAGCCTCATTTGGAGGCA
This sequence comes from Cibotium barometz, assembly GCF_041138505.1. Taxonomy (NCBI): domain Eukaryota; kingdom Viridiplantae; phylum Streptophyta; class Polypodiopsida; order Cyatheales; family Cibotiaceae; genus Cibotium; species Cibotium barometz. The sequence continues at coordinate 2,998,062 of NC_141057.1, read as the reverse complement.
GTGAGACGCATCATGAGATATGTGATCCTTCTATGTACAGGAAGATGGTTGGTAGTCTCATATATATGACTATCACACGCTCGGATTTGAGTTATGCTGTGGGGCTAGAGAGAGATAATTCAATATTGAGATATTTTTGGATATAAAAATTCTCCTAATATCAAAAATATATTTCCTTGAAATAGAAGTTCAAAATAAATTCTCCAAGGTGCATTAGGAATCAATTAAAAATGATATAAGTGACCTTAGCCTAAGGGTCAAGATTTTCAGAAATTTCTGGATTATGGTCCAATTAAGGTTCCTATGGGCCAATAGGATTAATCCAAGTGTTGGGATGAGATAAATCCAAAGAATAAAAGAAATACCCAAAATGAGTAAATGCTCACATAAGATGAAGAGTTGACTGAGTACAAGGTTTATTAGTTAAAAATTAATAGATATTACTAAAAAAATGAGATATTTTGGAGAAATGATGAATTTTTTACACCTTGGTAAGGAAGGGGAGACCTTTGAGGTAGGCGCCTCCTTCACATGTGTGGGAAGGTTTTTTAATTCAAAAGTATTGAGATATTTTTATCTCTCCTCTCTCCTGGATCAAACTAGATCAAATGGAAGTTAAACTGGTCCAGATCTTGTCCAAATTCAGCCAAACTGAAGCTGGAAAATTCTAGAACTTAGTTGGACTCAGTTAGTGGCCTCCCTTACCTATAAATAGACCCTCATTCTTTTGTATTCTCATCTATGAGCTATACCATGCCAATATTACATTAAAATAATCATATTTTCTATTATCCCTTTAAAATCCTCTACTTTTGGAGAGATTGGAGCTTCTCTCTCTCTTCAACAACTCTTGAAGCTTTCTTCTCAACTCACTAAACCAATTAATTGGTTGGGGGCTTCACTTCTAGATAAAGAAGCAAGCCAAACCTAGAGGTAAGAAGGAATTTTATGGTTTTTGTTAATATTCTCAGATGATTTCACTTCTCAACCCCTCTCAAGGTTGAGAAGTTTCTAATTAGTTGTTTTTAATGCAAATCAAGCTTTCTCTAAGAACTTCAATGATTAATTACAAAAAAGTTACTCTTTATGCTTATTTAGAATGCTTTTTATGTATATCTCTCTCTCCCAAAAGAATAGTCATTCCTATGGCTAATTCTTTAGAAAAAGAATGCTTCTCATTGATAAATTCCTAATTCAAAACCAAACTCTAAGCTTGTTAAGCTAGAGGTTAAGATCATAGTGTTTTTATGCTTTTATGTTAATAAAATTATGGTAAATTTATGATTTAATTCCATAATTTGGATCTAAGTTTAAAGATAGTTCTTCTATCATAATTATATTACAAAGTCTTATTTTTTTAGAAAAAATAAAAATTATCAGTAAGTAGCAACAACGAAGCTTTGGCAAAATTTTTAGAAAATAATACATATCTTATTTTTATGCATAATGCTAAAAGAGGACTTCCTACCATATTCTAGGATTGGACATCCTATGCTAAAAGAATGATATTCATCATATTCATGAGAAACTAAATTTTATTATTTATGCATAAATAATTAATTAAAGAAAAGAGGAGTTTTTGGTAATTTTATGCAAAAAGAGGAATTCCCATGATAATGGAGATCCATGTAATTAAATGGAAAAAGAGAAATTTTGGTATATTAAAATAATGGATATTTTTATTTGATTTTAAGAGAAATTTTAAATAAATTTATTTTATGCTTGAGAAATTTTTTAAATGATAAAAGAGGAATTCCCATGATAATTGAAATTCAATCATTAAATGAGAAAAAGAGGAATTTTAAGCTTATTCAAAAAAATAAATATTTGTATTTGGTTAAAAGAAGAATTTTTATGGTATTTAAGTAAAGAAAGATTTGAATTAAATTTTGGTGACAAAAGAGGAATTTTCACCATAATTCCACCTAGAGAATTAGAAATGATAAATTAAATTGGTAGAAAGAATATCCTTAGATATTTATGTGGATAAATCACCAAATTGATAATTATCCAAAATTAGACTAAATGGAAGAAGAGTATTTTTATAAAAAATCAGATATTCTCATATGGAACCATTTCTTAATCCATTATGGTTAGGAAGGAATGAAATTCATAAAGTGGAATTTTCCTTATGGTTAGAAATTCAGTAGATATTTATCTGAAGAAAATCCTTGGAATCAAAGTTAGAATTAAACCGGATAATTTTGGTTAGACCACAACTGTGAGAGGGACGACTAGTAAACTACTTGTCCATCTCTCGATCTGAATCAAGCAAAAACCTCGTGAGACCAATTTTAGTTCTTAATACAAAGAATAGACTACCATTGAATTAACCTAGTTTTTCCTTGATCGAAATCACCAAGAATCTAATTGGACATTCAGTCAATTGTTGATGGGTAGATTACCCTGATGAGAGATCAATGATTCTCATTAAGAAAATATGGATTAACGAAAAAGGGTTTTGTGGAACCAATCTCAAACCGAGAATTTTACTTGCATAGAACCTCTGTTTTCTTTTAAAGGACTGTTTTTTACACCAAAATGCTGGAGGAAGCATTTTTATGTGTTTAACTAAGAAGAAGCTTGTTGCAACAGCTGGCGGGGAGTCATCGAGGGACGTCGCTCGGCAAAGCCTGCCGAGCCTCGATATAGTTAAAATGGTGCGCTTCCGGTACGATGGGCGAGGACTGAGACGAAGCGGTCCCTGAGTGAAGTGCTAGGACGCCTAAGTAGGATCCTAGAGGGTTCTGACCAGGTGATGCATGGGCTCGCGGTTGCTAGGACATTCATGCGTATGTCGAGAAATATTCAGATCGGATGAACTGAAAAGAATGACTTTTGTGAATCAAATTTTGATATTGGATCTCGTTGGTTGACCAGCTGGTCTTCAAACGGAGAGTCCAGATGATATATTTTGTAATACAATGGACTCAATATTTTGGAGGATTATGATCAGTAATACTATGATTTTCATTGAAAGATTGTTTTAAAGACAGCCGAATCTATTATAATGGCAATTTCATATTGGGTGTGTGAGTGGTATGCCTACCTTAAATTTTGCTTGAAGCGCCGGCTAGGGGGCTTGTGAATTCTTTTCCTCAGTACCCGGGTAAAACATAACCAAATTTTTATAAAGGAATCCCACCAATCCAGTGGTTGGGCGGTTGGCTAATCCATAGGCTTGATCGAGGGATTCCTGCAATACAAATAGTTACGTTAGTTAGATTAAGTCCTAGGAAGACCCTTGTTCTATGGGAGGGAATCAGCGGGTTGTGCCTCATTAAAGGAGGAAAAAAGCGGTGATTCTATGGACCAAGTGCAAGTCTCTTCTTTGATCTGATTATGTGACTTTTGGGTTTGGTCGGATTAGTTTGGATAGTTAAGACTTTGACTCGTTAGATTAATTCTCCTGTTAGATGATTTTCCTGGTGGAATCGCCCGTGCCTTCCGGGCAAGGCAAGTTTTTCCAAGCTTAGATTCGGAGGAACCGCCAGGCTAGTCTCTTGTCTGGACATCCGTGGGGGGCGAGGCCTCGAGTGTGGATCCCTGCCCCGCGCGAGAGGCTGACACTGCTTCCGCTGCCAGCGCCCTCGGAGGGGGCACCGCGGAGGGGGTTGGGGTCTCACAACTGGTATTAGAGCCAGGTTGAAAGCTAATATAAGAAAAAATGAATTCTTATCACAGAAATTTATAATAAAAACTCAAAAAGAGCATTTACGTATCGTATTTTCATTCCTTAAGCTTCATTAATGAAGATTTTTAATCAAAGAATTTGGTTTTATAGATGGAAGTTCCAAACTTATCTGGTGTTCCCAATCTCACCCAATCACAAGATATGACTGCTTTCGCTTCGAACATCTCATCTCTTCCGCTACAACTCGAATGAGCCGAGCCAAACTCGCAGGCCATTTTGAGGATTTCCCAGACCCAGCGGAGAGACGGTAACACAACTTGTTTGCAGGGCAGTATGTCCACGCCTCTTGACCAGTCCGTGATACTGAGGTAAAATATCTCATTGGCGATGATTTTGATGAGGCTAAAAGTGTGACATGGTGTTATTTTATATCACCGCCTCGAGATTTCAAACTTTCCTACCATATCTACAGACTTCTTAGTCGCTTTATTCCTAAGGAGAAGATAGTAGCTCCCTTGTTTGGCAGTAAGGGAACATTTGTATCAGGGCATGTCTGTATCCCAATATCGCCGTCTTATGCATCTCCCGAGGAAATTTTGACTTTCTAGAGCCGAACTGCTCTATGTACATATTGCGACCTTTATATAAATAAAGAAATGTTTTGTGAAAAAATTCCCTATTGTATAAGTGATTGTTTATTATATGACAACTTGATGAAGAAAAATCTGTTACTTGGACATATGTCATAGATCTCCAATAAGATCGTTTATCTTGTTTAAGAAATTATTTCTTGAGCCTCTTAAGTCTTAGGATCTCGTTGACGAAATCAAAATAAAATTTAATAATGTGTCATTTTGGCAGAATTATGAGGCGAGGGAACCGTGGCCCGTCAGCCAGATTCTCTCACTGATAAGGAAGAGCTTGACCCCAATGTTGGCAAGGCTCTTCACAAAACTCAGCCAGGACCCTTCAAAGGTGAAGGGGAGGCTGTGGAGAAGTGGGTTGAGGCCATGGAGGAATATTTTGATGTCACCAGATACAACGAGAGGAGCAAAATGGCTCTCGCTAGGCTGAAAATTGTGGAAACAGCAAGGGTGGATTGGAGAAACCATTGCGACATCAACCATCTGGATAGGAATACCCAGTCCTGGAATGATCTTAAAGCCTATATAGATTTTGTCCCCTCGGATTTTTAGAAACCAAAATGAATGAATTCTTAGAGCTAAAACCATTGAAGAATGTCACCAGGCATTTGCTCTTCTCCTCAAGTACTCACCACCTCTAGATGAAGAGCAACTCATGTGGCCAGGTTCGTTCGGGGAATGAACGGACCTTTAGACACCCTGGTCAAGAATGCCAAGCCACTTTCCATGGCTGAAGCTATAAGAATGGCGAAGGACTTTACCAAAGCCTTCATCGTTAAAGTCCCGCCAAAGCTAGCTCCCTCATCCTTTAAGAGATTCCAAACACCGGGAAGTTCTTCCAACCTTCCGCCTCCAAAGAGACACCAAGGTCCCAACCAGAATTTGGAGTCGAGAAGTTTCAAGAATGAAGGAAGACTCTTCCCTCGAAGTTCTTTCTCAGGAACTCCAGTTCTTTCAGCAATGCAGAGGGAAGAGCTTCAAAGTGAGAACAGCTGCTTTGGATGTCAAGGGTTTGGACACCAGCTCAAGGATTTCCCATCTCCTTCTGTGGGCCAAGGAAGCCAGGGTCCCAGAATTTAGAGACAGGCTCCTTCGTATTATCAATCCAATCAAGGTCCCCGAACCAAAATCAGGGTAACCCAAGAAGAGTGCCAGCTCAGCCTCTGCAGCCTCCATGCAAAGCAGTCTCCGAACTCCCTCCCAGAATTATTGGGAAAACCAAAGAGAGAAAGTTCCACCTCAAACTGCAGCAGCAGGTAGAGCCGTCACACTGTAGCCGAGGAAGTGGAGGAAGAAAAAGGACAGATCTATGCCGCAATTGACCATCAAGGGAATAACCCATCAATTTTCAATCCTCTAGACTCCAGCAAAGTACCAGGGTAAGCAATTCAAGCTTTTGATTGATTCAAGTAGTACTCATTCTTTTTATTTCCCCAGGATGTCTACGTAAATTAGTCCTAAATCAAAAATCAGGGAAACCTATGTAAGTGGAATTGGCCAGTGGAAAGATTCCTCTAGACTCCAGCAAAGTACCAGGGTAAGCAATTCAAGCTTTTGATTGATTCAAGTAGTACTCATTCTTTTTATTTCCCCAGGATGTCTGCGTAAATTAGTCCTAAATCAAAAATCAAGGAAACCTATGTAAGTGGAATTGGCCAGTGGAAAGATTCTTTTCACACACCTTGAGATAGACTGTATTTAGTTTAGTCTAGATGGGAACGCAACAGAGTGCCAGTTCAGAGTCTTACCCTTGGGAGTCTATGATGAAATCCTTGGAATGGATTGGCTCCATAAGAATCAGACTGACATTCATTATCACAATGGAACCATCTCTTTCCTTGACCTTCACGGGAATAAAGTTCAAGGAACTGGAATTTTTGGATCCTGAGTGCTACAATTACTCAAGGCTTGTAAATTGTTAAAAGCGCTCAGAAAGAGGCAAGCTATTTATGTTGTTAAGATGAATCCGGTAGATATAAAATGCAAGGCTAAAGAACCATAGTGGTTAAGTGAGTATGTAGATGTGTTCCCTGAAGAGCTGACGAAGATGCCTCCGTCTCGCGAATTAGATCATGAGATCGAGTTAACCCCCAGAGCTGACTAAGATGCCTCCGTCTCGCGAATTAGATCATGAGATCGAGTTAACCCCCAGTAGCCCAGCATGCATAAAAAATGCCAGTCCTTGAAGCCATAGAACTTAAGGAGTAGTTAAGACAACTGTTATAATAGGGATTTATCAGACCCAGTGTCTCACCTTGGGGTGTGCCCGTTCTCTTTCAAAAGAAGAAAGATGGAACATTAAGACTCTGTATTGACGATAGAGGATTGAATCAATTAACAATTTAAAAAAGTATCATATCCCGAGGATTGATGAACTTCTGGATCGGTTAAGTGGGACCCAAATGTTCACAAAGATAGATCTTAAATCTGGGTACTACCAGATCAGAATCAAGGAACACGACATCCCGAAGACAGCATTCAATACTCGCCTATGGGCATTATGAGTTCACAGTCATGCCATTTGGATTGACTAATTCCCCTGCGACATTTGATCGTCTTATGCAGGATATTCTCAGAGAATACTTAGATGATTTTGTTCTTGTCTTCTTTGATGATATCTTGGTGTACTTAAAGAATGCTGCAGATCATGTGCGCAAGGTCCTGGAAATCCTAAGGAAAAACCAACTCTTTGCAAAGAAGAGCAAATGTTCTTTGCAATAATCGGCTATGCATTCCCAATGACGAGGGAATAAAGGGAAGAATTCTGAGAGAAGCCCATGATAGCCTAATAGCTGGACATCCAGGGTTTATAAAAACTTATATGGCTATGAAGAAAAGCTTCTTTTGGGGCCAAGACTCAAAAAGGATGTACCTTGATCATGTACAGAAATGCTTAATGTGTCAGAGAGTCAAGGCAGAGAGAGTCAAGATGCCAGGGAAACTGCAACCTCTAGACATTCCACAGATAAGTGGGAATGTATCAGTATGGACTTTGTCATCACTAGATTACCTTCAGTGCAATCAGGTTACAACTCTATTTTTATGGTAGTTTTGACAGGCTAACCAAAGTTGCCCATCTGATTCCAGTGAAAGAAACATACAGTGCAGTGGATGTTGCCAGAGTTTTCCTTAAAGAGATCTTCAGATTGCATGGCTTACCCAGGAGGATAGTAAGTGACAGAGATCCCAAATTCACATCGAAATTTTGGACTGCATTCTTTGAAGCAGTAGGAACTTTCTTGGATCTAAGTACAACCTATCACCCCAAAACAAATGGCCAAATTGAAAGAGTGAATCAAGTAATAGAAGATATCCTTCGGTCATGCTGCGGGGGCGGCGGCGGCAGGGAACCCAAGAAGTGGTTAAGCCATTTGCATCTGGTTGAATTTGCTTGCAATGCTTCTTATCATCAAAGCATTGGGATGAGTCCTTTCAAAGTTTTGTATAGATAAGATTGCCTTACACCATTGACTTGGTCCGACCCATTAATCAGGGTCGAGATGTCCAGACAAATGCTTGATGACATGGACCAGCAAATGCAATCAATCCGTAAAGATATTAAGGCAGCTCAAGATAGGCAAAAGCAGTATGCAAATAAAAAGAGATCAGAGAGAGAGCTTGAAGAATCAGATATGGTCTTCATTTGAGTATGACCAAAAAGAAGTTCCTTATCTTTAGGGAAGTACAAGAAGCTCTCTCCCAGATACTATGGACCGTATGCTGTTATAAAGAAAGTGGGCGATCTAGCTTATAAACTTCTTCTGCCTCCCCATCTCAAGGTACATAATGTATTCCACGTCAGTTTGCTTAAGAAATATGTACCCAACTCGACTCACGTGCTTGATGAGATGATGAACAATTGATTTCTCCAACTCAAGGCCAGATGGTACTCCAACCTGAAGAAATCCTTGACGTTCGGGAGAAGGTTCTCAGGAGCAGAGTCCTCAAAGAGTTTTTAGTCAAGTGGAAGTTCTTCCCTCTAGAAGACGCCACCTGGGAGAAAGAAGAAGAGTTGGCAAAATATTACCCCCACTTTGCGAGATGAGGACAGCTCACGTTTTTCAAATGGGAGAGGATGTAAGATTCCTCCTCGGCCTGAATAAGTTTTTACCTCAATCCCCTGTAATCATTCCCTATTTCTGAATACAAGAAAATATTATTTTTCCTTGTTTTTGTCTAGAGAGAAGAAAAATTCTAGAGAGAGGTAATTCAATATTGAGATATTTTTTAGTATCAAAATTCTCCTAGTATCAAAAATATATTTCCCTGAAATAGAAGTTCAAAATAAATTCTCCAAGGTGCATTAGGAATCAATTAAAAATGATATAAGTGACCTTAGCCTAAGGGTCAAGATTTTCAAAAAAAAATTGGATTATGGTCCAATTAAGGTTTCTATGCGGCGCCAATAGGATTAATCCAAGTGTTGGGATGAGATAAATCCAAAGAATAAAAGAAAATACCCAAAAATGAGTAAATGCTCTGATACCATAAAGAGAATGTGGGGGAGAGAGAGAGAGAGAGCTTGAGTTCCTTGCAAGCATGCACACACACACACACACATACACACACACACAAAGTGCAAGACACAAGAGAGATGGATGGCTGAATTTTTTTCTATCTTCTTCTCTTCTCTACAACAACATAACTAAAAGATAAGAGTGCATACATAAAGGAAAAGTACTCTCCTATAACATACAAAGTGGTCGGTCTGTAGTGTGAACCTGACTATATGAGCTAGCGCTATAACTATGCCATAACTCTAGTACTCCAAAGTGGCTGTCACACAGCTTGTCATCCACTGGCTGACTATCGACCATAATCTCACCAACTATGCCAGTGGTATAAGTGCGACATAATAGAGTATATACAAGCGGTCCATAACGTGAACACGCTAAGAGGAGTTGGTAGGTGTGGACTAGTCGGTTCAGTCCAGCTATAGAATCTCTAACGAAGATATGTCGGTGCCAACTACCAAACCCGCCAGCTATGTAAATGTCAAACGATCATGCAGGCGCCTCGTGAATGTTAGCTCATGTTTAACTTGACATCTCAACGCTCCCCCTCAAGCTAAACTCGAGCTCATGAACTCCAAGCATATCTTGAAATTTTCAAAGCTTCTCAGATCCCAAGGCATTCGTGAAGATGTCAGCAATTTGATCTTGTGTGCTGACATAGGCCAAGTTATTGTCGCCTGCCAAGACTCTCTCCCTGATGAAGTGGTAATGTACCTCAATGTGTTTCGTCCACGCACATGGAAAACTTGGTTCTTGGCCAATTGTATACTACTAAGATTATCACAATATATGACAACCTTTCTCTCCACATGCAATCCCAAATCAGCAAGTAGCTTGTGTAACCAAGATATCTCTCGCACGTTGCCATCACAGCTCCTCTATACTTGACAACAAGGAAACTATGGGATGCTTCTTGTTGCTGATCCATGTCACAACAGCACTCCCCAATCAAAACATAAATCCACTAGTCCATCTCTTGTCTTAGATGCTACATGCCCAATCTGCATCTGTGTACCCATATAGCTCCAATGGTACACCTGCTGCATAAAATAGTGCATAATCAACAGTGGCCCTCAAATACCGAAGTGTGCGTCGCACATAGATGTGGTTTGTGTGGAACCTACATAAACTGACTCTCTAAGCCAACATGTGACTCAAATGTGGCCTGCTGATTGTGTGGAACCTGCATAAACTGACTCTCTAAGCCAACATGTGACTCAAATCTGGCGTGCTGATTGTGGCCAATCTTCCTGTACATAGTGGGATCCTCCAACACATAACCTATATCCGCACATTAAGATTGCCATTTTGATATAATGTCACCAAGATTGCCTTATAATCAGTCATTCCATACTTGGATAACATGTCTAATACATACTGTCTCTGTGCGGCCAAATACCATCAAGTGTGCGAATGACCTCAATTCCCAAAAAGTAGCGTAGGTCTCCCAAATCCTTCATCTCAAACTTCCTTTTAAGAAGACTTTTCACATGCTCAATCTCATCCAATTTTTCACCCCCAACAATAAGATCATCTACATATATGGTGATGATCACAATACCCTTACCACTCTTGTGCACATACAAAGACTAATCTACATTTGCCATATGAAAACCAATAGTGACAAGATACTCAGCAATCTTGTCATGCCATGCTCATGGAGCTTGCTTCAGCCCATACAAAGCCTTACGAAGCTTACATACATACTCGGGGAGGGGGGGTGACCTGTATCCTCAAAACTTGGTCGCTAATCCATATACACCTCTTCTGGCAAGTCACCATGCAAGAACACATTTTTTACATCCATTTGATGTAAAAACTAGCCTTTAGCTACAACTCTCACAGTTGCCATCTTTGCACAACTGGGGCAAATGTCTCCTCATAATCAATCCCATGTGTCTACGCATATCCTTTGGCTACCAATCTAGCCTTGTAGCTGCTTATGCTACCATCACTATTATGTTTCACCTTATACACCCACTTACAGCCAATAGCTTTCTTATCTTCAGGCAATGGCACCAAATCCCAAGTCTCATTTCCATACAATGCATCCATCTCGTCATCCATAGCTTTCTCCCAACACACATTTCCAATAGCCTCATCAAAACATGTGGGCTCTACAACCTACACAACTTTTTCTATATAAGCATAGTGATATGCTATAAGCATAGTGATGTGCCACATAACCATCATAAGTCAACCTCTGCACACACAAGGGTTTTTGACTCTTTCAGATATTCATCACTTTGCATTCATGGCTTCCATAGCCTTCTTCACATCAAGTGTCCTCATTTTGCTAGAACCTCAAGCTCCTTATCAAGGCTCATCTCTGAGCCACTAAAATATCCATCAACAAGAGAATGCCCTACAAAAATATCATGCATACCAAGGGGCTCAACCACTTTCTCTTTGCCTTTATGTTAGGGCTTGCACATAGTTGTATTAGGTTTAGTTTGCATCAAGCAATGCAAGAGAATGAAATTCTTAGTGAATGTTAACTCTCTTTAGTTTAAGCATACTACATTTTCAGGATTGGTATTATGATGCAGCAGCCATCCACTCCTTGGTCTATCAATAGAACTGTTGGATGAGGACTCTCTTGGTCCACTCAATGACTGTGATTACTGGCTTGCATTCCGTGCAACAACCACATTTTCACTTACATCAGCCCCTAACAACATCTTTTTCAACAACATACCAGCTACTCATCTCATCAAATACAACATCCCTACTTACCCTCAATTCACATGTAGCAGGATTACATCTATATCCCTTTTCCTCAATGGAATACCCAATAAACACACATTTTTCTACTTTTGGATCCAGTTTAGTACACAACTCATCTGGCACATGCACATATGCAATACATCCAAAAACTTTCAAGTGAGACAAATCAGGTTTCTTATCAGTAAACTTCTCCTCTGGCGTTACATCATGTATGGTTGCAGTAGGAGTCTTGTTCATGATATAAAATGTTGTAGACACACCCTCAGCCCAATAGCTATGCGGCATATTCTTCTCTGCCATCAATGCTCGTGCTATCTCTACAATGTGCCTGTTTTTCCACTCGGCAACTCCATTTTTATGTGGAGTGTATCTACATGTAAATTGTCTTCGAATGCCATTCTTGTGCAAGGATTCAGAGAACTCATTGGAGAAGTATTCTCCCCCTCCATCTGACCTTAGGCACTTCACATGCTTTCCTATCAGTTTTTCAGCCATCACTCTGAAATTTTGAAAATGAGTGAACACTTCACTCTTCTCCTTCATGAAATACACCTACACTATCTTCATGTGGTCATCAATTTTACATAGTATCTGCAACCACCCATAGACATAGTCTTTGCAAGACTCCATACATCTGAATGCACAATATCTAGTACATTCCTACTCACATTTCTATCATGTGGAAATACATGCTTTGTTTGCTTTCCAAATTGACATGCTTCACTGCATACCTTCAACTTTAAACTTAGGTAACCCTGCCACAATTTCTTTAGTCTACATAGACTTCATTCTTTGCACATTTACATGCCCAATTCTCTTATGTGAAATGTTTGTATCTACAATACCTCTCCTGAACCATTTGCAAACATTGCAGCACTCACTTCAGGCATATTTACAGGGTTGAATTGGACCTGCAAACCCTACTTAATCCTCTGGCCAACAGAAACCAAATTCTTTGTAATGTTCAAAACATGAAGTACATCTACAAGGTACATTACCTTACCATCCTGCATGGACAATGGCACATCCCCAACATGGAAGCAGTGTCATCCCCAGTTTCAACAAAACCTGGTCTTTCAAGACTCTTCATTTCCTTGAACCACTCACCATGACTTGTCATATGGTTCAAAGCACCTGAATCAACATAGCCTTACATGCTGCTACATCATTTCCAAACACAGCATTAACCACATGTTGCATAACAAACAACCTCTCATTATCCTCATTATTTCTGCTAGAGGATGCATAGTTGTTTTGCTGCATTTTTCCATTTTGCATGTCACTCTGCTTTCTATAGCAATCTGTCTACACATGTCTAGGCTTACCATAGTAAAAACAACCTCGTGTATCATTATGCTACCTTTTCCAATTACCACAACATATTTGACTCCCCCCTACCTCTAAATTGGCCTCTTCCACCTATGTGTTGTTGTTGCGAATCCTAGGACTGTTGCTGTTGTTAACCATAATTCTGATTACCTGTTCGGCCACCACCCCGGCCACGTCCCACGACCTCTACCTCGTCCTCTACCTAAACTTATGTAGAAGGCCTGCTACTCTGAACTGTTTTTGTTTTGTGAAGACTGTTGATCTTCACCCAATTTCTTCTCTTCAATGATCAGCATTGACACAAAATCTATGAAGTTGGGAATATTCTACCAAGTCTGTTCATACGTCTTGAACGCCTTGTATTGTGGCCCGAGATCATGTAGATACACTTCCACCTTATCATCATCATCAAAAGAAACACCAATTGATGCAAGGGATTCCACAATTCCCTTGATCTTCAAGGCATAATCATTCATAGACATCTTTTTCATCTCCATAGTATGAAGCTCATTCTTCAATTGAATCTTTCGTGCCTTGGTGTTGGTTTCATACAGCTTTACCAAGGTGTCCCATGCCTCTTTAGGTGACTTGGCATCCTGTATATGCCTAATCATAGTGTCCTATATGCTGATAGAAAGCCAATACATGACTTTCCTTGATCCTTGATTCCAATCCTTAAATTCTTTTACGTTTGCAGCAATTGGATTAATCTCCGGTATCTCTGGTGCCTCCTCATGTTCACCTTCAATGTAGTCCCAGTAACCTTTTCCCATCGAGAAATTTATCAATCTAAACCTCCAAGCATGGAAGTTGTTCTTGTCAAGCTTCTCTGCAACAATCTAGTTTATTCTATCATTCAACATCTTGTTTGCAACACAAATTTACCAAAAACAACACTCTTGTTTGACCTGCACAAACTGTTGTATTCTCTAAAAGCGGTACTATACTACACTGTTGTTTGACCTGCACAAACTGTTGTATTCTCTGAAAGCGGTACTACACCCACACTGTCACAACCAGTGACCTCAATTTGCATACACACACACACCCAATGGGAACTTTGAGACCTCTTTGCAGTACACAAAGTATTTTCACAACCAATCGTCCTTCCTGCAATTCCAAAAATAGAGTTCTGCAGAGAATCAGAACTTACCCGCCGCAGTGCCCGTGAACACTTGCGAACTGAAAAACAGAGGTCCAGACGCGCCCAAAACACGTTTTTGGCCCGAAAATTTTGTTATACTTTCCTCATATAAAAGGAGGACATTTAAAGCATTGGAATACAAGCACAACATCTCAAGTCTTTTTATGAGTACAAGTTTCCATCTTGTAACCTAACTGAACTTGAGTCTAAACTTAATTAGCACACACTCATCACCACCATGAGTATTGTTCATTTTTATCCACCTTAGATTAGTGTTATCATTAGATTAGGATTAGGATCTAATTAGATATTTGATTGTCATTAGGAAGCTTGATCCATGAATTTCAACAAGGAGCATGTGTTTCCTACTCGTGTTGCCACTACATGTGTTTCCTGCTTATGTTGCCATGGCCACTACATGTAGTCCGTCATCACGAACATTATGAGCTCCCTAACAAGGTTAGAAAAGCCTTCTGTGAAGTTTGGGAGGGTGTCTTGGGAGGTTAAAGTTAATCAGCTCAGGCCAAGAGCATGTGTTGCCTACTTGAGCTCCCTGGAAAGGTTAGAGAAGCCTTCTGTGAAGTTTGGGAGGGTGCCATGGGAGGTCTTAATGCCTTCGGAATATGCATGTTGGGAGCGAAAATACCCAGCTTGTACAGCGTAGGGTGGTGGGATCTTTGGGGAATCCATAGGATGGTTTTGCTCTCATAATAACCTTGGGCAACAAGGATGTTCTTGGGCACCCAACAATGAGTATCAATGGGTTGGGTTTGGGAGCAAGTTGGTACCTACTTAGTGGTGTTAGTAGTGTTAGCGGTGTTCGTAGGCTTTGTTTACAAGGTTTGACTTGCTGCTACTATGAAGCTTGGTGCAGATGAGACTTTTGGAGTGTATGGAGTATCTTGGTAAAGGATGGGCCTCTTTTTAGGCGGCACGATTCTATGGTTGTTGGTAGGCAAGGTGGTTGTGGTTGGTGAAGAGGATTGGTCTCCTTGTGGAGGTGAGATTGGTAGCTTCAGCTCTTTGTTTGTTATAAGGACAGTAACGTGCACTGAGGCCAATTGTAGTGTTTCCATTCTAGCATCCTAATCAATATGACACTGATTGTATCCCATCTATCCTCATCCCATAAGGATCTCTTCTTGCATTGTTTTTGCACGCATAACATAGAAATTACCTTCCAAGGGGTTATTTCTAATGTGAAATAGAATTGTACCGCACCTAAGCACTTAACAAAATGTGAAGCAACGGTAGTGATAGTGGCTGGGGTAGGGAATAAGGTTGGCCCTTCGCCGAGAGATTGCCATGTGTCATAGGACATTAAATTGTGGTTAGCACCCATATCAACAAGTGCTAGTTTCTTCGTGAAACTTGTCGAAGTGGTTATTCCTAACCACCATAAGCAGGTAGGTTTCACTTCCCAGGCCTCTTCTTCAAGGTCAACTACTTGAGCCATGTTTACTATGATTTGCTGGCCTCTAAGTTTCGTTCGTTGATCCTTGGCTTCTTATTGTGTTGTTTTTTCATCTCCTTGTGTTTATGTTTCTCCTCCTTTTTGAGGTATATTGTGCTTAAGGCATTTTGCATGAGCGGTCCATAGTAGCATCACAGCTTGCTACCATTGAAATAACCCACCATCTCGACACCATCAAGAGTTTTAATGTGCACTACACCTTGTGGGGTTATTTCAATCACCAAGAAGGGTCCTAGTCCTCTATATTTAAGGTTTTTTCTTGTGATTTTTAGTGCTGTTAGAGGAGGACCAAATCCCCCTCGTTCATCTCCTTGTCCTTAAATCTGGTCGTCATCCATTGCTTGTGCCTTAGTTTTTCGACAATCATTCCATACACAGACCTTAGATGCCTTTCATCGAGTCTCTCAAGCTCAAAGAGCAGACCACTCAAGACATTGCCAGTGAGCCTTGGTGTACAATGACCCTTAAGCTCTGCACTAAGAATTCCATAAGCATAGCCACTTTAGTTTCGTATGTTAAGCTGAAGGGTGTCATGTCAATGGCTAATTTGTACACAGTGCGACAAGCCCAAAGTGTAGCCAACAACTTTTGCTCCCAGTCGTTTTTGCAACTCACCTACATTTTTGGTCAAGATAGTGCATAGCATCATGTTCGTGCTTTCTGCTTGGCCATTGGCTTGGGGGTAATAGGTGAAGATTTACGATGCGTGACCATAAATGCTTGCAGCAAGAGTTGTATTACCTCAGTAATGAAGTGGGTGCCATTGAACAAGCTCAAGGGGGCACCCAAAGTGAGTGATCATGCACTCGAGGAATTTATTCGTGGGCCTTGCGTCGGCTTTTCTTATGGTTCTAGCTTCGACCCATTTTCTTCACTAGTTCATGGCCGCTATGATGTATCGACCTTGGGTGTGATGGTGGCCATACTAATAAGTCCCACAAAATCGATGCCCCATTTCTCAAACGATTGTAAGGACATGAGGGTAAAGGGGCATCTTCTCCTTATTGTGTGTGATCAGCATTCATCGCATCGTTTGACGTATTCAACAACGTCTCCAAACCACCAAAGGCCTACCCAGAAGGATCTTTTGAGTAGTGGTATCTGCAGAAGTGTCCGCTTGAGACTCCAAAGTGGACTTGCTCTAAAATAGAGACGTACTCATCCTCAACAGACACCGTGTACCATGATTCCATCCTTTTCTTGTTTGTAGAGTTGCC
Source organism: Cibotium barometz (assembly GCF_041138505.1). Lineage (NCBI taxonomy): Eukaryota > Viridiplantae > Streptophyta > Polypodiopsida > Cyatheales > Cibotiaceae > Cibotium > Cibotium barometz. The sequence continues at coordinate 2,981,379 of NC_141057.1, read as the reverse complement.
CTGCAAATTAGTTTAATAGGGGGTAGCTTTTTTGATGAGGCATCTTGCCTGATCCTTATTGATTCTTATTGATTGGTGCTTTGGTGGGTAGGCCATTAGCTAGGAAGTGTGCCACTTCCTCTCCCCATTCAGGATTCAAACTTAGTTGGAACAAGGGGGCATCTGGTAGGTCATCATCAACACCCACCGATGGCTCTCCGTTTTAGGAATGCGCAACATATGGTCGACCAATACATGCTTGGAGCCTTTATGCACCGTGACGGTAAAGTCGAATTCAAGTAAAATTAAAAGCTATCTGGTGATCCTACCCGTGTTGTGGAAGTTTTATTCACCACATAAAAAAGAGCTTAATGGTCTACAAAGAAAACAAATTTTGTCGCCAAAGGTAATGGTGAAACTTTTTTAACAGCCAACCCTTCTCTTTCCGTGGTGTTATAGATTCATTCAGCTTAGTTTAATTGGTGAGACTGGCAAAGCTAAAAGGGAAATCCCTGTTGTGTTCTCTAGGTTGGCCCAGCACATAACCAATTGCAAAGGCAAAGGCTTCTATGTGGACATAGAATATGATTTCCCAATTAGGGGATCTCAAAATGGGAGTGCTTGCCAATGCCTTTTTCAGGGTGTCATATGCTTGTGGGCACTCCTCTATCCATTCAAAAATCACTATAGGAGTCCATAAAGGGGACAAGCTATGTCGGCATACATAAAGATGAAATGCTGGTAATAACCGACATGCCCCATGAATCGCTCGACTTCTTTGAAGTTGATTAGGGGGTGGCAGCTCAAGAATGAGTCACACCTTGCTGTCATCTGTGGAGATATCGTGTTTTGAGATAATGAGTCCCAAGATTACCCCATGTCGGACCAAAAATTGACATTTCAAAAGATTAAGAGAGATTTTGTAAAGCTCGAATCTCTCAAGCACTTTTCTCCAGACACCACTCCATAGATACTCCTTGCAGGCTGTGCACATTAGGCGTTGAAAGGTACCTGGGGTGTTAGTCAACCCAAATGGCATGACACGATATGCATGTGCCCCATTTGGTGGCAAAAGCTATGTTATGTTGATCTTTTGGGTCAATCAGTACTTGATAAAAAACCGTCGTGGAAGCTGTAGGCTTCCCTCCCTGGTGACGACCCGTTTGAGCACATGTTCTGTGAAGGGCAAGAAGTGCTTTTCGGACAAGGATGGATGGGGCACAATCGGTGCCAAATAGATTGGGACTCGTGAACTTCTACCTTGCAACCGCAGATATGTAACTATCCTAATGATAGATGAGGAACCCATTTCTTATCAAACTTCACCACCAGAATACCTTTCTCCCATTAAATAAATGCTCCAATCCATCAAACATCCAAAGGTACCCCACACTCCGGCCATGTCGCTTAAAAAGAGGCCTATTCTATACCACATGGGTAAATGACCAAGCTCCATTAAAGGCCTTGCCTAAATTGGATCAAGCTTCGCCCCGTCAAGTAACCCCCCCTCCCCCCCCCTCCCCGCGGTGAAAACAAGTGGCCTCTATAAGACCAACCCAACTAACACCAATCTTGCTAACATTTCTAACCTTGCAAAATCAGAATCGCAGGTGCCACCCAAGAGTCTCCACCAGCAAACACCAATGCTTCAATAATGGGGCTAACAAATGGTGGATACCAAAATAAATGGTCTAGACACAAGATTTCTATGAAAGGCAAAAGAAAATTTGGATACCCAAGAGAAAGGTCCAACACCTACTAGTAACAGTCACGCCACCAAAACCGGACTACGTTGTAAAACACCAAACCCCCAATCCTAGATGCAAAACATGGTTCATCAAGGAGGAGTCGTTAAAAACCCAAGGGTACTATGCCAGTCACACACATCTTTGGCTACCCAAGGAAAAGCAATCAAAACCAACCAGTCAAAAAGAAACTCTGGCATTAGGAAAAATTTGGAGTCAAAAAGGGCCCTCATTTGGAGTTGATATTCTCAAGCTATGCCTCCCCCACTAAAAGATAAATCTCAACAATGGCATGGCTCTTCTTTGGGATAGGTTGGGCATATCAACTCCAAATATGAGGACCCTTTTTTTTGCTAATGGAATGTGTGCTCCAAGGGCTAGTCAAAAATACCACCAGCCCCTAGCTCAATGATGGCCTGCCAAGTTTCTCTAAAGGAATTACGATTTGCAGGAGTGCAGCCAATGGGGCAGCTGCATTTTTTAAGTTTGGACCTTTTTTTAAAATTCAGACCAATCTACTGCCGCAATTTTTGGGCTCTTTATAATGTGGACTAAATCTTTATTTGGTGGGAGGTTGGTGGGGGCCTTTTGAACCGTGAGAACAAGCTCACAGAAGCCTTTCAGAGGAATATTGAACTGCCCCACATGTCTTATGTACACCGGTGAAATTCAAAAACCAGTAAACTTTTGACCTTGTCTTTGGAAAATCCGATGATATTTTTTTAGTTATAAAGCCGACCAATTATAGGATTTTTTATTGTCCTCCGAAATAATGGCAGCTAATTATATTTCTGCTGGCTAGAATTATGAAAAAAAGGTTGAGATTTGGCAAACCCCTTATTTTAAAGATTTTCTTTAAATAACTAACTAGTTATAAAATCGGTTTAGTATACATTTTTGGGATAGAATTAAGAAGCTCCAACCTTGCCCTTTTTCCCACTCTTGGTGGTTATGGGACCATCTCACTTGTTTGATGGTCCTGAACAGGGTTGCTTTGGTTACGGGGCCATCTCTCATTGGTGGACAGAGGAAGCACCATGAGGTGGACGACTTCATTGATGACATTCATGCATATATGTGCACACACGGATTTTAAAGCCATTTCAACTCAGCTACTTTTGAGCTCCTTTCAAGTTTCATCCCTTGGCTGCTTTCAAAAAATATAAGACAAAAATTTCTTAGGTATATCCTGAGGTTCATATATTTAAGAGGGGCATATATTAATATATATTCATCTTATACACTTAAACCCTTCTAGATTTAAGTAATTGGTGGAAACGAACAATCAGCTACTAGCACTCAACCTTATACGCCTTATGCATTGTGTTTTATATGCTTCATGCTTGTACTAACAACAAAATTGTTTTTTTTTTTAATCAAATCAACATGAGCATGTGCACATATACACAGAAGTACGTACAATGTGTGTGTGTGTGTGTGTGTGTGAGAGAGAGAAAGAGAGAGAGAGAGAGAGAGAGAGAGAGTAGTAAATCACTGCTACTTTTACCACAGTTAATATAGGTTTGGTGGATGCAAAGAAATCCCAAACAAAGAACCCACAACTAAGGTTGCCTTTTTGAAGCACAAGAAGAGTTTCACATATAACGAGCAAACCTCCAGTTCCTATCTTGCAACGCGTAGAAAGTGTACATTTTCACACATACAACCTTTGAGTCCTCTTATGTGACTTTGACTCCCTTCACAATGAACTCATGGTTGTCCTTAAGATCTATGACATAGTGCACACAATCTGAAAAGAACCCAAGCAGCAACTAAGCTCAAGGTTCTAATATGTGCATATGTATGCATGTTCTTTTACATGCCATCAAATGTTTCCTTTTTTGGGCGGCGGTGTGTGACAATCCCACCCGGCCCAAAGTTGAAAAAGAAGTTCGTGATAAATATCTTGAATAGAAAATTTTATAATATAATGGCCAAAAAAAAAGGCATCGTTAGGAGCAAAGCAAATCCTATCTCAATGCAAGTCAATGGTGGATGGGTAAAGGAGATTTTTTTTTTTCAAATAAGGGGCAGCTTATATTAAGAAGTTGAGGAGGTAAGTCAATGATGGACGGGTAAAGAAGATATTTTTGAAAAAAAAAATTGCGACTACTAGAAGGGAGCAACATACTCCGTGAGGACCCCTCATATCCTCTAGAATGTGAGGGCAAGGTAACTATCGGGTGTCAAAGTCGGAGATTGAACCTGGCACCTCAAGGTTAAAAGCCACCCCCTATAACCACTAGAACAAGCGCCTCATGTTGGTTAAGGAAATATTGCTCACGACTCTTTCCAAAATATTAAATTCAGAATGCGTTTTACTTGAAAAAATTGGGCCTCCATTTACGACTCCACTGCCAGAAGTTATGATAAAGGTACTGGTTTTAAGCTTCATCTGCATTTACAAGAGCTCATGAGCTCACTGACACAAAGAATGAACAAACCTAAGGTCATTCAACTCAATAAGTGTACATTCTCGCTTTTATACATTGATTGCCACTTTGCACTTATGCCTGATCCAATCTACCTTGATTTGTACGAGCCAGGAGGAGTAAGACAGGTAGGTGGTGATTAAAGCCCAGTTCTTAGTGCTGCTCAATGGCTGAATAGAGAACCGTATATATTGATGTGCTTGGAGTGAATGTCCTCTCTCTATAAAAGTCGCAGGAAAGGGGAAAAGAAGTATAATTACATCCTGTTGATTGATTACAACACTGTTCTAAGCCTAGAGGCATTCGAAAAGCACATGCCAAACCTGCCTTGGAACACCTCCGTCAGTCTAAAAAGGAAGGTAGAGACCCTCTCGAACCAATCTATGGCATATAATGTATGTATATATAAATGTTAAATACTAAGTTTGGGGTTGATAGTGCCACCACTAGGGGTTAGAAGTGCTTCATTTATAAATAAACATCTCGATTGGCTTGGAGGGGTTCAAGGTGCCTATGATCGTAGATTGGCCACAGCATTAATGCTTCTGTCAGTTTAGAAAGACAACACAATTTTCTCAGGTGAAGTCATGCTGTAGGTAACTATCGGGTGTCAAAGTCGGGGATTGAACCTGGCACCTCAAGGTTAAAAGCCACCCCCTATAACCACTAGAACAAGCGCCTCATGTTGGTTAAGGAAATATTTTTTTTTTCAAAAAAAGGGCTGTTGAATTATGAAAAGGGAGGGGCAAATTTACAAGGTCCACGTGTCCTTAGTGACGCGTGGATATGCATGCTTCGAAAGATGAAATATTACAAAATACGGGGGATCCGAAGAAGGCCAACCACTTGGCGCACACCAAGCACGTGGCGGCATGTGCGCCGCGTGGGAGGGTCGCTGGGAATTGGCTAGTCTTCTTCCTTGTGCATGCACGACGAACGGCCATGCATGTTGGATTCACCCGCCTTCTCGATCAGTTGAGCCTTCCTTCCTTCTCTGCTTATCGCCGGCATCTTCTCTCGCTCAGGCCTCCTGTTGGTGTTTGAATGGGATCTGCATCTTGCTGGATGGCCCGTCCTCCTTCGTCTCTTGCGGCTCGGTCTGTTCTGGTTCGGTTGTCGCTTCTCCAATCTGTGAGAGGGAGGCGTTGATCCTTGTTCCGATTTGCAGGCGCCCCTGAAAGTCGTCCTTCTGAGCTGCGTCTTTTCTTCCTTGCTCTTTCTTCCAGGTGGCGGGCTCTCCTGGAGGCTGGAGGCGGAGTACACCTGGGTGTCTTGTAAATTCCATTCCTTTGTGCCTGATTGGTATCGGTTCTTTGAAGGGCTCCCTTGTGGGACACCTGGATTTTCCTCTTGAATCACAGTAAGCCTTCCTCTCTTGATGCTGGATATTGTGTTTCGTTCTGACCCTTTCCTTCTTTGCAGGTACAGAGAGGGTGCTGAGGCTGGCATCGGTCCCTTGGTGATTTGGGTTCTGTATTCGGTGGCTCTGGTCCTTCTGTGTCTTGAGATTGTGAACATGCCTGCTTTGCCGATATGTGTTGGCCTCTCCTTGAGTCCTGGTGGACTGTACGCCGGTGACTCCTTAATGTCGACAGGTCGCTTTGCCTTAGCTGCCTTTTGACTTCTCTTGGTTGAATATTGAATGCATGTCTGGTGTTGCTCTCTTCTCCTGTGAGAGGAAGGTTAGGGTATTTTACTGCATCCTTCTGATACCTTCTATTAATGCTCTGTCTTTTGAGAGGGTTAAAAGGATCTTGTCTCTGGTTTTTTCAAGTTGATTCAATGTGTAATCTGATTTCCTCTTTTGTAGTTTAATCATCAGCCTATTCTCTAGCTTGAACAGGGCTTGTGTTTGGTTGTTCCAGAATCTAATGCATGTTGTGATTAAGCATTCTGCTAGGGGCGGACCCTTAATATCAGGATTATCAAAGGTGGCAGCTAACCTCTGCAGCCATGCATGCCAAATGTACTCGCACCTTATTGCATTCCAAAGAGATGTAGAGCATCCTATATTTTCCCCAAGGATTGTGTTCTTCCAGTTTATTTCTTTCCCCCAGCTTAGAATGACTGTCTGGAGCGCTTTGTAGGATTCTGAGATGTGCTTGCAGTGAATAAAAATGTGTAGATCATCCTCGGGGAGGCCACACCTGGAACATTGGTCTGTGGCTATGTTGAACTTGGCTGCCTTACACTGGGTCCAGATGGCTCTGTAGGCAATCAGCCATGCGAGACAAGATTTCTTAGGCTCTATGTGCTGACTCCACAACTCCTTGAGGCAGCTGTACCATCTTTTCCTGTCCCAGGCTATATTCCATCTGTGGTTCAGTGTAACCTGGATAGGGGGGGACTTTTCAAGAGGGGGAATGGGAAGGATGGGCTTATTTTTTAACCAGCGAAGGGCCAGGAAGTTGAATTTGGGGGGACTGCTGATTCTCCAAATTTCCTGGGTATTCCATTGGAATGTTCTGCTTTGTACTAGATCTAGTTCTGGGGTTCTGCAGTCGTATTTTCCTACCAGCTCTGCTCTTGTGAGCCAAGTACCGGTGAGGGGGTTAAATATATCTGCCCAAGTAGCAAGTCCTTTCCTGTGCAGATTGAGGGCAATTTTTTCTTCTTCTGGTTCTAGCAGCGGCTGAGGGAGAAAGGACCACCAGCATGAGTCGGCAGCTATTATCCCTTCTGATTTCCTGTCATTGAGATTGATGGAGAGTGTTCCTTTAGCTCTGAACCAGGCTTTCCAGATTGAGGTAACAAGATGACTCCCTTTGGGGGTAATGGGATGTTTTGATGCTACTATGGTGGTCATGGGAAGATTTACCCATTTATTGTGTCCGGTAATAGTAAAACTGGGGAGGTCTTTGACCAGCAGCTGAGCCCAATCTTCAGATGGGTTTTCCAAAGCTCTGATTATCCATTTAGCAGCCAATCTATCTGCTAGCAGCCGGATGTCCAGAATCCCCAGACCTCCCTTGCTTTTGGGGACCGTGCATATCTCCCACTTAACTTTAGGTCTGCTTTTGATCCATGGATCCCCTCCCCACAGATAGTTTCGGCATAGCTTAGTGAAATCGTTAAGATCAGCATCAGGAGGCCTCCAGCAGAGCTGAGGAAATAAATTGTTGCAGGGATGATGAAGTGGTTGATGACCATGATTCTACCTGCTAGAGAAAGTTGCTTCCTTTTCCATCTAAGCAGCTTACTTTCTATTTTTTCCATTACCCATTTCCATCTTTGCTTCATTGATACCCTGAATCCCATGGGAATTCCAAGAAGCCTGAAGATTTCCCCATCTTGGATGCTATGGCATCCTGTTTCCATGAGCCACGAGGGGGGGGGTACAATGAGAGTTTTGATACCTGTTTTACTGTGGTTGACTTTGGATCCTGAAGCCTCACAGTAGGTTTGGAGACAGCTCCACAGAACCTTGATATTCTCCTCTTCATTTGCTATGAGGCTGTTGGTGTCATCCGCGAACATCTGTGTGCACATTTGCTCCCCGTTTGGAAGTTTGATGCCCACTAGTTCCCCTTTGCTTATCTTGTCTTTTATCAGCCAATTGAGTCCATCTGCAGCTATAGCATAGAGTAGGGGAGCTAGAGGGCACCCTTGTCTGATGCTTTTTTCAAGAGGGAAGGGGTCTGACAGCTCTCCGTTGAGGATAACTTTGGCTTTGGCGTTCCCAAAAAGTGTCTGGACCATGTGGGTGAATTGTGGTCCCAGCCCCATATCTCTTAAGGATTGGATGATGTAGTCCCACTGGATTCTGTCGTATGCTTTCTCAAAGTCTATCTTGATAAAAAGGAAATCCTGGCCGGTTTTCTCTGCATGTTCGAATCCTTCCCATAGGGCGATTATGGAGTCCAGGATGTATCGACCTTTGATGAATCCTTTTTGTTCCCTTGAGATCCATTGGTTCATGTGCTTGCTCATTCTATTGGCTAGAACTTTTGCTAAAATTTTGTAGACACTGTTTAGCATAGTGAGGGGTCTCCAGTTTCCCATGTTCTCCTTGGGGCCTTTTTTATGAATCAGCTTGATGAGACCATTATTGATTGGAGTTGGCAGCGCTCCGTATTTCAGAGATTCATGCCAAACTTTGAGGATGGGGCCTGTTAGCACCTCACAAAATGATTGGAAAAACTCGGCTGGGAGACCATCCTCACCTGGGCTCTTGTTAGGATGGAGGGAATAGATGACCTCTTTAATTTCCTCCTGTGTGATATCTTTCTCTAGTGTAGCAGCTATGTTGGCTGGGACAGTTGAAGGTCTGACTTGTTTTATTGTTTCCATTGCCGCTGCCTTGGATGGGGAGGGAAGTCCTTCTTCCTTGAAGATGTTGCTGTAGTATTCAGTAATCAGCTTTCTGTTCTCTGCTTGGGTTACCGCCGGGATTCCTTCCTTGTTAGTTAGCAGGGGGATATGCTCTTGCCTTTGTTTGACCTTGAGGGTTTTGAACATTTCTTGGTTTGGTCTGTCTGCTTTTCCGGTCCACCATTCTCTGGTAAATAGTTTAGTGTGTTGTAGAGCTATCTCTTCCTCTCTTTTGATCCTGGCTCTGATCAGGTTTGTATCGGCTGAGTTGCCTGAAGCCTCTTGCTGTTGCAGTTGTTCTTGGAGCTTTGTGAGTCTGCTGCCTCTATGGGCTGCAACCTCTTTTCTGACTTGCCTGAGAAGGTTTTGAGTTGACTTGACTGCAAGGTTCCAAGCTTTGGCCGGATGGAGGTTTTTGGTGAAGAAGGAGTCCCAGATGCTTTTGACTTCTTCTTGAACTAGTGGCAATTTGAATAGGGCTGGATCTGTATGAAACCAGCACGCTTTGTGTCTGTGTTCCAGGTTATCCATTGTTGTAATGACAGGGTAATGATCTGAGATGCAAGTGGTTGTATCTACAACACATTCGCATCTGTTGAATTTGGAGAAGAGTTCACCACTTGCGTATGCTCTGTCCAACCTGGCTTTTCTGGCCAGGTCGCCTGAGGAGTAGTTCTGCCATGAAAAACATCCTTCTTGACCTAGATCCTGCAGGTTGAATTTATGTTTTACCTTTTCCCAAGCTTGTTTCTCTGATCCCGCCAGGGCTAGCCCTCTGGATCTGAATCTATCTTTGAGGGTTTCTACCATATTGAAATCTCCCATTATCAACAGAGGTGCTCTAAGTCTTAGCATAGAATTCCAGGTCCTGGTTCTCAGCTTCTGAGGGCCGTGGGCATAGACACTGACAAAGGAGAAGTTGTTCATGTGGCACACTATCCACTGGTTGTTAGAGTCTATTTGAAAGTCTTTAAGTTCCTGAATGCTGTCATAATGAATGCCTATTGCCAGTCCCCCGGCTCCATGCGGATGAAATGAGTGAACCCAAAAGTGATCGGTGGATATGGTGTGAAGCCTTCTTTTCAGTTCCTCCCCTGAAGTTTTAATCTCCACAAGGGTTATGAAATCCAGATATCCTTTTGTTTTGATCCATTGTTTTACTAGCTGTGCTTTCTTGGAGTCAGTAAGCCCTTTGACGTTGAAACTTGCTGCTTTCATTATCTTTTGTTTGGGGGTTTGTGGGAACCTCCTTTCGCGGTGGACTGAGGGGTGGCTCCCAATTGTGCTCTGCCTCGCTTAAGTTCTTTGCTAATATCCATGTCGTTAGGGTTACCAGAAGGTGGGATAAGGCTCTTTTCAGAGGCTGTTTTGACAGTTGTGTCCATGTCAGCAGAATCCAGATTGTCTATCTCCTTGTCCAGCCTCAACTTGTTGATGGGGGTACTTTCAACCGTGTCATTTTCTTCTTCAGCTTCCCCTGGATCTGGTACAGCTGCAAGAACGGAGTATCTGTTAGGTTTGGCAATAGGGTGAGAGGGCTTGGGCTTGATGGCTGGTTTCCTTCTAATGACTTGAACAAATTCAGGATCTCTTATGGCTCCGGCAGACTGTGGGGGGCCAAGAGCTGAGTTGGATTGACTAGGGTTGAGGGGGGGGTCTTTTTCAATTACTTGGGGGAGGATTATCTGAGGGTTTTTTAAAGGGCAGTTTCTGATGAGATGTCCCTGTTTGCCACAATGAAAGCATGAATTAGGCAAGTGTTTGTAAAGGATAGCCTGCGAATGAGAGAACTCACCACAACCTATTTCTATTTTGTCTGGGAGGGGGAGGGCAAGGTCAAGTTCTACTAAGACTTGGGGGTGCCATGCTGGGTTGTAATCCGAGAAGGCTTTGGTTCCTAGAATTTGACCTAAGGGGGCTAGAATAGCTTTGATCCAGGGGTTTAAGTGGATGGGGAGATTAGGGAGCTCGACCCAAACTGGATACACTGTCGACTTGGGCCCGTCTGGGTTGAAGTCCTTTGACCACCTCATGAAACAAAAGGGTATATGTCTGAACATCCATTGGCCAGAACTGATTACTTTCATTGCCATGCTTGCGTCTTTGAATAAAAAGAGGTAGTAACCTTTGGGGAGGGCTTGAGTAAGAGTAACCTCTATTCCAAGAGGGGACCAGCTTTCTCTTATCCAGGCTCTCATGGCTTCCTTAGATGGTCTGGGCCCAAATAGGAGTCCCACTAGACACCTTTCTGAATAATCTTCTACTCTGCTCCTTACCTGGTCTATTGGCAGGTTTACGTGGACTGTGGTGGCTGCATTGTTATCTCGGTCGGTGAGGTTGACTGTCTCTTTCGACAGGACTGTATCTGCTGCTGCCTGTTCTTTTGATGTCGGTCTGGACGCCTCTTTGTTCTTTTCCTTGTTCTTCATGTTTAAGAGCTGAGCTTTTGCATCTTTTAATTCCTGTATGAGTCTTGAGTTTTCGTCCATTACTGCTTCCATGACATTCTCTCCACTCCACGACTTTTCAGGGATGGGGTTCCACGGGTTGGGTGGGGGGGGTAACTGAGATGTTGAGGGAGATGCTAAGTTAAAGTGACTGCTGAGCATTGGACTTACTTTTGCAGGTGAAGCTGAAACGGTCTGTGGTCTGATCAAGGACGGGCTCCTCCGCTCAGTGCCCATGCACTTGGGAGGGCATCCGCCCGCAGAGAAAGAGAGCCTGCGCTGCAGATTGAAAGGGCGGGAAACAGGGGAAGAAACAGAGCTTCGAAACAGAGCTTTTTTTTTTTAAAGTTGATCTCTGGTTAAGGAAATATTGCTCACGACTCTTTCCAAAATATTAAATTCAGAATGCGTTTTACTTGAAAAAATTGGGCCTCCATTTACGACTCCACTGCCAGAAGTTATGATAAAGGTACTGGTTTTAAGCTTCATCTGCATTTACAAGAGCTCATGAGCTCACTGACACAAAGAATGAACAAACCTAAGGTCATTCAACTCAATAAGTGTACATTCTCGCTTTTATACATTGATTGCCACTTTGCACTTATGCCTGATCCAATCTACCTTGATTTGTACGAGCCAGGAGGAGTAAGACAGGTAGGTGGTGATTAAAGCCCAGTTCTTAGTGCTGCTCAATGGCTGAATAGAGAACCGTATATATTGATGTGCTTGGAGTGAATGTCCTCTCTCTATAAAAGTCGCAGGAAAGGGAAAAGAAGTATAATTACATCCTGTTGATTGATTACAACACTGTTCTAAGCCTAGAGGCATTCGAAAAGCACATGCCAAACCTGCCTTGGAACACCTCCGTCAGTCTAAAAAGGAAGGTAGAGACCCTCTCGAACCAATCTATGGCATATAATGTATGTATATATAAATGTTAAATACTAAGTTTGGGGTTGATAGTGCCACCACTAGGGGTTAGAAGTGCTTCATTTATAAATAAACATCTCGATTGGCTTGGAGGGGTTCAAGGTGCCTATGATCGTAGATTGGCCACAGCATTAATGCTTCTGTCAGTTTAGAAAGACAACACAATTTTCTCAGGTGAAGTCATGCTGTAGGATGTGGCTGGCAAATCTCTTCCTCTCTTGAAGATTCATAGTCTCGTAACTGCCAGTGTGCCCGGCTGCAATGTCATGCATGCCATAGTAATTGGCCGTATTAACCCCACCTTCTTGTCTTCTCGCCATCTGTAGCTGCCCCTGCCCTTGCATATATGGCTGCTGGGTCCCTGACAAAGACAACCCCTCGCTGTGCTGCAGGCCTAACGTTAGAGAGACGCCGGTGTTAGTTGCATAGCTTGCAGGAAGGCCTTCATTTGGATACCTGTTTAAGCCACTCAATTGAAACATGCCATACCCTCCAAGGTTTTGATTATCTTCCTGGACAAGACCATCTTGAGGGATGCCATAATTGTCCAAAGGCTCCGTTCTGAGTTTTGTCAGCGCATCTGCACCATGAAGCTCGTGAGCTTTGAACTCCAGATTGGTGCTCAAATTAGGTGACAAGAACGAAGAAGAATCCTCCACTCCACTTCGAGCTTTCTTGACTCCTTGGCCCATGCTTTCCTTCTCATGAAACTGAAAACTGTCCGGTAGAGAGCCTGTCAAAGTTTTGCTTTGGTGCATATCAGAAGCCCTTTCTGCAGCATTTTTCGCTTCAAGAAACCCTTCACTCTTGGAGTCAGACACCTTTGCTTGCTTCAACACTTTGTTAATCTCGCTGTTTCCTGCAACATCTATCATGCCAATTCCTTTGCTCGCATTTTCTCCTTCACCCCGAGGTGGTTTATCTGCCTCTTCTGTGTCATCCCCCTCCCTCATTTCTTCTGAATACATCTCCTCTACCATAGGTTTCCAAAGACGTACTCGTGCATTGATAAACCAGTTTGAAACCTATCAGCACAAGTCAACAAGACATCGCATTTTAAGTGTTTGCAGTCTCTAATGACCTTTTGATATTAGCATATCCACGATTCATTGATTTCAAAGTTGGTCTGCACAATTTACCTGATTTCGGGTGAGCCCAGTTTGCCTCGCCAACAGGACTTTGTCAGAATCTTTTGGGTACCTGTGAAGTTCATAACTTGGTCAATGAAAAACTACCCAGTGAAATTAAGAGCACACTAGATCAGCTATTCTTTCACTCGGGCCAAAGCTGGGTGTAGCCACATGGAAGGGGAGAGCCACGTCAACCAACTTCCCAGTCCGTGAGACCAGTCACACAGACCGCTCAAGGGGTTTTGTATACCCAGTGAAATTAAGAGTACACTAGATCAGCTATTCTTTCACTGTGGACAAAACCAGGTGTAGCCACATGGAAGGCCTCGGAGAGCCATATCAACCAGCAAGCACCAACTGAGCAGCCCGTGAAAGCAGTCACAGCAACCAAGACCAAAGAGCGGCGACTGGCAGCAGCAGACAGGATGGCAAGCCAAGCCCACCGGCAGGAGCTCACGCCTTCCCATTCATCCTTAAGAAAGTTAAGGAGTGAGGGGCTCCTTTGGAGATCCTTGCGTGTGCAGTCCGTGACATTGGACCCTTACGTGTGCAGTCCGTGATAGTGCTATGTGAGGGCCCATCAAGCCACACAAGGACAATGGAAGGCGACTAGCAGCATTGGACAGTGATGGCAGACGACAGCAAGCCAGACCTGCTGGGGCTGGGAGCCCAAGCCTCTGCCTGTATTCCTTAAGACAACACAGGAGTGAGGGGCTCCTTTGTGGTCTTAAGCCATGAGCCTGGCAATTTCTCTTGAGATTATGGAATAATGGAGGCCTGACTAGTGGCCGTGACTTCCTCACAGTATATTACATTTTGTTCTACTATTCATGGAAAATTTGCATGCTATGCTAGGGTACTCTATGTGCATATCGAAATTCTGTACATAGCATCAAAACTAAATTCAGGCAGAGAGCTTACGGGTGAAGGAAGTGCTCAAACAACCAAGCTCTTAGGACAGATACTGAACGTTCAGGAAGACCCCTCTGTGGTCGCCAAGGATGCTGCTGCATCATCCCTAACTGCTGTAGTGCACGCTGTTGGCGCAACTGTTGATCGATAAAGCGTAACCTCGACGTTTCTCCTCTCCCTTGCCCTAAAACTTCTTCTTCACCAAGTGCTTTGCAAGCAACATGAATCTGACTCCTGATTGCATCTTTGAGGCACCGAAAATGCTTAGAAATCGTCTGCAGTGCAAGCGCTGTGTATGTTCGGGCTGCACCCAAACCTGCTGTGGATTCAAAAGATCCCACAACAATTTGCATTTGATGATGGTACTGTTTGTATCTATGATCAACCTGCAGATGCAAAGAATCTTCTACAAGTTAATGACAGGGAATAATCTTGTAATAATTTTATATAATGCATCACAACATCATGCTTATATGCTTTTGCAGAGACATGACTACCTCATCAAGCATGCCCATAAGCTTTGCTTTCTTCATCTGAAGCTCTTGCCTTTCTGCCATTGTAAGCTCGACAACACTTTCATTATTTTGCTCTGGTATGCCTGCAGTATTACTGGGCATAGCCAACACAGTAGGAAGCCCATCTTTTTCATTGATCCAGCTAACCACAGCTCCTCCATCTTTTCCACGTGTTTCTGCCAGATTTTTATCTTGACCAAAAGAGCTGTTACCAAATGAGCTAGGCACAGCCCAAGATTGTGTCTTTGTCTGATTAGGGGAGCTGCTCTTGGCGCCTCTTCCAACACTCACTACCTCATTGAGCAGCTGTTGCGCAGGTTTAAGATATTTTGAGCTGTAGAGTTCGACTTTGGGGGTGTTTGATAACATATTGACTTGCCTATTGTTTGCTGCACCAATGAGCTGATCATGGAATCCAGCTCCCAACATGTTAGGGGATGCTCTGAAGGAGTTCAAATTTCCCCCAGTCCAGTGATTGGAAAATCGGTCTCCTTTGCTTGGATAATTCTCAGCACCCGTGTTAGTAAACCCGGAACCATTATTTACACCCAGCTCCGGGTGTTGGATAGGGAAAGACTGCAACTGGCTCAGTGAAGGTTGCTGTGGAGAAAGAGAGAGAGAGAGAATCTGGCCAGCACCTGTGGATGCCTGCAAGCTTTCTGCAGTTAAGCCAAGTGCAACTCCACTTGGAATAAATGGAACCTGCTCCTGGAAAGATGATTGAGAAAGGCTCCTTACACCAAAGTGGGACATGCCAGAAGTTGGATGTTGTCCTGGATTCATCGAGTTTAATCGGGCTGCCAAAGACTGACTATCTTCTCTCATGTCGCTAGCAGGTAGAAACAACAACTCATTCCCTCCATTCCAGCCGTAACCTTGGCTATTCACACGATTTGTGAAGATTTCTGGTGAAGCATTTTGATGTCCCATGTTTGGGTTTGACATGGAAGCAATATGAGATTGCTGAGACACAGGTGGAGGAAGAGAAAATCCAGCATACTGCTGCTGCTGGCCAGTGTTGCCAAGGGGAGTTCCTTGGCTTGCAACTCCTGAGGTGGGGCTAACTAGAACCATATTTCCAGAATTGGGAGAATCATTGTACCCTGTATAGCTAGGGTTCATGAGGTAGAGTGTCTGCATTGTATCTCCTTTAACATTAGATCCAGAAAGGTAAGTTGCCATCTCAAAGGTGTGATTTAGTTGGAAGCTCGACAGCTCAAAACAGCAACAGTAACTGATTACTTGCAGGTGTGACAAGTGATGATCTGATCCTTACAGAGTGTTGGAGCATCAAACTGTTCATATCCATAGCATGGGGCCTGTACTATCCTCTTGTTTGTGTTCTCTATCGTAGAACTCTTATGGTGAAAGACTTGGCTCAAGTATGGATCAGATCGACAATCCTTGTCAAGTCACCATGGTGCTTCTGGCAAAATACATCATGCAGGTTTCACTCAAGCACCAGTCAAAACTGCATGGACTTTCTGAAAGCAATACCTGTTACATGTTTCCAACATTTTTAGTGACTTTTATTATTGTTTTTTGAAGGTAACATACAAAGTCAGAAAAGGGACGGAATGAGATGTCTTTCCAATGCGTCTAGAAGTTTCCTTTATTCAAGAATTTTAAATGACTGCCCACTTGCTTACTATTCTCAATGCCTCTCTCTCTCTCTTTTTTTTCGTGATAGAAGATATATTACCAAAAATTACTTCTCTCTCTCTCTCTCTCTCTCTCTCTCTCTCTCTCTCTCTCGCTCGCTCGCTCGCTCGTCAGGTGCAGAAAATGAGAGTTACTTGGAAAAAATGAACAATTTAACATCTTGCAAAGTAGAAACTCCCAAAAGTCTGGCTCAACTTCAGGAGAAAATCAACTTGCCCACCCCCAGACCCATCCCTCCCAACAGCGAGGTGACAGCCCCTCTTTGCGTCTTCTGTGTGGTCGCATCGCTTCCAACCCACTAAGCATGATGTTGGGGCTGGCGTCTTCTCCCTCCCAGTCAGTGTGTGGCCATCGAGAGAGAGTGGGTTAACCTGTCAGTGGCTACCACTGTTGGGACCAGGTCAACGGCTTCTCTCAGACCCTTGGCGTACATCGCCTTATGAACACCATCAGCCAGGCCTAGGCAACGAGGTTGGGGCTCCATTGTTCTAACTACAGGGATCGTGACAGATTATTTGATGTGGCAGCGCAATTACTGCATCAGAGCAGGGTACTTTCAGGTATCTTCACTACAAGGATGACCACCATGTCGCTCGTTGCCAGAAGTCGAGTGGTCGTACTCGGAGACGCTCACTCGCTGTCACTCTTCACACCAGGACAGATTGCCACTACTCCCCGTCCAAACTAGCTCCAAAAACCTCACGATCCAGGGGGGACTCAAGTAAAGCCTGCAACCTTTTCCCCTAGGCACAAGGATCTACCTCTGGATTTCACACTGCCTATTTGGTGTTTTCGTCACAGCCTTCCCTTGAACTCCTCTTCTGCCGATGAGGGTGGTGTTTTTTTTTTTGGCCCCCAAAGAAGCATCCCCCCTCCTCTTGCCTGATGTAGCCTCCCTTTGAGAGTGGCCAGCCAAGCTATTTTTTGCATTGTATCCTGACCTCTCCAGAGGGTTGTTGTTGAACCCTTTTGAGGGTTGCTGTCTGTTTTCTTTTCACAGACTTTCCTTTTTCAACTAATAGAAGGATCTTTTCTTGGAAAAGAAAAAAATGCTGAGAGAAGAGAAAGAGAGAAAGAGAGAGAAACAAGACACCCAACTGGGTCTCAAAATTCCTTGACCTTTAGGATATCTCCTTTCTTGATGGATTCTGGCCTATGGTACCCAAACTGTCCAATAGGCCTTTATGGCTGCTCGGAATAGTCCCTTGTCAAAACAGCTGCCTATTGGGTGACTTCCCAAAATGCCCTAATCTGCAATTGTCTATAGCCGAACACTTGCCTTTGTCCTATGCTGCAGTGGAGTGCTCGTCTTGATGCCACCTAGATTCCTCTGATGCTCTGCTGACCTGATCAGAAAATCAGATGACTGCAATGAGAAGGGTCTTTTTATAGAGCCCAGTCACTACCCAGGCCTGTCCAGCCGCTGCCAAGGCATGCCTAGCCTGTCCGGCCACCTGCATAGCCAGCCCATCTGGACAGCGCAGGATAATGCTGGACAGATCGAGCAACCTTGCTTGGGCATCTTGCCTCCTAACTGATTGTCTGGTGCCCAGCACTTGGCCTAGTAAGCTGCCAGATATCTGTACACACCTCAACTCCAAGTGGGTTGCAAAACCATGCAGGGTTCCCACATGGAGAATCGCCTAGCTAACATGTTCCTAGACTAGTGTCCACGTGGCATCCAAAAGTGGGGCACATGTAACAAGTTGGCACAATATAGGAGATAAATGCCAACATTGCTGCGTAGAACATATGGATAGCCAAATGCACAGAGGCGACTGAGGGGATACATCCATGGCAGACGCTCTGTTGCATTTCAGGGTGATCAGAGTACAGGGCTCCTCTAAATCTGCTACAGCCAAGAGGAAGAGCTTCCTTAGAGATGGAAGAATTGCCCTTTCTTCAAACACTTTTCTAGCTTATCTTGGTTCTTTCAGCTACTTTATGGCTTTTCCATGCTTTGCACTGTGTCATACTTTGTATAGAAGTGTTTTTCCCCTTAAATACATGACCTTCTTTTCTGATCATGCAAAGAAGAAGCAATGTCAACAAAGCATTGTATAATTGCCTGTCATATGCGCAACCCCAACAAGCATCTAATGTCTGACTTCATGGATAGTCTTCAAATCCACATCCTTTTGAACATCACTTTTGTCTCACTTCCAATTTGCAGCAGACCAGCAGCCCCTTGTAGCCTAATTTGCGTCTACACTTAAGATGAAGCAGCTCCTTCAGTGCAGCAGGGTTCAGCTCTCAGATTGCTCCAATATCCAGCCCCAAATTGAGTGCATACAAAGGAATAGCAGAAGCTTCTTTCTGAGTATTTCTTCTTATCAAAAAAGCAAATACTACTCAAAAGGGAGCGTGGAGGCCGCGGGGGAGAGAATAAGGAGGCAGCAAGGATGGTATGAATGTTCAAAAGCAGGTTGCAACAACATCAACCTTGAATAGAAAAAGATCTCACAAAAGTTATGCTCTTAAGCATATGCTGCCAACCCCATTAATCATGTAGAGTTCTCCAAGCGATTCTATCCTTGTGTAGTTGCTATATGCTGCCAACCCCATTAATCATGTAGAGTTCTCCAATCAATTCTATCCTTGTGTGGTTGCTATAGAAAAATTGCTTTGACCTAACTGTATAAGACTTCCCTTGTGTATGCACCTTTACCAGTCAATTCATCCATAACCCCTTACCATTGACATTGATATGAGAAACTTGGTAAATCCTACATCCATCTATCTCCACACATTAGGCAATAAAAAAGATTGACAGACACAACCAAACCAACTCCTTCACTCACATCATGTTCCCAAACACACTTGAGTAGCTAATTAGCAAAAAACTCATAATATGTCTGGAGACATTAAATAGGATCAACTTTTTCCAGAAAATGGATTCCTACTGTCTTACCACTCCAAATGAAAGTTCCCAAAAAGCTTATTTTCTAACAATAATTACATCACTTTCTCTGGATCAACAGCTTAGAAAAATGCACTCAGCATGCAAGCCTGTTTGGCATGGCATACATGTAGTGTTTGCCATGGCCCTTGTAGACGCCATAAATATAGATTCCTCTTCTTTTCTTCATTTCATGCCCTTTAAAATAAGCTGCACAGAAATTGCACATAGCACTGCAAAAGGACTTGAAGACAAATTTTGTCACCGAATGAGCACTTGGCCATCTTTTATCCAAAACGTTTAGCTGGCATTCTTGCAGAGCATGAACCGCCGCATCAGACTGGCGATAAAACATGTATGAAACTCCTTTGCATTCTGCAACCTGATTAGGAGCCTAACTTGCACACACGAGTTGTTCAATCGATCCTGTTTCCCCGATTGTCAGCCCTCATCCTGTTTACCTGTATGCACTAAGCAGGAAAGCACTTGTGATTTCATAAGGCATTTTCTTGTCATGCACCTTCGTGATGGAATTCTCATGGTACCCCTCTCAAAAGTACACGACGGGGGTTATACACCCTTTCTATGCCTCAAAGACACTCAGCTAGTAAAAGGAAAATGTCAAAGATCACATACATAATGCTGGTGCATCATTGGCAGCAGCATTTTAGAAAACCTATGGCGTTTTCAGAAGCAAGAGTTTACCATTTGTTGATGGTTGACCCACAAAACTTCAGGGTTACATACTGGACTGTAAACTATAAATGGATACATATATGATTAGCACCGAAGATAAGCTGCAGGTGACACGTATGATACACATCACAGGCTGAGGTGCTGTATGATGCATCCTCACATTACACTCGGAACAAATTTTATGCCCAAACTGGTGTCCATGCTGCTACAAAATATTTTAGTGGTTCCTATTGTACCCTTAAATGTGTGCCATTATGCTTCTTCTTGCGGTCAAGCAAACAGGTTTGAAATCGATACCCATGGCCAGATGCAACAATTTACCATTGTCAACAGAAAATTTGTACACTCATGTGTCCCCAAAAACATCCTCTAAAGCATACACCACATATGCTGCATTAATTTTTTTCACATTTAACACCGAAAATATGACATGCATAAAGATGCATACACATAGACATGATGCATCCTCATATTACCATCAGAACAAACTTTATACTATTATGCAATGCAACTACCCACAGCAGAAGTGTACACTCTGGGTCCTGACTGTAATCGAGTCCATGTTCCTTTGTTCCAGAACTCCTCTTGACATGTGAGAATTCATGATACACACTACAGATAACGGAAGGTACATAATTTCATGCCTTACAAGAGGCCTCAATGGCTTTTGGGTGTCCTTATTTTGGTAATTTCAGGATGTTCGTTAGGGAACAAATGAGTCAATGGTAGATAAAATGGTGTCGCACAATTTATGAAATATTCACATGGAGCAAACCAGGCCATCTAAATAAAAGTCTGTGCAGTCAGCAATGCTCAAGCCATGCTTGTGCACTTTAAGTCAGCATGAAGTGTCAGATCAAGCACTTACTATAAGTCTAAGGTAAAATTTTGGTTCTAGTCACAGAGATTTTTTTTCCCATCTCCTTGCGATCAAATCTGCGTTCGTTAATGTTTACATTTGAGATTATATAACATGATTAAGTCATGTAATTTTTGCTAATTGAGTGGCACAGTACTACAAAGCGAGGCGGGAAAGCGAAAGAAAACGATCAAGTGTGAGGAAAGATGTTCATGGATTTGCAGCTTGATATGCTACACGCTGTTAACGACTGTAACGACGCCAAGTAATTAATCGAGCTCTCCATTACATAAACCAGGTTAATGAATGTATGCTAAATCGATTTAATCAAGCATCAGACTGGAAGCATAAGGGGGTGAATCTCCTAATTAAGGGTCAGGGTTTGAGAATGGATATGAACTTTTAGAAATGTGGAAAATGAGAAAGCGAAGGAGGGTACCTTACGGGAGATGGATCAGCCGAGGGAGGTGCGCCCGCAGATCATTATCATCCTCATCATCATCATTATCATGCAAAACAGGCTAGGTATATATATAATGATGTTGAAACAGTATGATTAGGGGACTTGCTCTATGAGAAGGAAAGAGCTCCTTGTTTTGGTGATGATGGTGAAACAGTATGATTAAGGACTAGTTGCCATGTAGAAAAAAAAGAGGAGGGGAAAAACAATAATAAAAAGCTTCCATGAAGATGAGGTTCTCTCTCTCTCTCTCTCTCTCTCAATGGGGGGAAAGATGTGAAGGGAGTACCATTGTCCCTTTCTCTCCCCCTCTCTCTCTCACTCTCACTCAGTGAAAAGATCTCTTGGGAAGAGGGACAGAAAGTTAGAAGCCAAAAAAGAAAGAGAGAGATGATGTTTGTGTAAGATGTATGCAAAAAAAAAAAAGATGCACCTAATGAGCAATTTCTAAGGTAGCCTGTTGTTGGTACTAGTAGTAGAAGTATGTAACGAATACTAAAGCAAGGTACTAAGTTGTAAGTAATACACTAAGGAAGACACCAATGAGGAGCAAGCTTCTCTTGTGTGCATGTGTGATTTGACTCTCCTCATCATTAGGGGCACAATGGTCGGAGCATGTCTAGGCTTAAGAGATGTGTAGTGCTTGGTGCTCAAATGGTGGGGGGGGGGAGGAAAAATGTGAGGAAGTGGGGGTGGGGGGAGAAACCTTGGACAATGGGTCAGGCACGCAGAGAGAATAATGGGGGACTGTGTCAGAAGAGAAGATGATGAGTGGAGAAGAAAGAGGACGAGGATATGGGTCTCCCTCAAAAGAAAAAGAGAGAAAGAGAGAGCTCCTAAAGAAAAATAAATAACCATGAATTGAGATGTGTGATGCATTTGAGAAACTCTCTTTTGTGGGTAGAAGAAGAAACAAATTAGGTGATACCGATGGTGGTTGAGTTTGCTATTGCTTTTTTGTTGCTTGTAGTTGGCCATCATGATGAGGACTATGTGAAGAGAACCCCTTTTTTAAAGCTTGGAAGATGGGGTTTGATAGCACTTTATTATTTTCTCCCCTATCTCCTAGAACTATACACTTTCTTTTTCCTAGGAGTTTGATAGCAATCTCTCTCTCTCTCTCTCTCTCTCTCTCTCTCTCTCTCTCTCTCTCTCTCTCTCTCTCTCTCTCTCTCTCTCTCTCTCTCTCTCTCCTCGATACCATCAAAACAACCACCCTTTCCTTACAAATTGATTGCATGCCATACCATGACAACCACTTGGTTTGTCTATTTGATTGATGAGATAGACAAAGATACACATCAAGTTTGGGGAGAGAGAAGAAAGTCCAAAAGATGGATGTTGTTGTTCCCTCTTTTGCTAATTTGCCACTTTTCTATACCTCCCTCTCCCATTTTTAGTGGCACCACACACCATCAAAACGACCACCCCCTTGAATAAATGGATTGCATACCATAGCATGATGTAGGCAAGTCACTTTAGATGGTGAAATGCATAAAGATAGCCACAAAAACTCAAGCAAGAAAGAAGATGATGTTAGAATGTCCATTTTGTGCTATTATTTTCTCATCTGTATTATACATTATCATAACTCACAAAGAAACAAACCTGAACAACCTTGGTGTTATGACTAAATATGGGTCCTATATTGGATCCTTGACATGGTATTGCATATAAAAGTATCACATGGTAGACAAAGATACTTTTGTCTTCAAATTATCACAAAACACCCATACATTAACTAACTAAGACTCTTGGTGCACATTCCTTGTAGGCACCTTAAATCATGTTAACTACCTACCTCGTTTTCTATGCCAACTTCCTCAACAACTCTCTCTCTCTCTCTCTCTCTCTCTCTCTCCAAACAAAAAGCCAACTTGAAATGTAAAAAAATGGAGGCGGTTTATGATTCTCGCTCAGAATGTTTGTTGGTTAAAAGCTAGCAATTCATGAGCTTTATGCCTTTATCTCATTTATGTTCTCTTATAAAAAGCATGAATATACCTCACTCATATTGAAAAAAAAACACCTTATGAGCTTTCTAGGTTGTCAAAACCACTAAAAGAATCCTTTTATTGTTTTCATTTGTTGGAGTGGGAAGCATATTTTAGATGCGTTGGTTTCATTAAGATTATAACCAAAAGTGTCACATGACCAAGTTTATAACAAACCTTCTTCCTTCTATTAAAAAATCTTACATCTTTTAAAAAATAAGTTTTGTTCTCTTCCTTTCTGGATGCCATATGTTTGTCTCCTCTTTTCCTTCATATAGCACATTAGAATAAACTATACATAATAAAAAGCCCATCCCTCTTTTGTGTACCATTCTCTTACCTAAGGACACAACTCTCTCTCTCTCTCTCTCTCTCTCTCTCTCTCTCTCTCTCTCTCTCTCTGTGCGCAATTTTAGAGTTATTCCTTCACTTTCTTCAATGTGTATAACATAATATGAAAGGAGCAAATCATTATAAGCTAATTATGAGAACTTGCATGGCTAAAAAGAGGGTTGAAATTTTCTTTATTCTTTTAACAAGAAAGACGTGTCAAAAAGATAATGAGTTGTATACAATAAAGTCAAGTACGCGTCCCTTTCTAAAGTTTGCGTGTGATAATAATGATTCATGATGTTGAAATATGCATTTTTTCTCTATACCAAACTTTGAAAAATGCATCGTCTACTGTAAGGTGGCCTTATGATGAAGCTTGTTGTTTATGATTGAGCATCACTAATGAAGGGATCAATAGCCTAGAAACTGTGCATTTGCATGCCTATGGCCTATTTCTTTCTAGGTGGCATGATCATGATATCTTTGTGAGGACCACTTAGTGCGCTTGGTGGGAATCTTCAATTGGAGCAAAACTTGGTCACTTTGTAGATAAGCAACTTACCCTTTTTGTGTTATCAAAAATATATATTAATAAAAAATTCAATGAAAGTTTAGTGCTTACCGTAAAAATGTGTTAACTTGGTAGTGCTCATAAACATGTGACCTACAATTCACATGAGAATTGTTTAGATGTATTTCATCAAGATAACAAGTGAAGGGTAGGCCTTTAGAAGGAAAAAAAAAATCTACAACTTTTTTTTTCCACACCCAGCTACATACGTTGCTTTAATTAATTGAGTACGAATTAGAGTAAGGTTTTAATATTACAATTCAATGCGTATCACCTTATGCTAACAACGTAGCTACCCCCTTTGAGCACATTGCACACCCCGCTAATGTTTCCACCACCCCTCCTCCTCCCCTTTCATCAGGTATTGTAGCCCACCGATGCAACCCTTGCCTCCCGAACTGGTGTGCATGTTCCTCCCCCAACCTTGGTATGCAACACCAATAAAAGCCTTGGTATGCAACACCAATAAAAGCCTTTCCCCTTTGTTTAGCACCAATTGCCAACAATCCAACGCGCTCCTACTTGTTGTGAGCTCATCATAATCCTTACTCCCAAATCTCTCTCTCTCTCTCTCTCTCTCTCTCTCTCTCTCTCTCTCACTCACACACACACACACACACACACACACACACACACACACACACACACACACATTCGATCCCTCACTTTAAAAAGAAAGGATTGATGATTAGTTCTCCATGCCTCATGAAGCTCAATCATTTCTCCATGCCTCCCAAAGCCTTGGCTTTCATAATGCATGCAAGAGGAGGGCACACGTGTAACTTTAGATTTTATTCTTATTTTGGGAGATTCGAAGAATCAATGGTATGTATCTTTTTTTGGGGGGATCAATAATAATTATTTATATTAACTGTTCAAAAGCTGTCATACAACCAAAACCATAATATCACTTACTACTCTTTCTCCACCTCATCCAAAATTTTACATAAAAACTCCCATCTTTCATCTTCTAACAAGAAGCAAGATTGCTCCCTAGAAATGTGATACCCCAACACTAGGCAAGCCTCTTATCAGCACAACCTTAGAAGTTAGAAGCCTCTTTAGGTTATGAAGTCACAACCTTAGACGGCTACAATAAAATGCCTTGAAGGTAAGTTACAACACACTTGCATTAACCGGGGAGACCGGTCAAAAGGTTGGGCAAAAATGTACTGGGGAATTATTGTGTTCAGATGGCGCCAGGGTGTGCTAGTCCAGACAGCGACGGGGTGAAAAATTAGACAGGCGGTTGCCGATTAGGCCCGGGCCCACCATGCAAGTGGCGCTCGCTAGCGTGGCCTTCCGTCACCCCCACGATTGAAGCTCACACGTGACGCATTGTCCATGCTGCGGGCCCGCAGACAACCACCATTCACTTTTTTGGTGGCCGCGCCTCGTACTACAGTCTACACCGGGCACGCAGCCTGATTGGGACACGTAAGTGGGGGCCGCGGCTCGCTACCTTCGTCGACTCACCGTGACTCGTGGGTCATAAGCTTACGAAAACCTCCTGAGTCCTATGATCCTATCCCCTAGGCAGCTCGGGGCCAAGGGCCTAAGGTCATGACTTGGCAGTGCTATAAAAAAAAACCGCCTGTTTTTGGGCACCAAAAATGTTGTTTTGCATTTCCATTCGATATATTCTTTAAGTTTTTCTAGAATTAGAGTGTTTTTTAAGGTTTTATTTTAGTATATCATGATTAATGCTTGAAAAAGTCAAAGAAATGATGATCCTCTTTGCCCTTTCTATTTGCATGTATTGTATTCACCCATGTCCTTTATATTTACTAGTTGGGAACCCATGTCTTTTGAGGCTTCCAAAATCAAATTCTACCCAAACCTCCTCCTTTTCTTCCCGAACCTCCAAAATTCTTGCCATGTGGCAGCTTTGTGAAACTCTTTCTTAAGATAATATAGAGAAGGTCTCACAATTCGCGATAAAAGGCCTTAAGGGCTCATTTCTACCACTAGAGGGAGGGAAGAAGAGGCATGTACAAGGTTGTATTGATTATTGTAATTAATATAGCTACGATAATTTGACTGAATCTACAACTATAATAAATTGATTGATAATTTTAAAAAAACGCCTTTATGTAAACCAAAATTTTTTGGGTTTCTTTATTTTAAAGGCAAGGGGAGAAATGTGACGTTAGGAAAAGGTTTCCCTAATTTACAGTCTTTTAATTAAGGACACATGAGAAAACATATCCTTATTAATGCAAAGGAAGATTATATTAGTATCCAAAATGAGTGGATACACCACCCAGAGGTTATATCTTAGCTTATGCTAATTTTTTAATCAAAGTTCTAGCATTACAGCTCTCTTATATCCACCATTACGGCTTGCTAAGCTGACAGGCTTGTATCAGCATATTACCTATGAGAAAACATATTACCTAATTTTTTAATCAAAGTTCTAGCATTACAGCTCTCTTATATCCACCATTACGGCTTGCTAAGCTGACAGGCTTGTATCAGCATATTACCTATGAGAAAACATATCCTTAAATGTGTGTGTGTGTATTTATATAGTTTAACCCCCTTTACATATTACCATTATCTTATATCATATACTTATATTATATTATATATTATATTATATTATATAAAATATAATATTATATACTTATATTATATCATATATAATAAATAATTTTTAATAGTGTTTGAAGCTTGAGCCTAGGATTATATAAACTATTAAAAACTAGAATGCTTGGGTAGCCTTATCTGCCTGTACAAGTGCACGAGTGTGCTTGAACAAACATGAAGTGATTGAACGAACATGAATCTGTAAACATATCTTCAAGTGATCGAATGAACATGAATTTATAAACATACTTGGAAAGGGTACTAGAGGCACATCCGCTATCGATGAACTGCACACCTACGCTTATGAACGATGGAGATCTTGAAGTACCTTGCAAAAAAGATAATCACAAATTGGTTAGCACATCTGAATGTGAGTTACACATCGTTGTTCAAGTCATACGAATTTTGTGCTTGTTTGTGCGAGTGGAAAAAAAAACCATACATAAAGTATGGCGGGGAGTTGGCACAGTCCTCTCCAAAATTTTATAAACATAAGGGAACGTGCCCTTCCCCCGTTTCCCAAATAACACTCGGTAGTATCGAAAGTGGACCAAAGATACACCTTCCGTGCTGGTTGAAAGTGGCCATTAGCCTTTGTTCGAATATAAAAGAGAGAAAAATAAGAATACCTTTGTCAGCCGATGATGCGACGAGTCTTGTATGATATTGTTTCACGATCGTTGATTAATGTAGAGCTATAACCGTTGGTGGTGTGTACAAGTAACTTCCTGAACCCCCACCCAGCCCCCGCTTGTTTATCAAGGCCACTACTTTGACACAAGCATTAATACAAGTTGGCTGATTCGCGTAAAAACTTGGCACATATGCAAGATGGTAATAATATGTATTAAGAAAGAAATAGCTGCGCACCTCTAAGGTTAGAGAAGGGAGTGTTGCTGTTGGAACGCGTGCGGATCAATTCACAACCTTCTCTCCAATTTTGTTTGTTTCAATGGCGAGCTTCACAGAAGCGGATAGAAGAGAGGGCCTTGTAAGGTTCCTCCTAAGCCCCCAAAAATGTACAAGTTCTCCTCTCAGTCCCCTGTGATCATCCCCTTTTTTAGAATACAAGAAAACATTGTCTTCCTTTGTTTTGGCCTAGAGAGAGAAAATACAATTTTGAGATATTTTTGGATACAAAGTTATCCTTTAAATTTAAGATGAATTCCCCTGAAACAGAAGTTTAAAAAGAGTTTTCCAACATGCATTAGAAATTAATTGAATATGTGCATATTGGACACCTTAGCCTAAGGGTACCCATTTTCAGAAAATTATGGATTAAGGTCCAAAGAGTGTTCTAATGGGCCAATGGGGTTAATCCAAGTTTTTGAATAAGAAAAATGCAAGAATAAAAGAAAATCCACCAAAAATGAGTAAATTCTCACATAAGATGAAGAGTTGACTAGTATTGGTACTTAATAGTATAAAAATGAGAATTTTGACACCTTAGGAGGGTGAGTGGAGCTCATGAAGGAGGCGCCTAGAATCCTCATCATTTTCCCAATTTTTAATTCAAAAAATGAGATAATTCATCTCTCCTCTCACCTCTTTCAACCTGGATCAAAAAAGTGGGCCTAACTTGTCCAAAACTTGTCCAAATTGGATCAAACTGAAGCTAGAAGACTCTAGATCCCAATTGGACTTGGTTGGTGGCCTCCCTCACCTATAAATAGAACCCCATTCCTTTGTATTTTCATCTCAATGTATTTACATGCTAGTGTAATTTTCATTTTAGTGTAAGTCCATTATCGCTCTACCTTGCCTCTCCATTGTGAAGCTTGGTGCTTCACTAATCCTCTTCTTCTCTTGGAGATTACCCTCTTCTACTTGGTGGCCAAGCCTCTTCTTTGAGGGCTACACATCTCCTTAAAGAATCAAGCCAAAACCAAGGGTAAGCCTAAAACAATGATGTTTTACTCTCTTCTTGGATGGTAATCTTCTTCCCAACCTCTCTACATGCTTGGGAAGCATTCTAAATCATGGTTCTTCTTAAAACCATGCCCTTATCGATTTATGTTGTTTAAATGAATTAATGTTAATCTCTTATGCTTAAATGTATTATTTTTAATTTGTAATCTCTCTTTTTGAAAGAATACTCACTTTTATGGTTAAATCATTCTTGGAAGGATCGTCCTTAATTCTAATCTCATTTTCTTACCCAAAACTCTAAGCCTGACAAGCTAGAGATGGAGATTAAACATTTTTATGATTTTTAATCTACTTAGAATGAGGTTAATTCATTTAAGCTTGTTTTTATGATAAGAAATTTCATATTTATTCATTTTATAATGAAAGAGAGCTTAGGATAACATTCATATATTTATTTTCATATGGAAGTGATATTTGAATATTTTTTCTTAATAAACAAGATGCATGATGCAATTATGCTTATATTTATGCCTAGGATTATGCATGAAGAATTTTCATATTAAAAGAGGAAGTCCCACCATATTTTTATGTAATTATGTTTATGCATAAATTTAATAATGCAAAAAGAGAAATTTTCACGATATTCTATGCATAAACATTTTAAATATTAAAAGAGGGATTTTTGTTCCATTTTTGAATATACATTTATAGTATGTATGCATAAATGTTAAAAAGAGGAACTTTTGTTATATTTTAAATAGGTATATTCATGGTAAGTATATACATGAATACTTTTGTTTATCAAAAGAGGAATTTTCATCGTATTTTTAAATAGGAATATGCATAATTAATTTTGGTATCAAAAAGAGAATGTTTCATCATATTTCTATGTAGATAATTATGGCATGTTGATGCCTAGGTTCAAATTGAGAAGAGAATATTTAAGAATATTTCTATGTGAATATTTTAATAAAATGATGTATGCATATTTATTAAAGGATCATTTAGAAAAATAAATATCCTTGTTAAATTCCATTATTCACGAGTAGAATTATTTATAGTTCTATTATATCCAAAGTAGAATGAATTTTTATATTATTGTTTATCCTTACGATTAAAAATCACAGTTATTTTATGAGATAAATGGAGAAATATCTTTAGGAAATAAATCTAGGAATCAATTCAAGTAATTCTGTGCTAGACCATGACCATTTGAGAAAGGTGGGTCAGTAAGATGCCTGCCCATCTCTTGAATCGTAAATTAAGCCGAGACTTGTGACCACTCCCATTCTTCAGTATTGTTTGATTTAGAGAACTTTCCTTTTAAGACCTGAAATCGTCTAGAAATAAGTTAGAAATTCATTTTAATTTGTAATTGATGGATGGATCACCCGAGATACGAGATTTGTGATTTCCATTAAGCAAGTCTGGGTATTGAATTAAGGGTCTTATATGGAAACAGTACTAGAGATGTTTTCTCATGAAATGGTTTTCGTGAGATGAAAGTAAACTCAATGGAAAAATCCTACTTGCATAGAAACTCTGTTTTTGTAAAGGACTGTCTTACGCCAGAATGCTGGAGGAAGCATTTGGTTTATTGTTAATCTAAGGCGAGTTTATGTTGCAATAGCCGGTGGAGAGTCATCGAAGGACATCTCTCGCGGCGGCAAAGCCTGCCAAGGTTTTGACCAGCCTCAGTGTACGGTTAAAAATGGTGCGCTTTCGGTACGATGGACGAGGGCCGACGAAGCGGTCCCTGAGTGAAGTGCTAGGACACCTAAGGAGGATCCTAGAGGGTTCTAACCAGGCGATGCATGGGCTCGCGGCGGCTTCTAGGACACCCATGCGTATGTCGAGGGAGATCTTCATGGATTGGCGAGAAATTATTTAAGTGAATTGGAAACTATGGAATTGGATCTCGTTGTGGTTGACTAGCTGGTCTTCAATGGAGAGTCCGGATGACACTTGTTTGTAAAAACAATGGAACCAGAATATTGAGGATTATGATGGAAACACTGTGGTTTTATTCCAATTTTGTCTTGAAGATAGTTGAATATGAAAAAAGGCAATTTTGTCTTGAAGATAGTTGAATATGAAAGAAGGCAATTTCATATTGGGTGCGTAAGTGGTGTGTCTATTTTATATTTTTGTATGAGTGTCGGCTAGGTAGCCTGGGAACTCTTTTCCCTGGTACCCACCAGGACAAAACACAACTAAAATTTTATAAAGAGGGATCCCACCAATACATTAGTTGGGCGGTTGGCTAACCCATAGGCCGGTTGTTGGATCGGTGGATTCCTACTATAAATTTCAGTTATGTTCAAGTTGCGATAGTTAAAGTAAGTCACAGGGAAATTCTTGTTCTATGGAAAAGAATCAACACATGTGCCTCACTTCAGGGGAAAAAAGCGATGATCTCTATGAACCAAGTGCAAGTCCCTTCCTTGATTCGGCCGTGTGACTGGGCGGGTTCTGCCTAAATACAAAGGATAGTTAAGGCTCTTGACCAGATTAGATAAATTTTTGTTAGAAGATTTTCTTGGAGGAATCGCTTGTGCTTTCTGGGTGGCGAGGAAAGTTTTTCCGGCGGCGGACTAGTCCCTTGCCCGGACATTCGTGGGCGAGGTCCCGAGTGGGAAGCTCTGCCCTGCGCAAGAGGTTGCTACTTCCACTACTAGCACTCAAGAGTTCGATGTGCAGAGAGGGCAGGGGTCTCACAGGCTGGGCGATCGGGTGTGATAAGCTACGGAGCCGTCTTTACAATAGCCTACCAGTGCAAGTCATAAAAAGCAACGATGGATACACATCTCCTGCCTACTGGTGTTCACCACAGCCCTCTACTGAATGCTCTTGTAAATGCCATTGCTCCATAGCCTGCAACACAACTAGCATGCATCGTGTATACTCAGTCTATGTTGGCGACTCCACAAGCAGAGTAGATTTTGCATTACAAGTTTGTACGAGCGTTACCTCCACTATGTATGCTACATTGATGATGTACGCCCTAGGGAGAGCCTTCATAGGGTACCACTCACCATCTTTGAGTTTTTAGCCTAGAGAGAGAAAATGTTCTAGAAAGAGGTAATACGAAATTGAGATATTTTCCTAATATCTAAGATGAATTCCCCTGAAACAAAAGTTCAAAAAGAATTTTCCAATGTGCATTAGAAATTAACTGAATATGTGTATTGGAGACCTTAGCCTAAGGGTCCACATTTTTAGAAATTTTTGATTAAGGTCCAAATAAGGTTCCAAAGGGCCAATAGGATTAATCCAAGTGTTGAGATGACAAAAATACAAAGAATAAAAGAAAATCTCCCAAAAATGAGTAAATGCTTACATAAGATGAAGAGTTGACCAAGTACTAGGTTTATTAGTTAAAACTTAAGGTTTATTAGTAAAAAAATTAAATTTTGACACCTCACTAAGGAGGGTAAGGGCTCATGAAGGAGGTGCCTTTTTTTCATCATTACCTTATATTTTTAATTCAAAAATTGAGATATTTTTATCTCTCCTCTCTCCTCCTGCAAACTGGATTAAAAAAAGGGAGCCAAACTGGTCCAAAACTTGTCCAAATTGGATCAAACTGAAGCTAGAAGCCTCTAGAACCCAGTTGGACTTGGTTAGTGGCCTCCCTCACCTATAAATAGACCCTCATTCCTTTGTATTTTCATCTTTGAGTAATTACATGCCAGTATTATCTTCATTTTAGTGTAATTATATTATCCCTCTATTTTGCCTCTACTTTTGGAAGCTTTGGAGCTTCACAATTCTCCATCCTCTCTTGGAGATTACCCCCCCAACTTGGTGGCCAAAGCTTGCTTTGTGGGCTTCACCTCTTTCTTTAAAGAATCAAGCCAAAATCAAAGGTAAGCCTTAATCCAATGGGTTTTCTATCTTTCTCAATGGTGATCTCCTTCCCAACCCCTCTAATGCTTGGGAAGTTTTCAATTCAATGGTTTTTTCTTGAAATCAAGCTTTCTAATGATTCATAATGTTTAAATGGTTTAATACTAATCTTTATGCTTAATTATAATATTTTTATTAGTAAAACTCTATTTTTAGAAAGATTAATCATCTTTATGGTTAGATCCTTGTTAGAAGGATGGTTCTTAATGATAAACTCATTATCTTAAACAAAACTCTGGCTTGAGAAGCTAGAGAAAAAGATTAGGTATTTTTATGATTTTTAATCTAGTTAAAAATGATGATTAATTTCTTTAAGCTTGTTTATGATTAAGAAAAATCATATTAATTCATTTTAAGTTGAAAGAGGGTTATGCTAGCATTTTTGGAAATGAGGAATGGATATTTAAGAATAATCAAGAGATTTAATCGTAACTATGCTTATAATTATGTTATGTATGCATAAATAAATTTTGGTTTAAAAGAGGAATTCTTATCATATTTCAATTATGAATATTCGTCTAAAGCTAGAAAATTGAACATTCTGAGAAGTTGCAGTGAAGCTATAGCAAAATTTTCCAGAAAAAAGATAAATCTTATTTTTATGCATAAATTTAATAAAGCAAAAAGAGGAATTCCCATCATATTCTAGGCATATATATTTTTATGCTAAAAGAATGATTTTTGTCATATTTATGGAAAATACTTTTATAGTATTTATGCATAATTGTTTAAATAGAGAAAAGAGGAATTTTTGTTATATTTATCTTTATATATATGTACATGCATAAATAAATTTTATGCTAAAAGTGGAGTTTTGAGCATTATTCAATAGTCAGAAAAATAAAGAAGGTTATGCATAAATATTATAAAATCATTCAATTTATGAGAATTATGAAAATAATTCATTTAGATAAATGGGATTAGTGTTTATACTAAAAGAGTAAATATGGGTATAATTGATTTTGTAAATCCCATGAATCTTTTATTCAAAAAGAAGAATGTTGAGCATATTTTATTTTGAGAAATTTGAGAATGAATGTGAATGGATGTAGGAATGATGCGAATGAATGTGAATGGATGTAGGAATGATGTGAATGGATGTAGGAATGATGTGAATGGATGTGATATGATGTAGGAATGATGTGAATGGATGTAGGAATGATGTGGATGGATGTGAATGGATGTAGGAATGATGTGAATGGATGTAGAATGACGTAAATGGATGTGAATGAATGTAGGACGATGTAAATGGATGTGGAATGATGCGATGTGAATTGATGTAGAAGAATGTGGAATGATGAGAAATGATGTGGAATGATGTGGAAAGATGGGAGTTTGTTGGAAACTGTAATTGAGACCTATTTTTAAAGATTATTTTATGTCAAGAATAATGGGGAAGCATTTTAACTATCTTGTCGAATAAGGTCGTGAGGACCCAAGTGAAAAGGTTGCATCAACAACTGACGGAGTCAATGAAGGACGTCTCGCATGGCAAGGTCTCGGCTGAGGTCTTGACCAGCCTCAGTTCGATTAAAATGGTAAGCTTCCGGTATGGTGGATGAGGGACCAAGGAAGCGGCCTATGAGTGAAGCGCTAGGTGACCTCCAAAGGAGCCTAGAGGGTGCTGACCATACGATGCTTGGGCTCTGGGTCTCGCCCAGGATACCCATGCATGCGTGGGGAAGAAAATGAGTTGGAGCTATTTTCTGAACATGGGCATGGATCTGGTTGATTGACCTTGCTGGTCTTCAACGGATGAGTTCATGGCTCTTTTACATGGATCTTGTTGGTTGATCTTTGTTGATCCCCAACTAAGAGTCCATATGGTTTTTACGTGATTAAACTCCTAGGTACTATGGGCTAGGAACTATTGAAAAGGTCCCTGATGAGTTAGCAAAGTGGTGAGCATTCTCGTTTTGCCGATGATGCCATAGGTACACTGATGAAGGAATGACTGAAATTGGATCTTAGGGTTGGAAAGTGGAAAAGTTGAAAATTGGATCTGGAAATGGAATACTGAGGATTAGGAAAGAAACATTGTGGTTTTATTGCAAAAATCTGTTTTGGAAATAGCTGAATCAGAGAAAAGGCAATTTCATATTGGGTGTGTAAGTGGTCTGTCTATTTAATTTTTGCATGAGAGCCGGCTAGGGGGCCTGGGAACTCTTTTTCCTGGTACCCGGGACAAAACATAACCAAATTTTCATAATGGATCCTATCAATACAGTGGTTGGGCAGTTGGCTAACCCATGGGACTGGATGGGGTTAGGCGAGATTGATGGATTCCAATAATAAAATTCAATTATGTTCAAGTAACGATAGTTGAAGTAAATCACGGATAATCCTTGTTCTATGGAAAAGAATCAATGGTTGTGCCTCTTGGGACAGGGAAAAATCGTTGGTCTCTATGATCCAAGTGCAAGCTCCTCCCTTGATCCGGCCATGTGACTCGCGGGTTCGGTCGGAATGCAAAAGGGTAATTAAGGCTCTTGACTACGTTAGAATAAATTTTCTTGGAGGAATCTCCTATGCCTTCTAGGAATAAATTTTCCTGGAGGAATCTCCTATGCCTTCTAGGAGAGGGAAGTTTTTCCGGGTTTGGTCGTCTTGGAAGAACCGAGGGATTAGTCTCTTGTCCGGACATTCATGGGCGAGGCCCCGAGTGGGAAGCTTTGCCCTGCGCAAGAAGTTGCTACTTCCGTTGTGCTAGCACCCTAGAATTGGATGTGCAGAGGGGGCAGGGATCTTTCAGCTGGTATCAGAGTGAATTGGCTAAAGTTGATAAAACAAGAAGCAAGAAATGTCAAAATTTTATGAGTTACCAGTAAAAGATTGTAATTGCGTGTTAAAACTCATTCGAATCGATATTCAGAATAAAAATTCATAAATTGGGAATTGTGTTTTTGAATGGAAGTACCACATTTGTGTGGAATCCCCGACTTGCTTGAGGCCTAGATATGATGACATTTACCTTATAACACTAAGGACCGTGACCACCTGTATATATCGTGAGTATAACTGCAGCTCTATACTAACAATATATACGAGTGAATCTAAGACCTTGAAGTTATAAGCAAAAATGCTTTCCTAGATGATGATTTCAGATGCTGGTTGATATGATTTTAGAATTTTGCTTGAGAATTGATGAATTGATTTGGATTCTGATTAAAAGGTGATGATTTTTGAATTCTGGTTGAAAGTAGATAAGTTGAATAAAGTCATGAGGAGGATGAATGGAGAGAATCCCAGTGATGATGTTAGTAACCTGGAAGATGATTAAGACTTTCAGCAGATGACTATGAGATTAGTGGATCGTGCTGATAGATTGTTCGCAGTTGACCTTTGACCCAGTGGACCCAATTGAGGAATGACAAATTGAGAACCTGTATAACTGAAATTTCTGTGGGAAATGTTCAGATGGAATTATTGGTCTGATGGACCATTTTTGTGTTAAGGATATGAATAAACTATTTTCTGATAATGAGCTCTGTATGTTTCTTCTTGTAGAAGGGATATTTATCCCAGGATTCTAAGAGGGTTGACCAAACTTTAAGGAACCCCAGAATCAATTAGATCTAAAGTTTAACTCCTTTTAGATTTGAAGTGACCCTTTCACTTGAGCGTTTTGGTTAAGTTGGAAAAAGGGACTTAACAGGGAATTTTCGTATTTATAGGATCATGGATAAAGGTCGTCGTGGTAGAAATGTTAGC
Organism: Cibotium barometz; assembly: GCF_041138505.1. NCBI lineage: Eukaryota > Viridiplantae > Streptophyta > Polypodiopsida > Cyatheales > Cibotiaceae > Cibotium > Cibotium barometz. Next base: position 2,945,426 of record NC_141057.1, on the reverse strand, counting down.
CCCTGATGCGATGAGGAAGAGCTCGACCCAGATGTTCACAAAGCTCTTCATAGATCTTAGCCTAGACCTTTCAAAGGTGAAGGGGAGCACTTGGGAGAAACAGTAGAGAAGTGGATAGAAGCTATGGAAGAATACTTCGATGTCACTGGTTACAATGAAAAAAGTAAGGTGGCTCTTGCGCCAGGTTGAAGATCGTAGAAACAGCCAGGGTAGCATGGAGGAACCACTGTGAGACAAATCATTTGGATCGGAACACCCAAATGTGGAATGATCTCAAAGCTTACCTCAAGAAGAGATTCTGTCCTCCCGGCTTCCTAGAAACTAAGATGAATGAATTCCTGGAGCTAACCCAGGGATGCCAAACCACGGAGGAATATGACCAGGCGTTCGCTCTCCTCCTCAAATACTCGCCATTGCTAGATGAAGAACAGTTGATGGCTAGGTTCATTCGGGGAATGAACCAACCCTTGGATACCCTGGTGAAGAATGTCAAGCCAGTTTCCATGGATGAAGCAGTGCGGATGGCAAAGGATTTCACCAAGGCCTTTGTTGTCAAGGTCTCGCTAAAGCCAACACCATCATCTTTCAAAAGATTCCTAGCTCCTCCAGAAGGTGATTCCAACTTTCCACCTCCTAAGAGACAACAAGGGCAAAATCAGGATATGGGAGGTTCCAGAATGGAAGAAAAGTCTTTGTCACGGAACACAATCCCCTGGAATTCAACTTCAAAAGTTCCACCCTTGAACAAAGAAGTTAAATGCTTTAACTGTCAAGGATACGATCATTGTAGTATGGACTGCCCAACTCCTTTTGGATCAAGGTTTTTAGGACAAGGAAGTCAAGGACCAAGATTCCAAATGCCAGCTCCTTCCTTCTAGAGTAATCAAGGTCCTTCCCGTCAAAATTAGGAAAGCCCAAGAGGAAGATTCCCTAACTAACCCTCAGCTTCAATGCAAAGTAATGCAAGACCTCAGTCTCAGAATAGGGAAAGTCAAAGAGAGATATTCCCAAACCAGCCATCTACTTCCAAGGTAGTAGCGCTGGAAGTAATAGAAGAAGAAAGAGAACTAAGAGATTATCCTCTAGCTGCGAGATGAGGACATCTCGCATTTTTAAAGTGGGGTAGGATGTAAGATTCCTCCCTCCAGCTTTTGAGATGTAAAGGTGTAAGAACCTCCCCTTCAGTTTCTGTAATCATCCCCTATTTCTAAATACAAGAAAACAATGTTTTCCCTTGTTTTGGCCTAGAGAGAAAAAATATTCTAGAAAGAGGTAATATAAAATTGAAATATTTTTGGAAACAAAGTTCTCCTAATACCTAAGATGAATTCCCCTAAAATAGAAGTTCAAAAAGAATTTTCCAATGTGCATTAGAAATTAACTGAATATGTGTGTTGGAGACCTTAGCCTAAGCACATTTTTAAATTTTTTTTATTAAGGTCCAAATGAGGTTCCAAAGGGCCAATAGGATTAATCCAAGTGTTGAGATGACAAAAATACAAAGAATAAAAGAAAATCTCCCAAAAATGAGTAAATGCTCACATAAGATGAAGAGTTGACCAAGTACTGGGTTTATTAGTTAAAACTTAAGGTTTATTAGTAAAAAAATCAAATTTTGACACCTCAGTAAGGAGGGTAAGGGCTCATGAAGGAGGTGCCTTTTTTTCATCATTACCTTGCATTTTTAATTCAAAAATTGAGATATTTTTATCTCTCCTCTCTCCTCTTGCAAACTGGATCAAAAAGGGAGCCAAACTGGTCCAAAACTTGTCCAAATTGGGTCAAACTGAAGCTGGAAGCCTCTAGAACCCAATTGGACTTGGTTAGTGGCCTCCCTCACCTATAAATAGACCCTCATTCCTTTGTATTTTCATCTTTGAGTAATTACATGCCAATATTATCTTCATTTTAGTGTAATTCTATCATCCCCCCTCTATTTTGCCTCTACTTTTGGAAGCTTTGGAGCTTCACAATTATCCATCCTCTCTTGGAGATTACCCTCCCCAACTTGGTGGCCAGAGCTTTCTTTGTGGGCTTCACTTTTTTCTTTAAAAAATCAATCCAAAATCAAAGGTAAGCCTTAATCCAATGGTTTTTCTATCTTTCTTAATGGTTATCTCCTTCCCAACCCCTCTAATGCTTGGAAAGTTTTTAATTAAATGGTTTTTTCTTGAAATCAAGCTTTCTAATGATTCGTAATGTTTAAATGGTTTAATACTAATCTTTATGATTAATTATAGTATTTTTATTAGTAAAACTCTCTTTTTGAAAAGATTAATCTTTATGGTTAGATCCTTGTTAGAAGGATGGTTCTTAATGATAAACTCATTATCTTAAACAAAACTCTATGCTTGACAAGCTAGAGAAAAAGATTAGGTATTTTTATGATTTTAATCTAGTTAAAAATGATGATTAATTTCTTTAAGCTTTTTTATGATTAAGAAAAATCATATTAATTCATTTTAAGTTGAAAGAGGGTTATGCTAGCATTTTTGGAAATGAGGAATGGATATTTAAGAATAATCAAGAGATTTAATCCTAATTATGCTTATAATTATGTTATATATGCATAAATAAATTTTAGTTTAAAAGAGGAGTTATTATCATATTTCAATAATGAATATTCGTTTAAAGTTAGAAAATTGAACATTCTCAGAAGTTGCGACAAAATTTTCTAGAAAAAAGATAAATCTTATTTTTATGCATAAATTTAATAAAGCAAAAAGAGGAATTCCCATCATATTCTAGGCATAGATATTTTTAATGCTAAAAGAATGTTTTTATTATATTTATGGAAAATACTTTTATAGTGTTTATGCATAATTGTTTAAATAGAGAAAAGATGAATTTTTGTTATATTTATCTTTATATATGTACATGCATAAATAAAATTTATGCTAAAAGTGGAGTTTTGAGCATTATTCAATAGTGAGAAAAATAAAGAATGTTATGCACAAATATTATAGAATCATTGAATTTATGAGAATTATGGAAATAATTCATTTAGATAAATGGATTAGTGTTTATACTAAAAGAGTAAATATGGGTATAATTGATTTTGTAAATCCCATGAATCTTTTATTCAAAAAGAAGATTATTGAGCATATTTTATTTTGAGAAATTTTAGAATGAATGTGAATGGACGTAGAAATGATGCGAATGAATATGAATGGATGCGAATGAATGTGAATGGATGTAGGAATGATGTGAATGGATGTGACTGAATGTGAATGGATGTGACTAAATGATGTGAATGGATGTAGGAATGATGTGAATGGATGTGACTGAATGATGTGAATGGATGTGACTGAATGTGAATGGATGTGACTGAATGATGTGAATGGATGTGAATGGATGTGAATGGATGTGAGTGGATGTGACTGAATGTGAATGGATGTGAGTGAATGTGAGTGAATGTGAGTGAATGTGAGTGAATGTGACTGAATGTGAATGGAGTGACTGAATGTGAATGGATGTAGGAATGATGTGACTGGATGTGAATGGAAGAAATGGTTCCATATGAGAATATCTGATTTTTATAAAAATACTCTTCTTCCATTTAGTCTAATTTTGGATAATCGTGCAATGCACACTTCGGTATTTGAGGGCCACTGTTGATTATGCATTGTTTTATGCAGCAGGTGTATCATTGGAGCTATATGGGTACATAGTTTTGCAGATTGGGCAGGTAGCATCTCAGATAGGAGGTCTACCATTGGATTTATGTTTTCATTAGGGAGTGTTGAGATAGGAGTTGAGCTTTCCATAGCTCCTTCTCTCATTGCTCTCTACCTAGCTCAAGGAAATCTCCACTTAGTGGTGAAGTGAGCCCCTAGTGGCTTCACATGGAGGAGTTAACCCACGTAGGGTTGGCTAAGTGCATGTTCCCAAACCAACCCTTGCATCTTCTCTTCCCTTATTCCTCTCTCATGTGTAAGGAGAATGCTCATTAAGGTGAACAACTTTGGCGCCACTGCCAAGGATAGCACTTAGCTTCGGGTCCTTTACAATCTCTTCCTAAGCTAGAGACTTATCTTGCCCCCCGGATGGATTGCAAATCCACCTGTCAGGAGTTTGGTATGAGTTTCTTATTTGATTTGTGTTATTTTTGTTTTTCTTGGAACAATGGAGTTGCAATGGAGCATTGGGAGCAATGGGAGTTTTGGAGGCTACACCAAAAGAGGAAGCTACAATTAAGTGCCCTAATTTTTTCCTTGTTTTTTGGTTTTTTCTTCAAGTAGATAGAAAAACTGCATGTTAGCTTAATCACACTATTAATCCTAGGTTATTGGGTTAAACTAGGAATTCCTTGCATCATTAGGTAGCTTAGGACTAGCCTAAGCTATACATAAAAAGAAAACCTCAAAAAAATCATCACTAAGGGAAAGAAATCAGGGAAAAAGCAAGAGAAAACTGGGCGCAGCTCATTCTCGAGTTGCATCTCTGAGAAGTGAAGGGTCGTCGTTCACTTCAAAGAGGTACGACCATACCTTCTTGAGCCATGCCAAGTCACTTCTAGTTGGAGAATCTCTCCAAATCTATCTCATAATGAAAGTAATGGGTATTGAAAGAGCATAAATGTGCATTAAAAGAGCATAAATGTCATGCAACTGATTCCATCAAGAGAATATTTGGAGGCGACTCAGAGATACGCCATTTTGGTGAAGACACCTACCCGTTAGTCTATGTGAGTAAACATCTGTTCCTCCCTGAGTGAATGGTCATACCTTGACAAGGCCATGTCCGTTCCTCCCTGAGTGAACGATGGTACCTTTACAAGCCCACGATCCCTCCTGAAAATCTAATCCAATTCTATATAAAGGGTTTCTAAAATATATATCTATAATATGGGCTGATGGATGAGCTTGCCTATAGGACTGAAATTGAGATTGTAAATAATTTGAAAAAGAATGAGAAGGAATATCTGGATTATCCGGATTGCCAGCTTCTTGATCATCTTAAATATGCTCCTCGGCTTTCGATTGGTTACTCTAACCATATAGTTAGGTAGCGACACCTTTTCCTCATTGTGCTCAAGCCGTTCCTCTCGAAGACTGACCCTTATGTTCAGATTCTTTGAATTGACTTGGTCGCTTTGCACTTTATCGTCGATCCTCCGGCAGTTTTGTTGGTTCAATGGTGACACATCCCTTTTGAACTCTGCGACGATTTTTTGTACTATCCGCCAATTTTAGGGAAGAGGAAAATTATTGGAGTACAATGTTTCCACTACCTCCAGTATACAAATGGCGCATCTTTTCATCTCCCTCTCCAGCACTTGCATTGAACCCCAGAGTTCTCTTGTCTTGCCTTTACTTTCTTTGACATATTCCTCATGCTCATGCTGTAGTCTTTGGAGATCTAGCTTGTATTTATCCAGCTTCTTTATTGTGTCTTTGAGCGCTTTATAAGCTACAACTTTGTCCTTCAGTTTATTGATCCTGGCTAAATCTTGAGCTGCTACATCTTCCAGTTGTGCATTGTGCTCCTCTAGTTATTGATTTTCTAGTTTTAAGGCTTAGCTTCATTCCTGAATTGCTTTGCATTATGGTGAAATGCTCATGGTTGCTCCTCTTGAATCAAGACATACTACATTCCTAAGTTGAGCTAGCGATGGATCTTTAGAAGGACCTGCCTAGTCTCCTTTGCCTTTACTTGTAGACTGCCCTTGATCCATTTTGGTAGTCTCTTTAGTTGACTGTTGAATAGGACCAGTTTGTCTGGATGTTCTAGCTCATCTAGATCTTGTGCTGGATCCACTTGCGTCAGATTCATCATCATTTTATCATTGTCAGAATACATCAGGGCGTCATGTCATTTCAATGATCTTCTAGAATTCCTTTATGTATCCGCCATAAAGGTTGTCCATAAGCTCACGGATCCAAGCTTCATAAGTGTTGAATTCACTAGCAGACAGCTTATAACCTTCTGCATCATTAGTCGCATCAAGTGCACTAACTTCGCTTTGAAGCACCTACAGAGTTGCTCTATCAGCCTTTGCTTGAGCTTCGTGTTGTTCCATCACAAACTTATGCTGGCTCAATAAGTGTTGGTGGCGGAAAGCCAACATATACAATTATTCATGTTAACTTATGAGATGATAGATACATAATATCAAAAGATAATAGTAAAAACAGATAAAGACAGGTAATCATCAAACCATCAAGAAACCATCAGTGAACTACGTATATATTACTGCTTCTCTGAATGAATGAATGAGTATATAACCTTTGCGCCATAAGATGCTAACAAGTGTGATAAAAAGCATCACATACATTCAGTATGTCGGTTGGATCCTCGTAGCTATTCGATAGATAATTATTGAATGACTAAGGATAAAACTAAGGGTTAACACACACCTTTCTTATGCACAAATTCCCGTTCCTCTACAAGGAAATGCCCATTCTTGTTCCAACCCACTACTGTACCTGAGACAACGAATGGTCGCCATTCCAATTGAGCCATACTCATACCCAAAACATGCGAATGTCTGTTGTCTGTGAACAAATGGCCATTCCTAACTTCCAGAGGTCAAAAAATCTCCTTACTCCCAGAGTGTGATTCTGCACCATCACTCAACACATTCATGCACCTACACTTAGGGAAATTGGTTCAAAATTGGTTCAAAATTACTCCAAAGTGTGATTCTGCACCATCACTCAACACATTCATGCACCTACACTTAGGGAAATTGGTTCAAAATAACCTCTTATATATGATGATATTGAACCCTCCTATGCACAATTGCTCGCTAGAGGTGACCCTTGGTCCACATTGCATGGAGTCAAATAGTATTAGTCTTCGATAGCACCCATGAAAGCGAAGAACACCCAAGCGCGAGACAAACCACCCTGACTTGGAGAGACATGAGGATTGGTTTCCCTAGTGTATGGTCAAATCATTGACTCAAGAGAAAGCCCTAGGCTCCCCTGCACATTCACAAAGGATTCTTGCCTTTAGATTAAAAAACTTTATCTTGGGAAACACGCAATCAGAAGAGCCTTATTCTGGGGAAACAAGCATGGATTATCAACTTGAGAGAATTGCCACACCCCTGATAGACCCGAGACTAGAGGTGGGGCAAGGCCCAAATAATCTAATTCAAACCGATCCAAAAGTTTGGGGAGCCATGCCGACTACCATGTTGGAAAATTAATTTCAAGAACTTCTACCAGTGCCAAGCCTAGGTCGAGAACCAGCTCACCAAGGCCTTGAAACCTTCTACCAAAGGGAAAGAGTCCACCCAAAGCTCTCCAGCCAATGCACGACACCTGTGAGATCCCTCTGCACATCGGATTCCCGATTGCTGGCAGAGCGAAAGCAGCTCCCTCTTGCGCGAGGTAGGGTTTCTCACTAGGGGCCTCGCCCTCGAATGTCCGGGCACGAGACTAATCTGGTGTTCGTTCCGAAACCAAAACCGGGAAAATTTCCTTTGCTCGAAAAATGGGGACGATTCCACATTTTTGAATTTCTTAATGAATTTTCTAACGGGGTCAAGAGACTAAACTAACCATCATCTGATTAAACCAGTAGAAGGAAAATTTATTACAGACTTAACTTGAAGGAATCAATGCTTTTTTCCTAATTGAATCAAGCACAGCCGTTGATTTGAGAAGTCTTCAGGCTTTTATTTAAATACTCGAGTTCGAAGCATATTCCTATTAATCAATTTTATTTATTAAAACTCTACTGATTCCATCCTAACCCCATCCGGCCCATGGGTTAGCCACCGCCCAACCACTGGAACTGGTAGAACCAGACAAGTACTCACCCACCCATAATTGAATGCCTTTCTTAACTTTTGCTTTAGAATACAGATACGCACACACTCCTCTTTAAAACTTTAACTTATAAAATAATCCATTGACAAACAATTATTGGTTACTGATGTCATAACTCAAAATTTCCTTTCAATCCTTGTTTCTCAACAAAAATAGTATCTCTGGACTCTCCGTTGAGACCAGCTAGTCAACAACGAGATCCAGTAATAGATTACAATAAACATTGGTCCATCATACAATATCTTCCTCGACATACGCATGGGTGTCCTAGGCACCGCGAGCCCATGCATCGCCTGGTCAGAACCCTCCAAGATCCTCCTTAGGTGTCCTGGCACGTTGCTCAGGGATCGCTTCGTCAGCCCTCGCCCATCATACCGGAAGCACACCATTTTTCACCATACCGAGGCTAGTCAAGACCTGGGCAGGTTTTTGCCGCGTGAGCGGTCCTTTGAACACTTCCTGCCAGCTGTTGCAACTGAACTTCCCTTAGAAAAACACATATACCGAATGCTCCCTCCAGCATTTTGGCGTAAGACAGTTCTTCAAGAAAACAAGGTTTCTATGCAAGTTTTCAATTTTAATTTTCTTTTGAATATAATGAGTATATCTTAAATCCGTATCCAAGACTTCTAGATCGTAGGTCTGAATTCCAAACAGAATTCCTCGAATTCTGTGACCTTGATCCTTAGATCAAAATCAAAGGGTCTCAACTTAGTTTCAGATTCGGTGAGTTATTTGAATGTATTTTTCTTATACTGGTCACATCGTCTTTCCTTGAAACTGACAAAGGAGTTTGGTCTTGGTCATAGCCTGATTTAGGATTTGAGTCTGGTAAGGTTCTTCTTGAACTTTCTTAAAAGGGGGTGATATTTCAATCACTATTTTACTGAGTTTTATTCATTGAATATTTGCTTAACTGATTTCTAAACTAATCATGAAATCCTATGAAGAATAAATTAATCATTTATCTGAAATTTTGACTTCGATAGTTTTTCTTTCTGAGTTTTCTCATTACCATCCGAGTGAATATGAAACGATAGGATTTTTCTCTCACAGAGTATTTACTTATTAACTTATCAATTATTCATGGAAATTAAACATAGAATTAAAGAGAACCCTAATTTTGATATAAAAATCAGTTATGCATAAAATCAATTTTGATGAAAGTAACACTTTTATAATAGAAAAATTCTTTTATGCATCATTTTATGAATAAAATCAATTTTGATGAAAGTAACACTTTGATAATAAAAAAAATTCTTTTATGCATCACTTTATGCATAAAAATCAATATTGATGAAAGTAACACTTTTATAATAAAAAAAATTCTTTTATGCATCACTTTATGCATAAAAACCAACATTGATGAAAGTAACACTTTTATAATTAAAAAAATTCTTTTATGCATCACTTTATGCATAAAAATCAACATTGATGAAAGTAACACTTTTATAATTAAAAAAATTCTTTTATGCATCACTTTATGAATAAAAATCAGTATTGATGAAAGTAACACTTAATAAAAAAAATTCTTTTATGCATCACTTTATGCATAAAAATCAATAATGATGAAAGTAACACTTTTATAATAAAAAAATTCTTTTATGCATCACTTTATGAATAAAATCAATTTTGATGAAAGTAACGCTTTTATAATATATTTTTTATGCATCACTTTATGCATAAAAATCACTATTGATGAAAGTAACACTTTTATAAAAAAAAAAATCTTTAATGCAGCACTTTATGCATAAAAATTAGTATTGATGAAAGTAACACTTTTATAATAAAAAAATTCTTTTATGCATCACTTTATGCATAAAAATCAGTATTGATGAAAGTAGCACTTTTATAATAAAAAAATTCTTTTATGCATCACTTTATGCATAAAAATCAATATTGATGAAAGTAACACTTTTATAATAAAAAAATTCTTTTATGTATCACTTTATGCATAAAAATCAATATTGATGAAAGTAACACTTTTATAATAATAAAAAATCTTTTATGCATCACTTTATGCATAAAAAGTAGTATTGATGAAAGTAACACTTTTATAATAAAAGAAATTCTTTTATGCACCATTGTATGCATAAAAATCAGTATTGATATAAGTAACACTTTTATAATAAAAATATTTCCAATATGCATCTTTCTATGCATAGAAATTACTTCTAATGAAAATAACGCTTTTATAATAAAAATATTTCCAATATGCATCTTTCTATGCATAGAATGAAAATAACACTTTTAGAATACATAAATGGAGGGGATTACTCTTTTTGAATAGCATAAAGATAAAACTTATTTCCACAAAATTTAAGAAAATTTTGCCATAACCTCCTTTGTATGGCTGACCATTTTTCATTTTTTACATTCTAAATCTACTTAGAATTTATCCCAAGGTGAATTTAGCACTCTAATCTAATCAATTCTCATTTTTTTAAGAGTAAACAATACGAAAAGTTTAACTCTATTTTTTTGATTACACATCTTGGATAAAGAAGGGTTGAATTCAATGAAGAGAAGGGGGAAGCCTTTCCATCAAGGCATAATATCCAATTTCACATTAACACTCATAGGCCGCTTCCTTAGTCCCTCATCCACTGTACTGGAAGCTCACCATTTAAATCGAATCGAGGCTGGTCAAGACCTCGGCCGACCTTGCTCACGAGACGTCCTCCGTTGACTCTCCGTTAGGTGTTGCAAATTTAATAGATACGTCTCCATGACCTCATTTACAAGACGATCAAAATGCTTCCCCAATATTATTGACATAAAACAGTCATTAAAAAAAAGGTCATAAATACAGTTTCTATAACGAACTCTCATCTTTCCACATTGTTCCACAACAATCCATATTACTTAATCCATATCCAATTCATATGTATTTTCGTTCTCATCCAATCACATCATTTTTCATCTCATCACATCTTTTCTCATTTATCCTCATCACATCTCATCGACTCGCATCTACCCATATTCACTTCTCATCACACCTCATCCATTCACATCACATCTCATTCATTCACACATATATCCTATTTCACATCACATCACTTTGGCTTGAGGGATTGAGGGTTCTACTCTTGCTTGGTTCAAGAGTGGCCACCAATTCTTTGTAGAGGAAATAGTCAAAAACAAGTGAATTATCAAAGAATTCAATGTTTTTGGCTCTGGGGAGGAGTAGAGTAACAGTGCATAAAACACTATTAAGCTTCTACAAAGGGGAAGGCTTCTATTTATAGGAAAAAGTGAGCCTCTAACCAAGCAAACCGATTCTAGAATTTTCCAGATCAGTTTAATCAAAATTTGACCATTTTTAGGTCAGTTTAGCTTACTTTTTTATTATTCTGAAGAGGGAATTGATTACAGGGGAAGATACTGGACATCTTGAGGGTTGGGAAGGAATCTTACATTCTCTCCCACTTGAAAAACGCGAGATGTCCTCATCTCGCAAACTGGGGGTAATCCCGCAACAGTTCGGCTTCTTTCTCCTCCCAGGTGGCATCTTCAAAAGGATAGAACTTCGATTTGACCAATAATTCTCTCAGAATTCTGTTCCTAAGAACCTTCTCTTGAACATCAAGGATTTCTTCAGGTTGGAGTTCCATCTGCCCTTGGGTTGAAGAAGTTAAGATTTCATCATAAAGCACATGATTCGGGCGGCTTGGCACATACTTTTTAAGTAGAATGACATGAAATACATTATATACTTTGAGATGAGGAGGCAGAAGAAGCTCGTAGGCTGTCACCTACTTTCTTTGTAATCAGATATGGCCCACAATATCTGAGGGATAACTTCTTGTACTTCCCAAGAGATAGAGAACTTCTTTTGGGGCGTACTCGAATGAAGACCATATCTGCTTCTTTGAATTTTCTATCTGTCCTCTTCTTATCTGCATACTGCTTCTGTCTATCCTGGGCAACTTTTATATCTTTGCAAATTGACTGCATCTGCTGCTCCATGTCCTCAAGCATCTGTTTGGAAATCTCGACCCTAATCAATGGGTCGAACCAAGTTAATGGAGTTAAGCAATCTTGTCCAGAGCTTTGAAAGGGCTCATCCCGATACTTTGGTGATAAGAAGCATTGTAGGCGAACTCGACTAGGTGCACATAGCTTAGCCACTTCTTGGGTTCCCTGCTAGCATGACCGAAGTATATCTTCGATTACTTGGTTTACCCTTTCTGTTTGGACATCTTGACCCTAATCAATGGGTCGAACCAAGTTAATGGAGTTAAGCAATCTTGTCCAGAGCTTTGAAAGGGCTCATCCCGATACTTCGGTGATAAGAAGCATTGTAGGCGAACTCGACTAGGTGCACATAGCTTAGCCACTTCTTGGGTTCCCTGCCATAGCATGACCGAAGTATATCTTCGATTACTTGGTTTACCCTTTCTGTTTGGACATCTCGACCCTAATCAATGGGTCGAACCAAGTTAATGGAGTTAAGCAATCTTGTCCAGAGCTTTGAAAGTGCTCATCCCGATACTTCGGTGATAAGAAGCATTGTAGGCAAACTCGACTAGGTGCACATAGCTTAGCCACTTCTTGGGTTCCCTGCCATAGCATGACCGAAGTATATCTTCGATTACTTGGTTTACCCTTTCTGTTTGACCGTCGGTCTCGGGGTGATAAGCTATGTTGAGATCCAAGAAAGTTCCTATTGCTTCGAAAAATGTAGTCCAGAATCTTGACGTGAGCTTGGGATCTCGATCACTTACTATTCTCCTGGGTAGGCCATGGAATCTGAGGATTTCCTTGAGGAACACTCTGGCCACATCCACTCCAGTGTAGGTTTCTTTTATTGGAATCACATGGGCAACTTTGGTTAGTCTATCAACTACCACGAAGATGGAGTTGTAACCTGATTGCACTGAAGGTAATCTAGTAATAAAATCCATACTGATACATTCCCACTTCATCTGGGGGATGTCTAATGGATGTAACTTCCCAGGCATTTTTACTCTCTCGGCTTTGACTTTCTGACATGTCAGATATTGCCGTACATGATTAAGTACATCCTTTTTTAGGCCAGACCAAAAAAAACTTTTCTTTATAGACATGTAGGTCTTGATGAAACCTGGATGTCTTGCAATAAGGCTATCATGGGATTCATTCAGAATTTGACCCTTAGTCCCCTCATCATTGGGAATGTATAGCCTGCGATTATAATACATAATTCCATCATCCAGGCTTTACCCTTGAACTCGGTTTAACTCCTGAGGAGTTTTGCTTTCCTGCATAAGTAGGGTAGCAATAGGGCCAAAGAATCTATCCTTCATGATCTTCTGTCTTGCCTCATTAATCAATGGATTTGACACCACTGTAATTGCAAGCAAGGAGGCATTTCTGCTGAGGGCATCTACTACCACATTTTCTTTGTCTGGGTGGTACTTGATTTCAAAATCAAATTCCTGCGGGTCTGCATCCACCTTCTTTGGCGCATGTTAAGAACCTTCTGAGTGAAGATCCACTTTAAGCTCTAATGATCTGTCATCAAAGTGAATCTTTGACCCAGTAGGTAATGTCTCCATAACTTTAGGGCATAGACTACTGAAAGTAGTTCCAGGTCATGGACAACATAATTCCTCTCATGCGTTCTGAGTTTTTGGGACTCATAGGTCACTGCATGACCTTCCTGCATGAGTGCATCTCCCAGGGCAAAACCATTGGCATTAGTTATTACTACCTCAAAGGGTAGAGAGAAATCTGGCAACTTCAGAACGGGATTGGTTATCAAGGCGGTCTTCAGCTTATCAAAAACACTCTGGCACTTGGCAGTAGACCATTGAAACGGAGTATTCTTCTTGAGAAGATGAGTCAGGGGGGAAGCTATGAGAGCATACTTTGGTATAAAAATTCTATACCAACTAGTCAATCCCAAGAATCCCTTGACTTCTTTCACTGTCTTTGGTTCAGGCCAATCTATAACTGCTTGGACTTTTGTGGAATCTAGAGAAATTCCATCTTTGGATACCAGAAAGCCCAAGTATTCAACATGGTCGGTAGAGAAAGTGCATTTGCTCTTTTTTCCAAAGAGTTGGTGCTTCCTTAGAATCTCAAGAACTTTTTGGACATGAGCTTCATGGTCAGCTGCATCTTTGGATACCAGAAAGCCCAAGTATTCAACATGATCGGCAGAGAAAGTGCATTTGCTCTTTTTTGCATAGAGTTGGTGCTTCCTTAGAATCTCGAACTTTTTGGACATGAGCTTCATGGTCAGCTGCATCTTTGGATACCAGAAAGCCCAAGTATTCAACATGGTCGACAGAGAAAGTGCATTTGCTCTTTTTTGCAAAGAGTTGGTGCTTCCTTAGAATCTTAAGAACTTTTCGGACATGAGCTTCATGGTCAACTCTTTTTTGCAAAGAGTAGGTGCTTCCTTAGAATCTCAAGAACTTTTCGGACATGAGCTTCATGGTCAGCTGCATTCTTTGAGTAAATCAAAATATCATCAAAGAAAACAAGAACAAAATCATCCAAGTATTCTTTGAGAATGTCTTGCATTAGGCGATTGAATGTAGCTGGGGCATTTGTCAATCCAAACGGCATGACAATAATGAATTCATAATGCCCATAGCAAGTATTGATGGCCGTCTTTGGGATATCTTGATCATTAATCCTGATCTGGTAATACCCTGATTTGAGATCTATCTTTGTGAAGATCTGGGCTCCATTTAGCCCATCCAGAAGCTCATTTATTCTAGGGATAGGATATTTATTCTCAGCTGGTTGAGACCTCTGTAATCTACACAGAGTCTTAACGTTCCATCCTGCTTTTTCTGAAAGAGAACTGGCGCTCCCCAAGGTGAAACACTGGGTCTTACAAACCCTTGTTCTATAACAGCTGTCTAAGCTATTCCTTGAGTTCAATGGCTTCAAGAATTGGCATTTTGTACGTGTGCTGGGCTACTGCTAAGCTCTGGGGGTCAATTCTATCACATGATCTACTTCCCGAATTGGAGGCATCTCTATTAGCTCTGCTGGGAATAAATCATCATATTCACTTAACCATTCAGGTTCTTTAGCTTTTAACTTTGTGTCTATCGGATTTATTTTGACGACATAAATGAGCTGCTTCTTTCCAAGTCCTTTTAGTAACTTAGAAGCTTTTACTAATTGCAGACTTGGGGATCCTGAAATTTCGGTTCCTTGAACTTTGTTTCTGTGAAGGTCACGGAAGGAAATGATTCCATTATGACAGTGAATGTCAGCTTGATTTTTGTAGAGCCAATCCATTCCAAGGATCCCGTCGAAAACTCCCAAAGGTATAACTATGAAATGACACTTAGTTATATTACCATCTAGATTGAACTGAATACGATCTGTCTCATGGTGAGTGAAAAGAATCTTCCCACTGGCCAATTAAACTTGCATAGGTTTCCCTGATTTCTATTCTAAGACTAGCTTACACAAGTATCCTGGGGAAATAAATGAATGATTACTATGCCTGAATCAATTAAAAGCTTAAAAGACTTACCCTAATACTCAGCTAGAGTATGGATGACAGAGAATTGATGATTTGGCCCTTGGTTTTCAATTGCTGTATAAATCTGTCCTCTTTCCTCTTCCACTACTTCTGCTATTGTGACTGCTCTGGTGGTTGCTGCAGATTGGGGCGGAACACTTTCTCTTTGGTTACCCCAGTTCTAGGAAGGAGTTCAGAGACTACTCTAGAATAGAGGCAGATGGATGAGCTGGAGTTCTCCTGGGATTGCCTTGATTTTGACGAGACTGATAGGAAGGGGCTGGTCTCTACATTCTGGGTCCTTGACTTCCCTGTCCTCTTGACATGGCAGGAGTCGGGCAGTCTTTCAGTTGGTGACCAAAACCCTGACATCCAAAACACCAGTTCTCGCTTCTGAGCTCATCCCTCTGAATCCTTGAAAGAGGTGGGGCTCCTGAGAAAGTGTTATGTGGGAAGGGTCTTCCTTCACTTCTGAATCTCCCAGTATCCTGATTCTGATTTGGACCTTGCTGCCTCTTTGGGGGTGGAAAGTTTGAAGTACTTCCCGGGGTTTGGAATCTTTTAAAGATAGAGGGTGCAGGCATCGGTGGAATCTTAACAACAAAGGCTTTGGCAAAGTCCTTTGCCATTCTTACAGCTTCGGCCATTGAGACAGGCTTGACATTCTTCACTAAGGTGTCCAATGGCTTGTTCATTCCTCGAATGAATCTGGCCACCATCAGCTGCTCGTCATCCACTTGTGGGGAATATTTGAGGAGAAGGGAAAAGGCCTGATGGTACTCTTTAATTGTCCGGCTATCCTGCTTTAGTTCTAAGAACTCATTCATTTTGGTTTCAAGGAAGCCCGGAGGGCCAAACCTCTTCCTGAGGTAAGCTTTAGGATCTGACCAGGTCTGGGTATTTCGATTTGTCTCACAATGATACCTCCAAGCGACCCTTGCCATTTCCACAATCTTTAATCTGGCAAGAGCCATCTTGCTTCTCTCGTTATAGCTAGTTACATCAAAGTATTCTTCCATTGCCTCAATCCACTTTTTCACTACTTCGCCTAACTGCTTCCCTTCAACCTTGAAGGGACCAAGTTGGGATTTGTGCAGGGCTTTACGAACATCCGGATCTAAGTCTTCCTCAGTTA
This sequence comes from Cibotium barometz, assembly GCF_041138505.1. NCBI lineage: Eukaryota > Viridiplantae > Streptophyta > Polypodiopsida > Cyatheales > Cibotiaceae > Cibotium > Cibotium barometz. The sequence goes on along the minus strand of NC_141057.1, from coordinate 2,929,036 downwards.
GAGGATCCGGTTGCCTTGCACGGGCCGCGCGCCTCATGATTCTGACAAAACAAGATTTTCGTCAACTTAACTTTGACAACAGATTTATGATTATTTAATTTTTACGATTTATTTTTTTAGACATATAATTATTTCATCATACTTCTTGAAACAAGATTTACTCTGATAATTTTACTAACCATATTCACAATCATGAAAACAATTTGGAATTTCTTTTTTTACAAAACATCGTTTATTATCAAAAGTTTGAGATATATACATAGAGCATCACGGCTCCAAAGTCACCGCCTCAATCGCGTACGCATAAAGAAGCGAAACTGCAAAGGAGACATACCATGATAAACACGATTCATCACTGAAAGAGGTGCTGTAATTCTACTTCTAGGGATAAAGCGGCTAAGAAGCCTAAAAACTCGGCAAGAAATTCTAAAATTCCTGGGTGAAAGATTAAAGAGTTGTATATAATGAACAACCCCTAGCCTTATCAAGATCATGGCTAAGGAAATATTTTGCCTGAGTCTCTAACGCTGATTGGTATTGATATTAATACATCTTCCTCCAGAGAACCACATATACCGATGTCGCTATCAAAATTTGTGATCAACTTAGAGATGTTCACTAGTTTGGTTCGTTCCAGTTTGGGTTGAGCAAGTGCAGGGGAGCGATACCTATGGCTACCCCCCTCCCTCTTTCCATGGCTAATCTTAACATTTCAGGTGTCAACCTTGTCATGGCATGAGCTGGCGATGCTGGTTGGGGAATGGTTTATGGAGGACTAGGTCCGTGAAAGATTCCTTTCCCCTCCGCGCAACGAATTCTGGGGTACTAGCAGCGGAAATAGCACTTCTTGCACAGGGCAGGGTCCCTCACTCGGGCCTCGCCCACGTATATCCGAACAAGAGACTAATCCCTCGGTTTTTCCAAAAATGAACCCGAAAAAACTTCCCTCGCCCGGAAAGCACAGGCGATTCCTCCAGGATATTTTTACTCTAATAATGTAGTCAAGAGTCTTAACTAACTGAACTGATCTGACCGAACCCGTAAGTCCCATAGTTAGATTAAGGAAAAGACTTGCACTTGGATCATAGAGAGGCACAACCGTTGATTCTTTTCCATAGAACAATTTTTATCCGGGATTTACTCATCTATCGTACCATAACAGAATTGAGTCTCATTTTTGGGATCCATCATTCTAGCCTAAGTCCCGTGGGTTAGCAAACCGCCCAACCACTATAGTGATGGGATCCATTTAACAATTTGGTTAGGTTTTATCTTGGGTACCAGGGAAAAGAGTTCCCAGGCCCCCTAGCCAGATATTCATGCAAACTTAAAACTAGTCACACCACTTACACACCCAATATGAAATTGCCTTTTTCACAGATTCAACTGTCTTTAAAATAATCTTTTAATGAAACTATAGTATCACTGATCATAATCCTCCAAAATATCTGGTTGAATCCTAATTTCCAATTTTTTCTTCATCGGTGTACCTATGGCATCATTGGCAACTAGAACGCTCACCACCTATCCACTTAGGGGCCTTTTCGATAGTTCCTAGCTCATAGTACCCCAGTAATATATTCACTTATAAAAATCAAAATGGAATCTCCATTGAAGATCAGCAAGATCAACCAACAGATCCATATAAAAGAGCCATGGACTCATCCGTTGAGGACCAGCAAGGTCAATCAACCAGATCCATGCCCGAATTTAGAAAATAACTCTTACTCCTTCCTCCAATATCTTCCACGACGCACGTGTAAGTATCTTCGGCGACCCAGAGCCCGAGCACCGTATGGTCAGCAACCTCTAAGATCCTTCACAGGTCACCTAGCGCTTCACTCATAGGCCGCTTTCTTAGTCCCTCATCCACCGTACCGGAAGCTCACCATTTAAATCGAACCGAGGTTGGTTAAGACCTCGGCCGACCTTGCTAGGCGAGGCCAAAGGAAATACTAAAAAAATGAATTTTTGACACCTCAGAGTAGGGATTCTCCCTCATGAAGTAGGCTCCTTTTTCCCATTTTTGAATTTTAAATCAATAAAATTAGATATTTCATCTCTCCTCTCTCCTAATTCAAAACTGGATCCAAAAAGTGAACTAAACTGACCCAAAAATGGTCAAAAATTGACCAAACTGATCTGAAAAATTCTAGAATCAGTTTGCTTGGTTAGAAGCTCACTTTTTCCTATAAATAGAAGCTTAATAGTGTTTTATGCATTGTTACTCTACTCCTCTCCCCTCCCAGAGCCAAAAACAGTGAATTTATTGATATTTCATTAGTTTTTGACCATTTCCTCTTCAAAAGAATTGGTGGCCACTCTTGTTGCAAACAAGAGTAGATCCCTCAAACCATCAAGCCAAAGGAAAGCTCACAAAAATTCATGTAAGCTAGAAATCCTACTTTTTCTTTCTTCCATTTAATGGTTTTCTAATTTTGTTTTCTTTAAAATGAGAAATGATGTTATGCCTTGTTTGGAAAGGCTTTCCCCCTCTCTTCATTCTTGAATTCAGCCTTTCTTTATCCTAGATATATAATCAAATTGTTAGAATTAAACTTTTCATATTGTTTCTCTTTAAAAAGTAGAATTTGATTAGTTTAGAATGCTTTAAACCATTTGGGATAATTGCTTTAAACCATTTGGGATAATTGCTAAGTAACTTGAGAATGAAAAAAATTGTAAAAATGGTCAGCCATACAAAGGAGGTTATGGCAAAATTTTCTTAAATTTTGTGAAATAAGTTTTATATTTTATTATCCAAAAAGAGTAATCCCCACCGTTTGTGTATTCTAAAAGTGTTAGTTTCATTCTATGCATAGAAAAATGCATATTATAAATATTTATTATAAAAGTGTTATTTCTATTAGAATTAATTTCTATGCATAGAAAGATGCATATTGGAGAATTTTTTTTAATTATAAAAGTGTTACTTTCATCAAAAATAATTTTTATGCATAAAAGATTTTTTTTATTATAAAAGTGTCACTTTCATCAAAATTGATTTTTATGCATAAATAGATGCATAAAAGAATTTTTATTATTATAAAAGTGTCACTTTCATCAAAATTGATTTTTATGCATAAATAGATGCATAAAAGAAATTTTTTATTATAAAAGTGTTACTTTCATCAAAATTGATTTTTACGCATAAATAGATGCATAAAAGATTTTTATTATTATAAAAGTGTTACTTTCATCAAAATTGATTTTTATGCATAAATAGATGCATAAAAGGATTTTCTTTTATATAAAAGTGTTATTTGCGTAGAAGTTGGATTTTATGCATAAATAGATGCATATAGATTTTTTATATCAAAATAAGAGTTCTCTTTAATCCTATGTTTAAATCCCATGAATATTGGTAAATGAATAAGTAAATACTCTGTGAGAGAAAATTCTACCGTTTCATATTCTCTAGGATGGTAATGAGAAAATTCAAAAAAAACTATCGAAGTCGGAATTTTAGATAAATGATTAATTTATTCCTCATAGGAATTCGTGATTAGTTTTGAATTCAGTTAAGCAAATACTCAATGAGACTGAAATTCAGTAAAGTAGTAATTGAAATATTACCCTTCGAGAAAGATAGTTCAGGGAGAACCTTTCCAGACTCAAACCCTGAATCAGTCTATGACCAAGACATAACTCCTTTGTCACTTTCAAGAAAAGACGATGTGACCAGTTCAGGAAAATTCACTCAAATCACCCACCAAATCTGAAACTAAGTTGAGACTCTTTGATTTTGATCTGAGGATCAAGGTTACAGAATTCAAGGAATTTTGTTTGGAATTCAAACCTGCGATCTTGGGATATGGATTTAAGATATACTCATTGTATTCAAAAGAAACTCAAAACTGAAAACTTGCATAGAAACCCTGTTTTCTTAAAGGACTGTCTTACGCCAGAATGCTGGAGGGAGCATTTGGTATATGTGTTTTTCTAAGGGAAGTTCGGTTGCAACAGCTGGCGGGGAGTGTTCAAAGGATGGCTCACGCGAAAAAAACCTGCCCAAGTCTTGACCAGCCTTGGTGTGGTGAAAAATGGTGTGCTTCCGGTATGATGGGCAAGGGCCGACGAAGCGGTCTCTAAGTGAAGTGCCAGGACACCTAAGGAGGATCCTGGAGGGTTCTGACCAGCTGATGCATAGGCTTGCGGTGCTTAGGACACCCATGCGTATGTCGTGGAAGATACATATGTATGATGATGAAAAATTATTGTAATCTGTTACTGGATCTCGTTGCTGACCAGTTGGTCTCGATGGAGAGTCCAGAGTGATACCTGTTTTTGAGAAACAAGGAACTGGATGAAAATTTTGAGTTATGATATCTTTAACCAAGAATTGTTTGTCAATGGATTGTTTTATAAGTTAAAGTTTGAAGAGGAGTGTGTGCGTATCTGTATTCTAAAGAAAAAGTTAAGAAAGGCATTCAATTATGGGTGGGTGAGTACTTGTCTGGTTCTACCAATTCCAGTGGTTGGGTGGTGGCTAACCCATGGGCCGGATGGGGTTAGGCTGGAATTAGTAGAGTTTTAATAATAAAAGTGATTGATAGGAATACGCTTAGAACTCGAATAGTTAAATAATAACCTGAAGACTTCCATAAGCCAAACGCTTCCTCTAACATTTTGGTGTAAGATAGTCCTTTTCAAAAAAATAGAGTTTCTATGCAAGTAAGAATATCTTGTTGAGTTTGATTCCACAAGACCATTTTTCTCAAAATCTTGACTTTCTTAATGAAAATCACGAATCTCATATCTCGGTAATCCACCCATCAGTTACAACGAATTTCTACTTATTTTTTATCGATTCAGGTCTTAAGGAAAACTTCTCTAAATCAGTCCATTCTTCGTATGAAGAAATGGGAATGGTCACAAGGTTTTGCTTAATTTTTGATTCGACATATGAGCAAACATCTTACTGGCCCACCATTCTCATGTGGTCATGGTCTAACCATAAATTACACGGATTTAATCCTAGCTTTGATCTCTGAGGATTTTTCTTCTATTTATCTGATAAATTAATTGTGATTTCCAATCGTAAGGAAAAAATTATGAAAATTTATTCTTTTCTAGTCACAATAGAATTATAAATAGTTCTAATCGAGAATGATGGAATTTTATAAAGATAACTTTTTTTCTAATAATCCATTTGTGAATATGCATACATCATTTTATTGATTTATTCACATAAAAATATCTTAAAATATTCTTTTCTCCATTTTGATCCTCAACATTAATATACCATAATTTTCTACATGAAATACTGGTGAAACCTTATCTTTTAACACCAAAATTAATTTATGCATTTTCTAATTAAAGTACGATGAAAAATCCTCTTTTAAATAAAGAAAAATATCCATATTTGAAATATGCCAAAAATTTCTCTTTTAATATTTAAAATATTTGCATCTAGAATATCATGGGAATTCCTCTTTTTGCATCTAAATTTTTATGCATGTACATATATAAAAATAAATATAACAAAAATTTCTCTTTTCTCTATTTAAACAAATATGCATAAATACTAAAAAAGTATTTTTCATAAATGTAACAAAAATCATTCTTTTAGCATAAAAATGTTTATTCCTATAATATGATGGGAATTCCTCTTTTTGTATTAACAAAATTATGCATAAAATTAAATTCATTTTTTAAATTTTACCATAGTTTTGCTGCATTTTCTGAGAATTCTCAAGATTATACTTTTAAATAAATACCCATAATTATGAAATGTAATAGGAACTCCTCTTTTAAACTAAAATTTTATTATGCATACATAGCATAATTATAAGCATAATTATAATCATAATTATAAGCATAATTATAATCATAATTATAAGCATAATTACGATTAAATCTCTTGATTATTCTTAAATATCCATTCCTCATTTCCAAAAATGTTAGCATAACCCTCTTTCAACTTAAAATGAGTTAATATGATTTTTCTTAATCATAAACAAGCTTAAAGAAATTAATCATCATTTTTAAGTAGATTAAAATCATAAAAATACCTAATCTTTTTCTGTAGCTTGTCAAGCCTAGAGTTTTGTTTAAGATAATGAGTTTATCATTAAGAACCATCCTTCTAACAAGGATCTAACCATAAAGATGATAAATCTTTTCAAAAAGAGAGATTTACTAATAAAAATACTATAATTAAGCATAAAGATTAGTGTTAAACCATTTAAACATTATGAATCATTAGAAATCTTGATTTCAAGAAAAAACCATTTAATTGAAAGCTTCCCAAGCATTAGAGGGATTGGGAGGGAGATAACCATTGAGAAAGATAGAAAAACCATTGGATTAAGGCTTACCTTTGATTTTGGCTTGATTCTTTAAAGAAAGAAGTGAAGCCCACAAAGCAAGCTTTGGCCACCAAGTTGGGAGGGTAATCTCCAACGAGAGGATGGAGAATTGTGAAGCTCCAAAGTTTCCAAAAGTAGAGGCAAAATAGAGGGATCATAGAATTACACTAAAATGAAGATAATACTGGCATGTAATTACTCAAAGATGAAAAAACAAAGGAATGAGGGTCTATTTATAGTTGAGGGAGGCCACTAACAAAGTCCAATTGGGATCTAGAGGCTTCCAACTTCAGTTTGATCCATTTTGGATCAGTTTGGCTCACTTTTTGATCTAGTTTGAAGGAGGAGAGATAAAATATCCCAATTTTTTTGAATTAAAAATGCAAGGTAATGATGAAAAAAAGGTGCCTCCTTCATGAGCCCTTTTCCCTCCTGATTGAGGTGTCAAAATAATTTGATCTTTTTACTAATAAACCTTAATTTTTAACTAATAAACCCAGTACTTGGTCAACTCTTCATCTTATGTGAGCATTTACTCATTTTTGGGAGATTTTCTTTTATTTTTTGAATTTTTCTTATTGAAACACTTGGATTAATCCTATTGGCCCTTTAGAACCTTATTTGGACCTTAGTAAAAAATTTCTGAAAATGTGGACCCTTAAGCTAAGGTCTCTAATTCACATATTCAGTTAATTTCTAATGCACATTGGAGAATTCTTTTTGAACTTCTGTTTCAGGGGAATTCATCTTAAATTTAAGAAAAAACTTTGTATCCAAAAATATCTCAAAATTGAATTATCTCTCTCTAGAATATTTTCTCTCTCTAGGCCAAAAAAACAAAGGAAAATACTATTTTCTTGCATTCTGAAATAGGGGATGATTACAGGGGACTGACAGGAGAGCTTATACATCTTTTAGGGCTGAGGAGGAACCTTACATCCTCTCCCACTTGAAAAACGCGAGATGTCCTCATCTTGCAAAGTGGGGTAATCCTTTACCAACTCTTCTTCTTTCTCCCAAGTGGCGTCCTCTAAAGGGTAGAACTTCCACTTGACTGAAAATTCTCTGAGGACTCTGTTCCTGAGAACCTTCTTCCGAACATCAAGGATTTCTTCAGGTTGCAGTACCATCTGGCCTTGAGTCGAAGAAGTCAACTGTTCATTATCCAGAAGGAAAAAATGACGTGAATGGAAAAATGAAGTGAACGGAAATCTGATGTGAACGGAAAAATGATGTAAACAAAAATCTGACGTGAACGAAAAAATGACATAAACATGAATCCAACATGAACGGAAAAATGACGTGAACAAAAATTCGACGTGAGAAAAAAAAATAAAAAAAATAAAATTTAATTTTTTGTCACGTAGGCTATAATGCCTGTGACCGACGGGTGGTAAACCGGATGGCCAGACGGGGCTTTAGCGTCAACGCCTCGGCCGAAGCGTCGAGGACGTGGCCGTTCGGGGTTCAGTGGGAGAGGACGCCCATGCAGAGTCATGGGCGGCCAGGCTAGTGTGGACGACAGGCCACACACTATATAGCTTGAGGGATGAGGGAAAATCCTTATTCTTCCGCTATGGCTGGGTGGTGAGCCAGAGGCCGTCCCCTCTTGTGGTAGCGCCCGTAGTAGCGGTGTTACAGCGACCTAACACTGTATAGCTTGAGGGATGAGGGGAAATCCTCATTCTTCCGCTATGGCTGGGTGGTGAGCCAGAGGCCGTCCCCTCCTGTGGTAGCGCCCGTATAGCGGTGTTACAGCGACCTAACACTGGTATCAGAGCGTCGGTTCGATTGGGGTCAGGGTCTGTTCGTGACCGGGGGACCGGAGCCCACTCAATGGTTTTCAACCATTCAAAACTATTATCCTTATCCACACAATGGGTGTGTGGAGGGAGGTGGCCAGAATTGAAAGGAAGAATTCTCTCTCTCTCTCTCTCTCTCTCTCTCTCCATCGCACGTACCAAAGCGAATCTGCAGAGAGAGGTGTAGAGCAAGTGGCTGTGAAGAGTCTGCGTGAAGCGGTCGAGCCTGATCGATGTATTCTGATGACGAAAGGGTGATGACTGCGGTGGCCAGCCCATAGGCGGCCAGCCTAAACACGGATGTAAACTGCTCTTGTGAGAGGGGGGGTGAAGACCACCCAGGCGGCCGCCGGCTGTGAATGGACAAACCAGAAGAATAGGCTGTAAACTGCTGTGAATGGCTGTAAACTGCTGTGAATGAGAGGGGGCATAGCCACCCAGGCATAATGGACGAAAGCCTGTCCAGCGCACAGCGCGGCCAGCCAGGCCAGCGTGGCGGTGGCCAGCCAAACGCCAGCCAGCGCGGCCAGCCAGGCCAGCGCCGTGGCGGCCAACCACACCAGCGCAACAGGCGGCCACCCAAAACCAGCAGCCATTTTTTTAATATTTTTTATTTTATTTTATTTAAAAAAGTAAATACAATAAAAAAATCAATCGAACACCTCTCTCTTGGTAGTGGAGGGATAATCCCGACGGTGACAAGGGATAATCTGAGTGTTTCAGGCACAGCTTCCCGAACAAATTAAATTTTTTATGAGTTGCAGGCACTTTTCTCTCAGATCGGAGCATCCCGGAGTAGCGACGCTTGTAGAGGCTCGCAGCGCAACACAAATCGAAAGTCGATGACAGTTGCAAGCGACCGTAAGGGGGGTGCTCCATCACTGCTCATTTTATTTGCGTTTTTTTTTGTAATTTTCGAGTTCTCGCATTGTCTTTTGTGCAAGAATTAAAGATGTCTGCTAGGCATAGTGTGTCCCCACCGCCTTCTACTTCTCTAGGGTTTTCAGGTCTCTTGTCCTCGGTCGCGGGTTTGACCCCGACCGACCGAATTGTCAGGCCGTATACGCTCGACCGTTGTCCGGTCCGGAGTGCGCTCGTCGATCACGTGTGATCCGCCAGTGCCCTCCTCGTCTATTGACCCCACCTTAGGACCCAGCGAGCCCGCAGCGGCCGCATTAGCAGATGATCTCTTTCTGGTCGATGAGCTAGATGACATGAACACCGACGTCGCCGAGGGGACCGAGGAGGACCTCTTGGAGTATGACGACGACGATTATGACCTATTGGACCCTGCTGATGTCCTGACAGAGACGGAGCTCTCTAGTGGACTTTTTAAATATCTTAATGCCAAACTGAACAATATGGGTAAAGTCCAGGCTGACTTAGTCACGATGCTACAGAGCATCTCCACACGGTTAGATGCATTGACAGCCGCCTCAGCTAGTACTCCGACTCCTCGTGGTAGCCGAGCTCCTGCGGCACGGGTGAGCGTAGCCTCGCCAGTGGTTGTAGGAGTACAGGCCGGATGCGCCTGCAGGGCCGTCCGTATAGCGACAGCTTCGTCGTTATTAAAAGACTTAAAGCCGCCTAGTTTTGGTGGCGGCGAGGAGAAGGAGAGAAACAAAGACTCGGTAAATATGTTTCTAGCGAAGTCGTCAGATTTGCATGCGCTGCGACAGCAGCCTTGCCGGATACAGCCCATAGAGGCTAGCCTCTCATTAACCGATAAAGCGTAGAAGTGGTGGATGAGTTTGACAACTCGTCCTTCCACTTGGATGGAGTTTGAAACGATGTTTCGAAAAGAGTTTTTGCCTGTTAATGAGGCGGAGAGAAGCTGGGAGTTATGGGACAAGTGCTCGATGGAGAACAAATCCCTGACTCAATACATCTCAGACTATAGGGAAATAGTACTCAAGCTAAAGGGGATCGATGCATTCCAGACATTGTGAGGCTTTAAAAGAGGCCTCAAAGATGATTACCTTGAGTACGTAGAGCCCTTACAGCCTAAAGACTTAGCAGAGGCAATTAAGTATGCGCAGATATTCGATGACATCAAGCGCCGTAGTGCGCGTGGTGGTTTGAGCAGGGTCGAGGGTAGTGAAAAGAGGAGGTCAGGTCTTAAAAGAAAAGGGTTCCGCAGTGATAAACAAGGGGATAGGACGGACCAGGAAGGACAGGGTGGTCATCGGTCTAAAAAACCGCGACCATCCAAGAAGAAAAGAGACATCGAAATCCAAAAGAAAGAGCAGTATATTAAAGCGCGAAAGGAAAATCGCTGCTTTAATTGCAATGATGTAGGGCACATGAAGGCTGAGTGTCCAAAGCCTAAAGCTGGCACGAGTGGCAACGAGCCCAAAAAAGATGGTAAATCCTCTAGGCAGTTGCATACAGTGCAGAGACTCCCTCTCAGTTCCGCAGAGTTCAGAGAGGTGACAGTGTGTCATTGTGTGATGAGCATCACGCTTGTTCAGTGACACCAGCGATGTGGCAGCCTACTGTAGGTCCGCATGACATGGTGTGCATGTATGGCACCATAGGTGGCCGTAGAGTCACAGTTTTTATTGATGATGGAGCTAGCCACAACTTCTTGAACTACTCGTTAGTCAAGAAATTGGGGTTGACTGAGACCCGGAGTGATCATGAGTATACTGTTGGCCTAGCCAACAGATATGAAACGGTATGGAATACCATAGTATTAGGGGTCCCATTATCTATGCAGGACTACGAGGCTCTGCTTGACTTTCAGGTCATGCACTTAGCCAGAGCAGACGTATATCTAGGCAAGGAGTGGCTGTATGGCTCGGAATTACTTACATAATACGCTATGTTTTGAGCACGGAGGTAGAGTCATTACCCTGCAGGGCGACCATACTATCCCCGCCACACCACTTATTTCCTCCATGGAGCTGTGTACAGCGGTCCGCATAGACCAGATAGTAGAGGTATATGCTTGTTACCCTCTTTTGAATTCTGTTTCCGTTGATGAAACTGTAATTGATGTTTGCGTAGACAAATAAGGAAAACAAAATAGCCTTGGACGAGACCCACTGTTTGAAAACCCTGTTTGGCATGCATGCGATTCAAACAAGAAAAAATCCAAGGTGAAAGAGACATTAAAGAAAAAGTATGTAGATACTTTAATGAATTTATTAGAGGAATTTCAGGATGTTTTTCCTGATGATTTGCCAGATGGCTTACCAACCATCTAGAGAAGTAGACCATGGCATCGAAGTTATGCCAGGATCAAAACCTATAAGCAAACCTGCTTATAGATTAAGCCACTCCGAGGCACAGGAGGTGGAAAAACAATTGACGGAACATTTGAACAAAGGCTTCATTCGCGGCCTAGTTCAAGTCCGTGGGCATCGCCTATTCTTCTGGTAAAGAAGAAAGACGGATCTATGTGGATGTGCATAGACTTTAGGGCTCTTAATCAGATAACAATTAAGAACAAGTATCCGATGCCATGCATGGATGAGTTGTTTGATCAACTCTATGGATCGCGATACTTCACAAAAATAGACCTGAAATCAGGATATCATCAGGTTAGAATTAAAGCAGAAGATGTTGCGAAGACAACATTTAGGACCCGTTTCGGGCATTTTGAGTTTTTGGTTATGCCATTTGGGCTAACCAATGTGCCAGCGACGTTTATGACGCAGATGGACAGCATTTTACGTCCATATCTGGGAAAATTCGTAGTAGTTTTCTTAGATGATATTCTTGTGTACAGTAAGACACAGAAAGAACACATAGAGCATTTGCATCTAGTGTTTGAGTTGTTGCAAGAGCACAAACTATTTGCAAAGAAGAGCAAATGTGAATTTTTTGAAACAGAAATTCACTACCTTGGCCATATTATATCCGCCGATGGTACGCGGATGGAGCCAGAAAAAGTAGAGGCTATTCTTGAATGGCAACCGCGCCGAAGAATCTCGAGGAACTGCAGATTTTTCTTGGCATGTCGGGGTTCTACCGACAGTATGTGAAGGACTACGCGAAGATCGCAGTCCCGTTGACTGACCGCAGTTACAGTCAAAAACCAAAAACATTAGTTGGGGGGAAGCCCAACAGAAGAGCTTTGATAAGCTCAAGGTGACCGTACAGCTGCACCTGTTTTGACTATTGTCGATCCGAATGAGCCGTTTATCTTGGAAACAGACGCTAGTAATGAGGCCATTGGAGTCGTACTTATGCAAAGGGGACGCCCAATTGCATTTGAGAGTAAAAAGTTAGATTGTACGCAGCGTAACTACTCAGCTTTTACGAGCGAGAGTTACTAGTGATAAAGCCAGCATCATATCAACACTTGCACCTTTAATGGCTCAACTTGAGTTATACAAGGACATAGCGAACTACATAAAATAGGACAGTCAAGATTCGCAAGTTTCCAAACAACCCTCATTAAGAATTGTCAGAGGGCCAAGTGTGCCATTGTACACATTGGGTACTCTTGAAAAAGCTGAGACCCAAATAGAGGATGAAAGTGAATGGGAATATGAAACAGACACAAGATCTGAAGCTGAAATAATAACCGAAACACCCATGGTTCCTTTGGAAGATTCTATCATGGTATGGTTGGATTTCTCTATAGGCAATGATGTTCAGTCGCAACAAACGCGCTCGAGCAAGTCATAACATCATGGCAATAGACACTTGGGTGTCATTGGGACAACCTAAAATCACCCCGACAAGCATAGTCTTGCAAAAGGAACCAATGAACAAAACATTAAAGTTCCAGGTTACTTTAGATACACTACTCGAACAATCGATGGTGATACATAATTTACATTTCATGTTACCCTAGATTCCCTTGAGTATGATGTCATCATTGGCAGACCTTGGATAAGTGAATCGTTGTATTCACTAGATGAATCCATGCAAATAGTCACCTTGAACACTCTTGCATGCAATGTACAATTGCTATTATTTATGGGAGGAAGAAACCTTGTAGGAGCTGGAACTTCTAACATATCTTACTAAAAAAATCCCTAGGATTTTAGTTGGATTGGAAATTGCGAATAAAATGACCACAGCTCAAGCACAGCTTTATCCAACACAAAAACACAATCTCATGACCCTTGAGCTATGGGGTTTGTTAGGTCAACCAACACTCACGGCACATCCTGATTGAAAGAATACACTTTACACAAGACTTGAACATGCCATGTACGCCATGTCTGGGGTACTTTGAACATACAATGTTTATTGAAACTAATCCCCTTACTTTGAACATACAATGTTTATTGAAACTAATCCCCTTACTTGCAAGTTTTTTGTGGTTGAGTATGTGTTGGAAGTAGATTTAATATTGGGCCGCCACCATAAATGGACTGTTTGTTACTGCCTAAGCACCACTGTGCTTTGCTAGTGATAGAGTCATCATGATGGTCAACGACAAAAAGTTGACAATACCAGGAAGAGGATCCAACTTTAATGGATATCTATGATGTTGAACGCAAAAGGATACAAGCCTCTTCCACAAAATTCCCTCTACTACACAATGACCTAAAGTCTGGGTCAACAACCAACTCCGATAAAGCCTCTACTCCTTCAACCCCATCCTCACCTACGAAGTTTGATGCCAAGACCTTGCAATCAACATCTATTCCTGAAGAAATTCCCATAGCCAAACCATCTATCTCTAATAGAGGGAACTCAAAGGAAAGGCCCCGGATCCTATGCAACTTCATAGACAAACCTCATCAAAGGAGACAACCACATGCTCAAAGGCCTCGTCAGCCACTCCACAAGAGACTCTAACCTCATCATCAACAATGCCAATGAGTCTCAAACCTGCAGCCTTAGCGCCAACCCAAGTCAAGGAGGGTCCCAAATCTTCCACACCAACCCAAAAGAAAACTCCACCAAGATTCCCACAAATCACGATATCTTAATAGTATCAAAATGTGGGTGGAGAAGCAACTACTTGTAGCTCAAGGCTACTATGAAGGTGCCAATCAAATTTGGGTGCCTCGACAGTGAAAAACTCTTCCTCAACGAAGCACTCAAAAGCCAAGGAAGAAGAAGAGTACTCCACAACACCGTCCACAAGAGCCTATGCGAGTTCCTCAAAGAACTCCACCAATGAAAAAAGTATGGGTACCAAAAACATTGTTGCAAGCACAAGGGTACTACCAAAGAAATACCAAAGCTTGGGTCCCCAAGCGCATCACAAAGTCCCCTAAGCTTGCACAAAGAAGAAAGCCTCAACACCAAGCACATCGGCCACCAAATTACAATGTTCATCAAAGATGGGTGTTTGTGCATGTACTTCAACAACAAGGATACTATGATGGTAATTCCATCATATGGTTATCAAAATCGAACAATGTGAAGAAAACCTCACCACCGATTTCAACCCCAACAACTTCACCTAAAGTTCGATAAAAATGGAGGCCCAAGCAATAGCAAGCAAATCACTCAACCAATCTCGTGCATTCAGCACCAACACAAGAGCTTGTCTGTTTAAGCAAACAATCAGTAGTTTTCCCTATTGCCACAATATCATTTCAGCAACAAATTCAAGAATCGACATGGAGACTTAGGAGCACATTAAGAACAAAATAACAATGCTCTTGTCACCCCTGTGGTAGTGAGAAATGAGCGCACAAGAAGATCTTGCTTGGTCATGACCTAGAAGATAAAAAAAAACACCTCCAGGTCAAAATGTGCAAATTCACGGAGTTCCATCTCACGGCTTAAGAACCTGCACTTTCACATTTCAGCCTCATCACGGATTAAGCCATATCACACAATAGCCACTATATATTTGTTAAGCTTATCGCTTACTATTCTTTTGGCTAAATTAATGTAGCAGCTGCTCCATGAGTAACCAATCCATACTCATGCACTAGAGAACATTTGCACCAAAGCCTCACCATCAACAACTTCCAAGTACATCTCTGGATGGGGGGGCCATGGTGGGCGAAAGCCTGGTCAATGGTACAACCCATCGCCTAGAATTTTCCTTTAAATTATAAACCTCTCCAAATGATGCCACCATCTTCACAAATCAATGATCTTCAATCCTTAGTGAAGATATCTATATTAGCCTCTCAAGTCGATGTAATTCTTTCAATCCTCACCAACAAGTGGCTACTTCAACACAGAAGTGTTCAATAAGAGTCTATATGACTCAATTCTTGTACTTCATGAAAATCTGCTTCTAAGAGCACTTAATTATGCATAAAAACATAAAAAGCACATGGGCAGAAGAAGACAGGATCAGGTCCTACAACATTTGACAAGAATCCTGCCACACAAAGAGACATCATCACAAGTCAATTACTTCAAATGATGAATGTCGCTTCAATGAATCAAATGAGGAACTGAGAATCACCATCTCATTCTGATGATTAAGTCTACGTTCCTCCGGATACTTCTCTCTCTTCTCTCCCATTATTAACAACTCTTAGTGTCCCCACTAACAAAAAACACATGTAAAACATTGCCGATGATTGCCAAAAACAAAGTGGGCCAAAAAAAGGGCTCACACAAAAATAAGAGTGCAATCATTCGCAAAACCCCCCACCCTGTTAGGAATTCCCAATACACAACTAACCTCTTCATTCACTAGTTTTTCTTATTTCCTCCGGAGAAACAAAGACCATTGCACGTCATTCAACATCAACGCCATCGATAAGATTGTTCATTCTCTCTACACAAAGGTCTTCAACGCGATCACGTGGACACAATCATCATCACACGAAGGAGGGAATGTTAATCCAATTCTAGGATTAACAAGAGCTACCACCATTATATTATATCAAGGAGTCATGATAGATACACCAAAGGGTCATACATTCAAGATATGAAGCAATAGTGTCCAAAGCTACAACTTGGACGGGCGCCCGTAATGGTGTGATAGAGTATTTATGGTGATTCCCGCTTCAAGAGCATGTGGTAGCAAGTTAGGATGAAGTCCTAAGTGATGTACTTCATGGATATATTATGAGAGGGAGTAGTCATTGTAATAGCATTAGGCCTCTTATGAGCCTAAAGTGCCCGGCCGGCCACAATTTAAGTGTGTGAACACTTATGGCCATGTATATAAGTGGATTTCTCTCATAATACAACATACTCTCCCATTGTGCAATTGATTCTTGCTCTTGCTAATCCTCTTGCTAATCTCTCTCCCTAATGCATGCTAGTGAGTGTGTGTGAGTGAAGTGAGGTGAGAGGAGGGACAAGGACTCGTAGTGCAATGCGGTGGTGTGACAACGCTCATAGGAGATGCGGTGGAATTGCTTCTCAAGGAGTTGTGGAGCTTGGAGACCTCAAGGGTTACGAGCTCGGACATTGGAAAGATCCTCACGGCAGTTTGCGGTTCACCACGTAATCTCTTTTTGGATGTGTTTTAAGGAGGGTTAGGGTGAGCCATAACAGTGAGTGTGTGTGTGCTTGGAAGGGGTCAAGCTCTCTTCTCCCTTGCATCTTTTCATGGTATCAGAGCTTGGTTGAAGATGCTAAGGGTTAAGTGACAAGCAAAGAGAAGCACAGGAAGAGGTATGAGGGTAAGAGCTTCATCTACTCATCCCCCTTTGTGTTGGACAATATTTTTTGAGCCGAAATCGCTTTTCGGGCACATCTAGACCTCCCTTTTTTAGTTCGTAGGCATTCACGGGCACTGCGAGTAAGTTTGATTCTCCTGCAGAACTTTGTTTTGGAACTGCAAGAAGTGCGATTGGTTGTGCAGACATTGTGTGTACTGCAAAAACAGGTCTTAAAGTTGTCGTTGGGTGTATGTATGCAAATTGAGGTCACTAGTTGTGACAGTTTGGATGTAGTATAATACCACTGCAGAGAATACAATAGTTTGTGCAGGTCAAAAAAGAGTGATGTTTTTGGTAAATTTGTGTTGCAAACAAGATGTCGAATGATGGAATAAACCAGATTGTTGCAGAGAAGCTTGACAAGAACAACTTCCATGCTTGGAGGTTTAGATTGACAAATTTCCTGATGGGAAAAGTTTAATGGGACTACATTGAAGATGAACATAAGGAGACACCAAATATACCAGAAATTAATCCAATTGCTATAGATGTAAAAGAATTCAAGGATTGGAATCAAGGAGCAAGGAAAGTCAAGTATTGGCTTTCTATTAGTATACAAGGCACCATGATTGGACATATACAGGATGCCAAGTAACTTAAGTGTTGAAATATACAAGTGAATAAGGTGTGTGTGGGAACAAGCCCTTGGTTAGAGGCTGTAAAAGAGGATGAGTAAATGTGAAAGAACCTGTGAAAAGGTGAGAAGAATCTACTGGGAGAGAATAAAGGGTAGCATGAGAAGATTTAGGAAGTGTGGAGATATTCTGGGAAGTGTGGAGATATTCTAGGAAAAGTGAAGAGGTGGAGAGAATCAGGGAAAAGAGGTGGAGTGAATCATGGAGAAATCAGTGGGATTACATGCTTGATGTAAACTCTATAAATTGAGGCATAGCCCTAATGATAATTTGCTAGTTTTTGAGTATCCATGCCTGTTGAAATATACAAGTGAATAGGGTGTGTGTGGGAACAAGCTCTTGGATAGAGGCTGTAAAAGAGGAGATGTAATTGTGAAAGAACCTGTGAAAAGGTGAGAAGAATCTACTGGGAGAGAATAAAGGGTAGCATGAGAGAATTTAGGAGTGTGGAGATATTCTGGGAGATATTCAGGGAAAAGAGAAGAGGTGGAGAGAATCAGACAAAAGGTGGAGATATTCTGGGAGTGAATCATGGAGAAATCAATGGGATTTGATGCTTGATGTAAACTCTATAAATTGAGGCATAGCCCTAATGAGAATTTGTTGGTTTTTGAGTATCCATGCCTACATTAATCTATTTACTAATTATTCACTAATTACGTCTTAATCATTTGCTAATCACTTTGTTAATGATGTTGATTCTAGTGTTTGATCCACCATAGCTCATCATTATGCTCAAATTTCAACATGGTATCAGAGCCATGCCTAGAATCAATTAGGTTTATGAGCCCATTAGTTAATTAATTAGGATTAGTAGATAATTAGCAAAAAATCAAATTTTTAGTGAGTTTTTCACTTCCCCCTTCACCCCCAGCCAGTGGAGGACTCCATTCTCCTTGCATACTCAAAATTAGGTCTTGTGCTTCTAACACAAGCTAGCCAACATCCTTCGCTACAAGCTCAGTGAAACGGCGCAGCAAACCGCCAAAGGATTCAGGAGATTTCGCGTTTTTCGCCAGTGCCTTTTTTTTGCATTTTTTGCCATTGCTACTTCATCAAGTCAAATCCTTCTAATTCCTCCTAGCCCAAGGTGTAATCAAGCATGCTCTACAAGCTGGTGAAGACAGAATTCAATTTCATCAAGTCTACAGTGAGATCCAAGCTCTTCATCAAATCTGCAGGTGACTTTGGTAAAACAGAGATTAAGCTTTCAATATTTGGTCAAATCTTGTGTTTCTTGGCTTAATCCTCTACTAGACTCATTGCTATTGATGCCTTTGAAAGCATTTGAGCTCATTTGAAGTGGAAGGCACCAGATCTGGACTCCCCACATACTCTGTTTTTTGCACACAAAACAGAGCATTAATTTGCTAATCAGTGATTAATCAGTGCTAATCACTATATTTTGGTGCAATTGAGGGTTCACATTAACCATTAGGTATCTGATACAGATCCCTAAAGCTTCAGATTGCAAATCGAAGTTGGTTTGATACTCCAACCATCCCGTACAAATTGGTTACCCTTAATTTAGTGTAATTTCTGGTGATTTTATGCTGATAAAATTGTTGTAATCATTTATTAAACACCAGTTTGAGTTGTAAAAGGGTAGACAATGCCCTTGAATCTTGAAATTGGATCAAGAGGTAAGACCCCCTTCACATCACCATGAGTTCAGCATAGGAAATAGCCAAATTTAATGGGGAACAGTTTTATACATGGCAGACAAAAACCATGTATTTGCTGATGAGGAAAAATCTATGGGGATTAGTTGAAGGGAGAGATGAATGCCCAGAGAGAGGGGAGAATGAGTGGAAGATCAGGAATGAAAAAGCATTGGGACTTATTGCACTCAGTTTAAATGATGAAATCATTCATCACATCACAGGGATACAATGGGCAAAAGATGCATGGGATGAACTCAATAAATTATTTGGTACACAAGCAAAAAATTCCAAGATAAATCTGTTAATGCAATTCTACAAATTGGACATAAAGGAAAGTGAACCTTTAATCACACACGAACAAATATAAAAGCATTAAGCAACAGCTGCTATTGGCAAAAAGGTAGAAGATGATGAAGCATTAGCTGTACTTCTGAAGAGTGTGGACAAAGGAGATTATGAAAACATTGTAGCAACACTAAAGAATGTACCTGAATTGAAGATACACGAGATAGAAGCAGCTCTACTAGAGCTGCTAGAGAGCAGAGGCAAAGAGAAGAAAGGGCTCGACTCAACAGCAGGAGAAGAAAAAGCATTCTTCACCCGAGGAGGATCGAGGACGAGGACGAGGAAGAGGCAGAGTAGGAGGGAGGACCTTCACTTGCCACAAATGTGGAAAGCCAGGACACATGGCGAGAGACTGCTACAGCAAACCCAGTGAAGAAGGACCGACATCGGCAAACTTCATTGAGGCTCCAAAGGAAGTGGAGTCGGATCATCTTTTCTGAGAGAGGGAGAGAGAGAGACCCCACAACCCAATGTAACCTGCCCCAATAAAGTAAAACCACCTCTGAGCCACCGATGATGTAGGCCACGTGGTAGATGTATGTGTGAGCACTTTAGTCAAGGTCGCGGGCACTTATAGTAGCCTTGGACACATAGAGAGAGAGAGAGAGTGTCAAGGACTATGGAGTTCAGGGACTTGAGGCACTGGTCGCGGGCTATCAAGTAAGAGGGAAACTTGGTATAGGGTCCAGGTGTGCTAGGATTATTCACTTGAGAGGAGGTGTTGAAATATACAAGTGAATAGGGTGTGTGTGGGAACAAGCTCTTGGATAGAGGCTGTAAAAGAGGAGATGTAATTGTGAAAGAACCTGTGAAAAGGTGAGAAGAATCTACTGGGAGAGAATAAAGGGTAGCATGAGAGAATTTAGGAGTGTGGAGATATTCTGGGAGATATTCAGGGAAAAGAGAAGAGGTGGAGAGAATCAGGCAAAAGGTGGAGATATTCTGGGAGTGAATCATGGAGAAATCAATGGGATTTGATGCTTGATGTAAACTCTATAAATTGAGGCATAGCCCTAATGAGAATTTGTTGGTTTTTGAGTATCCATGCCTACATTAATCTATTTGCTAATTATTCACTAATTACGTCTTAATTATTTACTAATCACTTTGTTAATGATATTGATTCTAGTGTTTGATCCACCATAGCTCATCATTATGCTCAAATTTCAACAATGCCTACATTAGTCTATTTGTTAATTACCCACTAATTACGTCTTAATTATTTGTTAATCACTTTGTTAATGATGTTGATTCTAGTGTTTGATCCACCATAGCTTATCACAATGCTCAAATTTCAACATGGTATCAGAGCCATGCTAATTTGTGAGCCCATTATCTTGCTAATTATTTTGCTATAATTAGGATTAGTGGAAAATTATGAATTTCTCTCTTTTTTCAACTAGCTTCTGTACCCCCAGCCAGTGGAGGAGCTCCCTCTCCTTGCACACACAACATTAGCTCAAAAGCTTCTAACCCTAGCTAGCCAACCCTATGCTCCTCCAGCCTATGCAAGAAACGCAGCAAACCGCCGAAGCGTTGAGGAGAAATCGCGAATTTAGGCAGTGCAGACTTTTCTGATGAAATTACAGATCTTGTGCTCATCAAATCAAATTGCTTCAATTCCTCTTAGAACAAGGTGTTTTCAAGCATGCTCTACAAGTTGGTGAAGACAGAATTCAGTTTCATCAAGTCTACAGTGAGATCCAAGCTCTTCATCAAATCTGCAGGTGACTTTGGTAAAACAGAGATTAAGCTTTTAATATTTGGTCAAATCTTATGTTTATTGGCTTAATCCTCTACTAGACTCATTGCTATTGATGCCTTTGAAAGCATTTGAGCTCATTTGAAGTCTAAGGCACCAGATCTGGACTCTCCGCATACTCTGTTTTCTACACACAAAACAGTGGATTAATTTGCTAATCGGTGATTAATCAGTACTAATCACTGTATTTTGGTACAATTGAGGGTTCAAATTAACCATTAGGTATTTGATACAGATCCTTATAACTTCATATTTCAATTCGGAGTTGGTTTGATACTCCAACCATTCCGTACAAATTGGTTACCCTTGATTTAATGTAATTTCTAGTGATTTTATGCTGATAAATTTGTTAGTAATCATCTATTAAACACCAGATTGAGTTGTAAAAGGGTAGACACTGCCCTTGAATCTTGAAATTGGATCAAGAGGTAAGACCCCCTTCACATCACCATGAGTACAGCAATAGCCAAATTTAATGGGGAGCAGTTTTATACATGGCAGACAAAAACCATGTATTTGCTCATGAGGAAAAATCTGTGGGGGTTAGTTGAGGGAAGAGATGAATGCACAGAGAGAGGAGAAAATGAGTGGAAGAGCAGGAATAAAAAAGCATTGGGACTTATTGCACTCAGTTTAAATGATGAAATCATTCATCACATCACAGGGATACAATGGATAAAAGATGCATGGGATGAACTCAATAAGTTATTTGGCACACAAGCAAAAAATTCAAAGATAAATATGTTAATGCAATTCTACAAATTGGACATGAAGGAAAGTGAACCTTTAACCACACACTTGAATAAATATAAAAGCATTAAGCAATAGCTGGCTGCTATTGGCAAAAAGGTAGAAGATGATGAGACACTAGCAGTGCTTCTAAAGAGTGTGGACAAAGGTGAATATGAAAACATTGTAGCAACACTAAAGAATGTACCTGAATTAAAGCTACACGAGATAGAAGCAGCTCTACTAGAGCAAGAGAGCAGAGGCAAAGAGAAGAAATGGCTCGACTCAACAGCAGGAGAAGAAAAAGCATTCTTCACCCGAGGAGGATTCTCTCAAGGACGAGGACGAGGAAGAGGCAGAGTAGGAGGGAGGACCTTCACTTACCACAAATGTGGAAAGCCAGGACACATGGTGAGAGACTGCTATAGCAAACCCAGTGAAGAAGGAACGACATCAGCAAACTTCATGGAGGCTCTAAAGGAAGTGGAGTCGGATCATCTTTTCTGAGAGAGAGAGAGAGAGAGAGAGAGAGACCCCACAACCCAATGTAACCTGCCCCAATAAAGTAAAACCACCTCTGAGCCATCGATGATGTAGGCCACGTGGTAGATGTATGTGTGAGCACTTTAGTCAAGGTCGCGGGCACTTATAGTAGCCTTGGACACATAGAGAGAGAGAGTGTCAAGGACTATGGAGTTTAGGGACTTGAGGCACTGGCCGCGGGCTATCAAGTAAGGAGGGAAACTTGGTATAGGGTCTAGGTGTGCTAGAGAGTATTCACTTGAGGGGAGGTGTTGAAATATACAAGTGAATAGGGTGTGTGCGGGAACAAGCCCTTGGTTAGAGGCTATAAAAGAGGATGAGTAAATGTGAAAGAACCTGTGAAAAGGTGAGAAGAATCTACTGGGAGAGAATAAAGGGTAGCATGAGAAGATTTAGGAAGTGTGGAGATATTCTAGGAAGTGTGGAGATATTCTAGGAGATATTCTAGGAAAAGTGAAGAGGTGGAGAGAATCAGGGAAAAGAGGTGGAGTGAATCATGGAGAAGTCAGTGGGATTAGATGCTTGATGTAAACTCTATAAATTGAGGCATAGCCCTAATGAGAATTTACTGGTTTTTGAGTATCCATGGCTACATTAATCTATTTGTTAATTACCCACTAATTATATCTTAATTATTTACTAATCACTTTGTTAATGATGTTGATTCTAGTGTTTGATCCACCATAGCTTATCACAATGCTCAAATTTCAACATTAAGGAGGCATGGGACACCTCAGTGAAGCTGTATGAAACTAACACCAAGGCATGAAATATTCAGTTGAAGAATGAGCTTCATACTGTGGAGAAGAAAAATATGTATGTGAATGATTATGCCTTGAAGATCAAGGACATTGTGGAATCCCTTGCATCAATTGGTGTTTCTATATTGATGATGATGATAAGGTGGAAGTGTGTCTACATGGTCACGGACCACAATACAAGGCGTTCAAGACATTTATTCAGACTCGGGAGAACATTCCTAACTTCATAGATTTGGTGTCAATGCTGATCATTGAAGAGGAGAATTTGGGTGAAGATCAATAGTCTTCACAAAACAAAAACAGTTCAGAGTAGCAGGCCTTCTATATACAAGTGTAGGTAGAGAACAAGGTAGAGGTTGTGGATGTGGCCAAGGTGGTGGTGCCGAACAGGTAATCAGAATTATGGTCAGCAGCAGCAATAGTCCCAGGATTTGCAACAATAACACATACATGGAAGAGGCTAATTTAGAGGCAGGGAGAGTCAATGAGGTCGTGGTAATTGGGAAAGGCAACATAATGATACATGAAGCGGTTTTTACAGTGATAAACTTGGACATGTGCAAGCAAATTGCTATAAGAAACAGAGTGATATGCGAACTGAAAAAGTGTAGGAAAACAACTATGCATCCTCTACAAAAATAATGAGGATAATGAGAGGTTGTTTATTATGCAACATGTGGTTAATGCTATGTCTAGAAATGATGTAGTAGCATATAAGGATGATGTATGGTATGTTGATTCAAGTGCTTCAAACCACATGATGTCATGGTGAGTGGCTTAAGGAAATGAAGAGTCTTGAAAGACCAGGTTTTGTTTAAACAGGGGATGATACTGCTCATCCAAGTGCCCATGTTGGAGATGTGCCATTGTCTATGCATGATGGTAAGGTGAAGTACCTTGTAGATGTACTTTATGTTCCAAACATTACAAAGAATCTGGTTTTAGTTGGCTAGATGATTGAGTAGGGTTTGCAGGTCTAGTTTAACCCTGATGGCTATTATGTAGAAGACTTTAAAGATAAGTGCAGGTTCGTAGAGTGGGTGGAATTGCTAGTGGGAGTTGATGATGACTCGCCAGATGCTCTCTTGTTGCAACTATGCTTGATTCCTGAATGGGGAGAGAAACTTGCACATTTCCTAAAAAACTAATGGCCTACCCACCACTGAAACATTGATCAACAAGGATCAAGCAAGATGCCTTATTAAGAAGGTCATCCCCTATCAATTGATCGCACGGCAATTGTACAAACAAGGAAAAGACAGAACAATGAGACGAGGCATCCATGTGAGGATGAATACAGGTGTTAGTAGAGGGAGTAGTGTTAGTGGGCTTGGTTGGCCACGTTTGAACTACTACGGAGTTTGGTGTGGATGAGGGTTTTGGAGTAGATGGGGTATATTAGCAAAGGAGAGGCCTCTTTTTGGGTGGCATAGTTTTATATTAGTAGCAGGGTGACTGTGGCTGGTGATAGATTTATTTTAGTCAAGAAGAAGGTGATAGAAACTGGTCACCTTGTGGAGGGAAATTGTGGGTGTTTCAGGCTCTTCATCTACCATGAGGATTGTAATTTACCCTGAGGCTAGTTGTAGTGTTGCCATTCTTGCATCCCAATTGATTTGACATTAGCTGTGTCCCATCCATCCACATTCCAGAAGGATATCTTGCATTTTTCCTATAGGCATACCATAGAACTTGCCTTCCAAGGGGTTATTCTCGACATGAAATAGAATTGTAATAACACTTAAACATTGGACCGAATGAAATTGTCTTCCAAGGGTTTATTCATAACATGAAACAGAATTGTAATAACACTTAAACATCAGTCATGTCCCATCTATCCATGTCCCATAAGGATCTCTTTGTGCATTGTTTCTATAGGAATAACATAGAACTTGCCTTCTAAGGGGTTATTCCCGACATGAAACATAATTGTAATAACACCTAAACATTGGACCGAATGTCAAGTGATGGTAGTGATAGTTGCTGGGGTGTTCAATAAGGATGGCCGCTTGAGAGAGTGCCATGTGTCATAGGACATTAAGTTATGATTAGCACATGTATCAACAAGGGCAAGTTTTTATGTGAAACCCGTTGTTGGTGTGGTCATTCCTAGCCATAAATGTGCAGGTTTTACTTCCCAGTCCTCTTTTTCTAGGTTGGTAAACAATCCTAAAATGGGATTGATCATGGTGATAGACATAGATTAAGTAACATAATTAAGTTGGATTAAACCACACTAAGAACTCCATAAGTGAGAAGAGATTGCACACTCAATACAAGTTCTATTGTATTCCACAAATGAACCATACAATGATATAGGCTTTCTAGCCTTATCCCAATTTACATGTCATCATCCATGGGGCACTCCCTTTTCCACTTCTTTGGTCAACACTCACACACCATGCATGTGACATTCTTATCTTACCACAATATCTTGCACCTATAGGGTGCTTTTCCACACATACACACAACACCGCGATTACATCTCTCAACACCCCCTCTTAATCAAGGTGTTCCACAACTAACCCATCACCCATATCAATGTAGCATTGCACAACTGCATTCGCTACCTCTCAACACTCCCCCTCAATGATACATTGGAGTGTCCATCAAACGAACATGTGTGTGTGTGTCTACCATCTTAGACACCTACTCCATTTTGAGCCAACTTGCTCACAGTGGAACCACTGAGTCCAATTTGAACCTATAAGTTCGGGTGGGAACCAACCCATGTGCATGCACCTCACACGTGCATCGCTCATGCACACATCATGATAACCATTTTGAGCTTTTCTGTGACCTCGGGCAAGGCAACCCTCATACCAATGGGTGAGAACAAAAAATACATATCTTGTTTTGAGCATGCAAGCTTGGGCATGGTTGCCCATCATCAATTGTGGGTGAGAATAAAAATTACAAAGTCTTTTGGCCGAAGCCCAACAATGAACCCATGTGTCAACACATATACATGGATATTTTATACAAACAAGGCAAACACATGCAGCATCTTTTATCCATGTGAACAAGGCCTTAAGTGTTTACAAGAACCTGTGTGAATGGGGGCTTAATAAGGTAATTTTTTATGCCTTAGGTTTGAACCTTATCTTTTTATCTTATGCCTGTTGTTTTTTATTAAAAAAATGTGAGCCACACTTTCTCTGCTCTCACGATGGCAGCCACCGTCCCTGTGCTATGTCACACTCCTCTCGAGCTTCCTCTCTATGTGGGCTCTTCTTCTCTTTAGTGTGTGGTTGAACCTTTGTGCATGACGTCTTCTCTGCATGATTTTTCTTCTCTGCTACATCTCTTATTACAATTCCTTTTCTCATCTGCTTATCTTCTATCTTTGTTGTGCTTATCAGTCGAGGTCACCACTTGCCATAGCCGACATTCACCTGGCGTCTATCCTCTTTATTTTTGTGAGATGCCAACCCTCAACTAGGCATCACATTTCTCCTCTCCCTGGCTGTGTGTTTTGCATTTGGGCAACACTGGAAGCTGCCTTTGTTCTGTGTGCTGTGCCTATTTCTCTCTCTCGTTGTTGGAAGAGCAGATACTTCCCTTATCAGCTCAGCTAATGTGCTGACTATTGTGATAAGGCTCTGTAGTTATACTGTGAATAGAACTGCAGCGCATGTTTCTTGCCGATGGTACAGTTTCTCATTGCGTCTTGTGCTTGTATCACACAAGCTATTGCTTAAGCTTGCCTGCGATAATGGCCCTATGTGAGAGGTTCACTGCTTTTACCTCCTCTCTTTGGTGGACTTTGTGGAGAGCTGCCATGCTTGCGACCTCCTTTATGATGTGCATCCGTGTGTTGCTACTCATGGCACAAGAATCGTTTCTTTTCTTCTTTTCTCTTTATCTCCTATTGCTCGCAGAGCTAATGCCACAATGTGTGCTACTCTACATAGGCCGCTATCGTTGTTGCTTTGTTGCTGCCCTTGAGGCTTCAAGTAGATGTCTGCTACAACAGCTACTACTGCTTCTGGCACTGCACTCCATTGTCTATTCAAGAAGGTGTAAATAGGCTCGCTTCTCTGTCACTAGCTTTATTCTTGCTGCAATTAAGTTTGCCTCCTAGTTGAGGTTTTTCACATAGCCATTGACATGGCCTCTATGAGCTCCATGATGTGTATGCTTCATCCCCACACACCATCTCCAAGGGTGCTTCTTCAAACATGGGTTTCCTCCAATGAGAAACAACAAGGTGCTGTGAAAGCTTTGAATGCTTCCACCAATGTTGCCCATTATTTGTGAGCAACTTTGTGCCATGCCCATATGACATGCTCCAATATGAGCTGCAACCACCCCATTATTTCTTGTCTTTACATGAACAAGCATGCATCTCACATCCTTGCCAAATTGCAAGGTACCAAGGGATTCACACATCCCAAAATAGCAACCCTTTCATGAGGGAAAACTCACAAAACCAACCTTCTTGAGACACATTTGTCTCCTTTTGGCAGCTTCCTTGTTGCCACCATCGAAGACTCCATAGTCTTCATACTTGTTGAAATCTCCATTTTTAGCTTCCATGATGATAAGCAGGCTTTCCTTGTTGCAAAAATCCCATTTGCAACTCTCTTGAGTAGCTTTTATGCAACCTTCTTGTTTTGCAAATCGCCTCTCAAAATTGAGAATGGCAGCTCCAAATCTCTCTCAAATCCTCAAAAATACAAATCCAAATGATAATATGAGTGCATAATTTTTTTTCATAGTAAATTAAAAATATTGCTTAATCAAAGAACTCATAACCAAGAAAAACTATATATAGATATTCACCCAGACGACCCAAGCTCTGATACCATGTTAAACAATCCTAAAATGGGATTGATCATGGTGATAGACATAGATTAAGCAACATAATTAAGGTGGATTAAACCACACTAAGAACTCAGGAACCTTTATTGGACCATAATCTGAAAATTTCAGAAAATCTTGACCCTTAGGCTAAGGTCTTTTAAATCATTTTTAATTGATTCCTAATGCACCTTGGAAAATTTATTTTTGAATTTCTGTTTCAGGGAAACATATTTTTGATATTAGGAGAATTTGTTTATCCAAAAATATCTCAGTATGAATTACCACTCTCTAGAATTTTCATCTCTCTAGGCAAAAACAAGGAAAATAATATTTTCTTGTATTCAGAAATAGGGAATGATTACAGGGGATTGAGGTAAAGCTTATTCATTATTTAGGCTGAGGAGGAATCTTACATGTTTGTAATGCTTGCAGGCACAATGGAAGAGGAAATGATCTTAGGACGATCTTGGATTTGTGCCAACAAGTGCAATATCCAATGGGAAGACAGAACAACATCGCTAACCATCGGTACAAAAGTAATGTCCATACCATTATGGACCTCAGCAAATCAGGGCAAACAAATCGCTCTGCAGAAGCGGTACTTCAGAAACCAGAATCTACACCCACCGTGTTCAAATTGCCTACACAAAGCCCAACATACAAGAGTACATACAAATGGGTACCCAAGATTCACCCAAAGGGTCAACCTGAGAGGAAGGAACCAATGTATGATGAACGTTCTCATGAGAGAACCCAGTTCAAAAGTCAACCCATTGACACCACCTACAAAGTGGCAGAAGGTCAAGAACTTGCAGAAGCCTCATGAATGCTGTCAACGTGGATCCGAAAGGACCTACTATGAGCACAAGGCTACTATCAAGGCAATACAACAATATGGCTACCTAAAAGAAAATCGATGACAGACGCCACAGCAGGTTTGGATTAATATACAAAAGAAGGTAAGAGCTTTCAGCATCAACTCCCCAAAAGGACAAACCCCCCACCTCCACTTGTGTGAAGAAGGAAGCAAATTCAACAACCTGAGTTGAGAATGACTTAAGCAACAACAATACCCATAGTAAATAAAGAATTGAACAATATTTGTAAAGGAAACAACAAGGGTGTATAAGCAATACACAACCAAACATCGCAACAACAAAAATATTTAATTGGGTGGAAGGAACACTAAAAATCTCCTAATTAGAATTAAAAAGATTTCACCAAACAATGCCTAAAAATACCAGAGAAAACCTTTGGTTTCCATGGTAAAATTAAAAGAAAAGGAAAATCAATGCATCATCATGTGCATGCAGGTGTGTTTGAGCACAAAAATTTGATTTTATAAACTTCACGTGAAACAGCAAAAAAATACTTCGTCGTGAAATATCCAAAATGTTTCACGACATGAACTATTTTGGCGTTTCACGCCGTGAAGAACCCCAAACCGTTTCACGACATGAACTTTTTTAGTGTTTCATGCCATGAAAAAGAACAAGAAGTTCACCGTGAAATGGTAAAAATTGCGGAACCAATCACAAAATGACACGTGGATTGATCATTTAACGTAGCAGCCCTGTCCGACGGCTACACTATAAAAGTGATTATTTTCTTGATTTCATCACTTTCACTTGTGATTTTGCGTTCTCTTTCATCGATTCCTTGCGCACTTTCGACTCTTTGCTCCCGACATTGCCTTCCCGACCTCTCAAGGTGGGAGCTATACCCTTCCTTTCCTTCTTTTTTGATCTTTGTTTTCCTTGTTGTTTCTTTTGAATATATAAATTTTTTGGGATGGGTGTTTAAAGTATATCTCTTTTGATTGCCCATTCACGGACTGATAAACAAATGAACATGTAAATGTAAAAACGTAAGATATCCACCTTCCACAAAAAATCTGCATGAATACATAAGATATAGAAAACAAATAAAAACTAGCCTCATTGTCACGCAAAATTTGTAAAAGTCTGCAACTTCATGGGAAACCTTCAGGTTTCCAAGTTTGCAACTTCACGGGAAAACTTCACGTCTCCAAGTTTGCAACTTCACGGGAGAACTTCACATCCCAGACCTTCATGGGAGAACTTCATGTCCCCAAGTTTGCAACTTCACGGGAGAATTTCACATCCCCAAGTCTGCAACTTCCCGAGAGAACTTCATGTCCCAAACCTTCACGAGAGAACTTCACAGAAAAACTTCACATCCCCAAGTCTGCAACTTCACGGGAGAACTTCACGTTCCCGACCTTCAAGGGAGAACTTCACGTCCCAGAACTTCATGTCCCCGAGTCTGCAACTTCACGAAAACCTTTCACGCTTTCAAATTCACACATTTTACTATATAGGAAAGCCCTCACGAACCTTTCTTTAACAGGGGGTGGCTTCCACCAGTCATTCGACTGACAATATATGGTTGTACAGATGTCTATGATAGAATCTGAGTCCCGAGAGCAACCATTTTCATTAGCATACCAGCTACTCATCTCATCAACAAATACAACATCCTTGCTTACCCTAAATTCACGTGTAGCAGGATTATAGCATCTATATCCCTTTTGCTCAATGGAATACCCAATTAACACACATTTTTCTACCTTTGGATCCAACTTAGGATGCAACTCATCTGGCACATGCACATTTGCAATACATCCAAAAACTTTCAAGTGAGACAAATCAGATTTCTTGCCAGTAAACTTCTCCTCTGGCATTACATTATGTATGGTTACAATAGGAGTCTTGTTCATGATATAAACTATTGTAGACATAGCCTTAGCCCAATAGCTATGCGGCATATTCTTCTCTACCATCAATGCGCATACATCTCTGCAATGTGCCTGTTTTTTTGCTCAGCAACTCCATTTTGCTGTGGAGTGCATCTACATGTAAATTGTTTCTGAATGCCATTCTTTCGCAAGAATTCAGAGAACTCATTGAAGAAGTATTCTCCCCCTCCATCTGACCTTAGGCACTTCACATGCTTTCCTGTCTATTTTTCAGCCACTCTGAAATTCTAAAAATGAGTGAAAACTTCACTCTTCTCCTTCATGAAATACACCGACACTTTCCTCGTGTGGTCATCAATGAACATTACGTAGTACCTCTGCAGCCACCCATAGACATAGTCTCAGGACCCCATACATTTGAATGCACAACCTCTAGTACATTCCTACTCACATTTCTGTCATGTGAAAATACATGTTTTTTTTGCTTTCCAAATTGACATGCTTCACATAATTTTTGCATACCTTCAACTTTAAACTTAGGCAGCCCTGTCATAATCTCTTTAGTCTCCATAAACTTCATTCTTGGCACATTTACATGCGCAATTCTCTTATGCCAAATGTCTGTATCTGCAACAACTCTTAAACCATTTGCAAACATTGCAGCACTCACTTTAGGCATATTTACATTCAATATAAACATTATGCCCCCACTATGTTGCCTTTTGCAACCAGCCTGCACTTATCTTTAAAGTCTTCTACATAACAGCCATCAGGGTTAAATCGGACCTGCAAACCCTGCTCAATCATCTGGCCAATAGAAACCAGATTCTTTATGTTCAAAACATGAAGTACATCTGCAAGGTACTTCACCTTACCATCCTGCATAGACAATGGCACATCTCTAACATGGGCAATTGGATGAGCAGTGTCATCCCCTGTTTCAACAAAACCTAGTCTTTCAAGACTCTTCATTTCCTTTAACCACTCACTATGACTTCTCATGTGGTGTTCGAAGCACCACTCACTATGAGCAGTGTCATCCCCTGTTTCAACAAAACCTAGTCTTTCAAGACTCTTCATTTCCTTTCACCACTCACTATGACTTCTCATGTGGTGTTCGAAGCATCTGAATCAACATACCATACATCATCCTTACATGCTACTACATTATTTCCAAACACAGCATTAACCACATGTTGCATAACAAACAACCTCTCATTATCGTCATTATTTATGCTAGAGGACGCATAGTTGTTTTACTGCACTTTTTCATTTCGCATGTCCCTCTGTTTTTTATAGCAATCTGTCTGCACATGTCCAGGCTTACCATAGTAAAAACACCCTCGTGTATCATTATGCTGCCTTTTCCAATTATCACGACCTCTTTGACTCCCCCTGCCTCTAAACTGGCCTCTTCCACCTGTGTTGTTGTTGCAAATCGTGGGACTGTTGCTACTATTGACCATAATTCTGATTACCTGTTTGGCCACCACCGTAGCCACGTCCATGACTTCTACCTTGTCCTCTACCTGCACTTGTGTAGAAGGCCTACTACTTTGAACTGTTTTTGTTTTGTGAAGACTATTGATCTTCATCCAAATTCTTCTCTTCGATGATTATCATTGACACTCAATTTGTGAAATTGTGAATGTTCTCCTGAGTCTAAATAGACCTCTTGAACGTCTTGTATTGTCCACATAGAGACACTTCCACCTTATCATCATCATCAATAGAAACACTAATTGAGGCAAGGGATTCCACAATGCCCTTGATCTTCAAGGCATAATCATTCATAGACATATTTTTTATCTCCACAGTATGAAGCTCATTCTTCAACTGAATCTTTCGTGCCTTGGTATTAGTTTCATATAGCTTCACCAAGGTGTCCCATGCCTCCTTAAGTGACTTGGCATCCTATATATGCCCAATCATGGTGTCATGTATACTAATAGAAAGCCAATACATGACTTTCCTTGCTCCTTGATTCCAATCCTTGAATTCTTTTATATCTGCAACAGTTGGATTAATCTCCGGTATCTCTAGTGCCTCCTCATGTTCACCTTGTAGTCCCAGTAACATTTTCCCATCAGGAAATTTATCAATCTAAACCTATGAGCATGGAAGTTTTTCTTGTCAAGCTTACCTGTAAGCATGGAAGTTTTTCTTGTCAAGCTTCTCTATAACAATCTAGTTTATTCCATCATTTGACATCTTGTCTCTGCAACACAAATTTACCAAAAATAGCACTCTTGTTTAACCTGCACAAACTGTTGTATTCTTTGAGCGGTACTATACTACATCATCACAACATGTGACCTCAATTTGCATGCATACACCCAATGGCAATTTTAAGACCTCTTTGAAGTACACACAGTGTCTACACAACCAATCTCCCTTCCTGGAGTTCCAAAAATAGAGTTATGCATAGAATCAAAACTTACACGCAGTGTGCCCACCATGAACGCTGCAAACTGAAAAATGGAGGGCCAAACACGCCCGAAACATGATTTCAGCCGAACAATTTGTCCAATGGAAAGTATATTTACCATGTACCTCTACTCTTAACGAACAAAGATCCTCAATCGGAGTTTGTTTGTCGGTGCCTCCAAAGAGGTCCCGATAAGGGTGTAGTAGCCAACACAAAGGGGAAAGAGTAGATTAAGCTCTTACCCTCGTACCGCTTCCTGTTCTTCTTTTGCTTACCACTCATCCTTTAGCATGAAAGAGGCTTTGATACCATGAAAAGATGCAGGGGAGAAGAGAGCTTGAGCTCTTACAAACACACACACACTCACACAAACCCTAGAAGAGAACACACAAGGTGAGAGGATAAAAATTCTTCTTCTTCTCTTCACACAACAAAAGAGGTCTACAAAGAAGATAAAGTGCCTAACCCACATAATAGAGTATATACAAGTGGTCCATAATGTAAACACACTAAGTGGAGTGGGTAGGTGTGGACTAGTCGGTAGAGTCCACCAACTGTAGAATCTCTGGCAAAGATATGTCTCAGTGCCAACTACCAAACTCTCAAGTGATGTAAATGTCAATCGGTTATGAAGGCGCCTCGTGAGTGTCAGCTCATGTTGAGCTTGCTGGCAGATGCAAAGAGTCAAACAAAAGAGGGTGCAAATTTTACAAAGGAGTAGCCCACTAGGTAATTCTATAAAGGAGTAGCCCACTAGGTAGCACATAAGTTTTGTTCTCTTTTTTGGAGGTCTATATTTTGATCTTCTTGAGAGCCCATATGTATCCCAACCATGAACTTAAATGGGGATCTTGAATTAAATTTTTTTTTTAAAAGAAAGACTATATTAGGAAAATGTTTTGTTTGCACATAAGCATGGTATAGTAGATTTTATGTGCTTAGATCTCTACATTATGAAAACATGATAGTATGTCTTGTAGAGCTATTTATATTCTTTGTACAAATAAGCATGGTGTAATAGGATTTCTATGCATCGGTTTTAATTAAAATTTGATGATAGTATGTCTTTTAGAGCTATTTATATTCTTTGTACAAATAAGCATGGTGTAATAGGATGTCTATGCATCGGTTTTAATTAAAATTTGATGATACATGTGCTTAGATTTATACATTATGGAAAATTGATAGTATGTATTGTAGAGATGTTCTTTGTACAAATAAGCATTGTAGAGATATTCTTTGTAGTAGGATTTCTATGATAGTATGTATTGTAGAGCTATTCTTTGTACAAATAAGCATGCTGTAGTAGGATTTCTATGCATAGGTTTTAATTAAAATTTGATGATACGCACTAATCAGTTTTGTCACTTCACATATGTTATGTATTGCTTGATTAATAATCACTTTTAAGAGGGTACTACATTTAAAGATACTATTTC
This sequence comes from Cibotium barometz, assembly GCF_041138505.1. Taxonomy (NCBI): domain Eukaryota; kingdom Viridiplantae; phylum Streptophyta; class Polypodiopsida; order Cyatheales; family Cibotiaceae; genus Cibotium; species Cibotium barometz. The sequence goes on along the minus strand of NC_141057.1, from coordinate 2,894,537 downwards.
ACATTGAATTGGGTGGAAAAACCTTAGCCATGAGGTTGCCAAAGTACAACTGGTGTAACCACTAAGCTCACAAAACCTAGTCAAAATAAACTTAATCTAGCCAAAAAGCTCACCAAAATATAAGTGGCATAACCATGAAGCTCACCAAATTCATTCAAGCTCACCTCATCAAGCTCACCAAACATTATTATCCCTTGGAAACTAGGGCAATGCATAGTAGCTTATTATGTCACTTTTGCATTTGCAAAGGATCTATAAACTAGTTGGTTTGTTTTAAACTATGGGTTTAAGGTGAGATGTATTTTTGCTTCTTTGATTGACCCTTGTGCAAGCTTCTCCTCCCTACATTTGGATTAATCTTATTGGTCCATAGGAACCTTAATTAGACCATAATCTAATTTTTTTTGAAAATCAGGACCCTTAGGCTAAGGTCCTGATTTTTTTTGAAAATCAGGACCCTTAGGCTAAGGTCCTTTATACCTATTTTTTTCAATTAATTCCAATTGCACATTGGAAAGTTCTTTTTGAATTTCTGTTTCAGGGGAAACTATTTTAGACAGTAGGAGGATTTTTATATCCAAAAATATCTCAATTTTGAATTACCTCCCTCTAGACATTTTCTCTCTCCAGGCCAAAACAGGGTAAAACAGGATCTTTCTTTTATTTCAGAGAGGGGAATAATTATAAGATCAGAAAGGGAGGTTCTTACACCTACACACCTCAAAAGCTGGAGGGAGGAATCTTACACGCTCATAGTAGCCAAAGATCTGCTTCAGTGTTGGCCCTTTGTTGATTTCAAAGGCCAAGCCTTAAGTGCTTGGTTCCCCAGAGTGAGGGAATGTCTCCAGTAGCGTGATGATCAGATTGAAAAATTTGATAGTGGCAACCACTGTGGGATCAGGCACCTGGTCATATCTTCTGACGAATTCGTGGATGCGCTTTAACATGCTGTCTATAGTGCACGGCTGTTGGGGCGTCAGAGGAGCGAACCATGGAAATTCGAATAGAAGCTTTCAGTTCTTTGTCTTCTCCTTGTGAAAGAGATTGAAATGGGATGATTGAGGAGAGGAAGGGATCATTTTAGAGTAATGAGGGGGGGAAGAAGAAGATCTTACGGGGGGTGGGGTTTCAAAAAGGTTTTGCTCCAAAAAAGCCTACCTTTGTACCTTCTCCTCAACGGCCTTGTGTTTGGCTTCTTCAGCTTCCTACTCTTTGGGGGTGGGGCCTTGGGGATAGATTGGGGGGGAATGGGCTCTTTGCCCTTGCAGTCTGGGTGATGGTGCTTTGGTGGTGGTGAATTTTGAGAGGATTGGAGGGGAGGTAGAGAGATTGGGACTGCATCAGGTCCATTGAGCTGCATTGCCCTGGGAAGGTTCTCCCATCCAGCAGTGTGGTAGAGGAATTTTGTGAGGAGGGTGGTAGCTTGCCTTGGGGATTTGAACAAATGGCATGTAGCTCCTTATGCAAATATTCTATCCAATTGATGAGCGTTCCCTGGTGGACTCAACCTAATGTTGATAGACTGCATTTGCTAAATCTGTCTATCCACCGTGTGGTCAATGAAAAGAATAGTGCCCTTGCTGGCATCACAAGTTCCTCCTGAGTGATGTTGCTCCATTTCGCATCGTCTTTGGTGGTGATGCCCCTGAAAGTGCCTAGTCAACTGCGGGTCATTGGTGAGCCGCACTACGGTTGGGTCTAGTCAGGGGAGGTGGAGGGCTTCTCGGATCAGGTCGACACTAAGATGTATTGTCTGCATATATCCCTCATTATCTAGCACTTTAACTATTGATAGTTCTGGTTGGCATCGTAGGTCTTTGTAAAGTATAGATAGTTGTATAGATCAAGTCCCCACACGCTCCATAGTGGGTAGGCCACCTAGCCCCAGCTGCTCGGGTGGGCTAGCTGGTTCAGCAGCAACCCTGTAGCATGGTCCAATGAAATATAATAGCTTATGCTCCTCTTTATGATTGCTCTTCATAAAGGAGTGGACCGTGTGATCGTTGACTTGCTTCATCAACTACTCCCCCCCACCAACAAGTTTGATAATTGGGTCAAGTGGCTTCCATACTCCTTGAAGCGTCCCTGTGTGCCGAGTGCTTCTTCCTAAGGTTGGGGTGCTTGAGGACCTCCAAGGAGAAGTCTAATGTGTCGGCCATGGGTGAGGGAGAGTGGTCAAAAGTGGAAAGCTTGAGAAAAAAATTGGCAAGAGTTCGGGTAGGCTGAAAGTAGAAAGTGAGGAAATGAGAGGGTGGGGCCCATATATAGGTTTCAGAAGGACACAGCCGTGGCAAGAGGACGGTACGGGCATGGAATTTCTAAGAAATAGGTGTATGCTTTTGAATGGTACAAGCATACCATTTGGATCTTTGTTTGGTATGGGCGTGGCATCTATTTGGTACAGGCATACCATTTGGTTGGAACGGCCGTGTCCTTTGAGTGTTGAGGTTGGAACATGCGTGGTAGTTGGAGTTGAGGATGGAATAGCCGTGGCAATGCTAAAGGAGAATAGTACAGCCGTGGCATTTGAAATTTTGAAAGGTACAGCCTTGGCAAATTTAATATGATCATGGCAACCCTAAAGTTCTAAATGGTACGATCGTGCAGTTGGAGTTCTGAATGATACGGCCATGGAAAATAGGTCCATGGAAAAAGGTTTTGTACCCGTGGGCTATGTAGCCAACACCCCATTGCAAGTTTTGTACTGATTGTGTGCCCAATTCACCAAATGGAGGAGGCAGTTCCAATTTGGGGATGGCGAGGCTAGGAATTCCTTGGGGGTTCAGAGGCCAATGACGAGGGAGTACCTGAGGATGAAGAGATTAAGGGCTGATTGGGAGTATTCCAAGAGATCCTGACAATCACGGGTGGAGGAGTAGCTGACGTTAAGGGTATATCTTTGGTATGGACTGTGGATTGCTATTGGGGGTAAACAGGGTCATCGTGAAGCTTTTGTTTCTCTTTCTCCTGTGTAGTAATGGTGGCAGAGGCCACTTTGGGTTTCCATTGAAGGGTTGGTATAACTGCAAGGTGGCAAGAGTTGGGAGTTGGTGCCTTGGTGATTTGGGGACCCAAATGTGGCAATTTCCATCATAGAAATGTTGAGCCTGAAGTAAGGTTTTGGAATCCACCGGGAAGTTGTTGTTAGGAAAGGCTGAGGGTATGAGTGAGGATAATTTGGCCTTGGAGAGCGTTTGGGCTGGAAGTTGTCATGTACCTTGTCATGTACCTTGTGGGCTTGGGGTTGTCAAATTGGTTGCCTATGAGGGGGACGAGGAGCTTGGGTTACTGGTATATGAGGATGAGAGTTTGATCTTCGAGGAATCCACAAGGTAGAAGTGCCTTCATAATACTCTTGCATTGTTAGAAGCCTTTTAGGTACCCACTGTTGAGAAGGCATGCCCTGTGTGCATTTGTGAGGAGGCTTAGTGTAGTTAGTCTTCTGTGGGGGATCAGCAAGAGGTGGGATTGGGCTGATGTTGAGTGGGGTAGTGGAGAGGATGTGAGAGGCAGTGGTGCGTCCGGAGTGATGAGCGGCCTCTTTTTGAGCGGTATGGATCTGTGTGCATTGGAGAATGGAATGATGGTGGTGAGTGCAGGGGTAATTTCTTGGCATGAGGGAGTAGTGCCGGTATGGGTTCTTTGTCCGTTCATGAGGACAGTAACTTGGCCAAAGGCCAGCTGCTGTAGGGTAGCTGTCCTTGCATCCCATTCTATGTTGCACCGGTTGTGTCCCATCCAACCTCTTCCAAGAAGTATCTCTTTGTGCATGGTTCCTACAGGCATCACATAAAACTTCCCTTCCATGAGATTATTTCCAATGTGGAACAAAAGTGTGACTGTGCCTAAATAGTGAGCTTCTTGAGATTCCACTATTGTGACCTTGGCAGGAGTGTCTTTCAATGGGGTTCCCCAAGGGAAAGCCATGTCTCATGAGACATTAAATTGTAATCATACCCTGTATCTACAAGAGCTAATTTTTGGGCGAAGCTCATCAAGGTGGTCATTCCTAACCATAACTGAGTAGGCTTCACCTCCCATTCTTCCTCTTTGAGCTCTACAACTTGGGCCATGTTGACCACTATATTCTTCTACCTAAGTTTGTCTTACCTCACTTTAGCCTCTTGTTGGGCTACGTGTTTCATTTCTTTGTGGTTCGTTTTTCTTTGTTTTTATCATGAATGGCCCTTAGGGTGATTTCTGTTTAGTGGGCCATAGTAGCGTTTTAATTTGCTACTAATGAAATATCTCGCCATTTCGACATCGTCGAGTGTCTCTATGCACAGCACCTTGCGAGGTTATCTCACTGACTACGAAAGGTCTTAAGCCTCTGAGTTTGAGTTTCTTTTTATGTGTTTTTGTGCTAAAGAGGAGGATCATTTTTCCCTCGTTCATTTTCATGTCCTTCAGCTGGTCATCAAACCATTGTTTACGCCTTAGCTTTTCTACTACAATCATGTTATATACAGCTAGGAGGCTTGTTTTGTCAAACATCCTAAGACATTCCCCGTGAGTTTTTCTTGTATAGTAATGCGTAAACTTGGGATCAAGAACTCCATTGGCATAACTGCTTACCATAGGTCAAATTGAAGGGTGTCACATTGGCCCCTAGCTGCCTTGTAGGAGGTTTGATAAGCCCAAAATGCTGCCGGTAACTTTTGTTCCCAACCGCGGATAGCCTTAATAGTTTTGGTGAGAATGGCACATAGAACTTTGTTGGTGCTTTCTGCTTGGCCATTAGCTTGGGGGTAATATTGGGAAGATTTTCTATGAGTGACAAGGAATTCTAGAGGAATTGGATTACCTCATTAATAAAGTGTGTTCCATTGTCACTCACAAGCTCAAGGGGGCAACCAAAACGTGCGATGAGTTACTCATATAGGAATTTTACGATAGAGTAACCATCAGCTTTATGAGTAGACAAGCTTTATGAGTAGACAAGCTTTATGAGTAGACAAGCTTCAACCCATTTGGTGCAATAGTACATGGGCAGTGATTATATATCGGGCTTGAGTGTATCTTGCTATAGGACTAATGGGCCTAATGAAATCAATGCCCCACTTTTCCAATGGTTGCAAGGAAACAATAGGGTTAAGGGGCATGTTGTCCTTAAAGCGGCGGGGGATTGCCACTCACTGGCACATTCATCCCACGGCTTGATGTATTTTGCTACATCAACCATTAAGGTGGGCCACCATAACCCGGCTATGAGAACTTTGCATGCAGTGATATCTATTGCAAAGTGCCCACCAGGCAGAGTGAGCCTATTTTAGAAGGAAGACATATTCATCTTCACAGACACAGCATCTGATAATCTTGTCTTTCCCCTGCCTCATCTAGAGTTGGCCTCTGCAATGAGTTGGTAGGGGGATTCCTGTTTAATGAGACATCAAGGCATGGTCCTTGTTAAGGAGGGGGTCAACTAGTAATATCAGGACTATGGTCCTACGGAAGTCGAACCCTAGCATAAGTTAATAGCTTTCGGAGTCTCGAGAGTATTATTAGTGCTAGCGGGGTTCAGGGGTTAATGGGCGTTAGGGTTTGGTCGATGTGTGTACACATCTAAGTTAGCACGGCTCTTAAGTAAGATGGGCGGTCGGGCTAGGAGGTGTGGACACAGGCCAGGGTTTTGGTATAAAACCCAACGAGAAACCCTAACTCGTCATTATATGGTTGGGAGGTGAACTGACTTCCACCCTCTCTTCTTCTCCACGCCTAGGCTGTGGCGGCTTGAGGAAGACGCAGCCGTAGCGGAGGCGTTACACTGGTATCAGAGCCAGCGGCGGCCGGCAGCGTGACCTGCACGAGGAAGAGCTCGACGCCGTAGCAAAAGAAACGAGCGCAACCGCCGCCCGTACGGTGACCTCCACGCACGCAGGAGCCCGCAGCCTACGCGCGCCTGCGTGAACAGCCCACAGCGAGCGCCCCCCGCCGCCTACCCGTCGTCCGTACGGCCCTACCAGATGGCCACCACAGCGGACGCCCAAGGCGGCGACCAAGGCAGACCGGCAGTCCTAGAAGGCGATCGGTGAGCGATCGTTGGCGCGCCGTTGGCGAGCGCGCGAGAATTCTCCCTTACTTGAGTGGCACAAGGGGGAGGCTTCACCATCCAAGGAGTGGGGTTTTGAACCCACAACCTCAAGCTCCAAGGCAAGTGTGCTAGCCACTTCACCTTTTCACTTGTGTTGTTCATCTCTTCAAAAGAGCTCTACTTATTCTTTCAAGGGAGGACACAAACTACAAGGAAAGTGACACAAACTACAAGGAAAGTGACCTTTTCACCTTCAACTTTCCTTCTTTCAATTTGTGAGAGGAGTTTTCTATGCTCCAAGTTTGGAAGTTTTTGGTGGACGGATCTTCAACGACATGCTACATGCAACACACTTTTTTGCATGCATGTGTTGATTGACGACTCAAGTGGTGATTTCTTCTCGATTTCCGTGCATGCAAGAGGAATTCTTCTACGACGCTTCAATTGGAGTTCGCTTTTGAAGGTAATCCGTTCTCTATTTGTAAGCACGTGCATACCATGGCCTCAGCGGAACCGTCTCATGTTCACTTCGATTTTGAGAATGATATGCATGATGTTAGTGAGGCACACCCTTTGGGTGGTGGTGTGGGTGATTCGCGACAGGCCGTTGTGCCTGATCGGGATGACAACATGACCGATGCCGAAGGGGGTGCGAGTCCAATAGATGATTATGGTTTGGTAGACACGGTAGAGTTTGGGCGTCTCACTTCAAGGGTAGTTGCACTTGAGCGCACTATAACAAATGTCAATACCAATCTCACAAACATGAGCACGCTTCTTACTGAATATGGCACGTTTTGCAAGTGGATCGGCGGCAGCAAGTGGAGGGCCTATTCCGATAGTTATGCCTCCTCTTGTTCCGAATCCTACACTAGAATCTATTGCACCATCTGCAACGCAGGAAGGGGCTATGTTGAAAAACGTGAAGCCGCCTGTGTTTAAGGGAGAGGAGCGCGATCGTAACAAGGATGCGGTCCATACATTTTTACACAAGTGGACGGACTTGCATCGCTTACGCCGCACTCCCGCTGCTATTATGGTCACTGAGACGAGTCTCACACTTGAAGGTAAAGCCTACAAGTGGTGGATGAGTCTACCTATTGAAACTCGCCCTAAGACTTGGGAGGAGTTTGCGGCAGCTTTTAAAAAGGAGTTCTTACCGCAAAACGAGAAAGATCGGAGTTGGACAGCCTGGGACAAGTGCAAGATGGAAGGTCTTACACTTAATCAGTATGTGTCCAAATACCGTGAAGTCATTCTCAAGCTAGACGGTTTGGACGACTTTCAAAAGGTTCGTGGGTTTGTTAGAGGCCTTGATAAAGAATATCAGGCAAAGGTTAAAACCCAGTATCCTAAAACTTTGGAAGCGGCTATCCAAAGTGCCCTTATCTTTGATGACACCATGGATAAGAAGGGCATGGATAGACCGGCCAAATTCAATGGCTCGCAATTTAATGCTAATAAGCGTAAACTTGCCAGCAATTCTACTGAAAACACAAAGAAGTCTAAAGGGTCAAGTGGTCCGTTGTTGTCTCCACAAGACTATGAACGGGCCAAGAAGGAGAAACTATGTTATCATTGCTTAGGTAGTGATCATGAGAAGAAAAATTGTCCACAGTTGCCTTGCAAGAATAAGGATAAGGTCAAGGAGAAGGCTGTACACATGGTGCAAACGCTTCCCTTGGACGCTGATCCTAAGTATTCTGTGGTAGAGGTTTCGCACACTGCCGAGTTGCATGAGTGTAATCTCACTGCATCTATGTGGCAAGAGACAGTTGGACCACACGATTTGGTCCGTATGCATGGCTCCATTTATGGTCATCGAGTACGTATTCTCATTGATGATGGTGCCACGCACAATTTCTTGAACTATGCATTAGTTAACAAATTAAAGTTGCCGGAGACAAAGAGTTCTCATCGTTATGTGGTGTCCACCATTCAGGGGGATGATCACGATGTGTGGGATACTCTAGTACGGCAAGTGCCTGTGTTTGTGCAAGAACACACTATGGTTCTTGACTTCCAAGTGATGAATATGTCTCGTGCGGATGTCATCTTAGGACGGGAGTGGTTGTATGGGTTAGGGTCATCACTCAAAAGGAGTTATGAACATAATACGTTTACGTTTGAGGCCAATGGTAAGCATGTTTTACTTATTGGGAAACGTGATGTACCCCCAACACCACTCATATGTAATGCCAAACTCTCTTTTTTGGAGCATAGTAATCAAATAGAAGAAGTCTATTTTTGTTATTGTGTGTCTCAAACTAGTGGGTTTGATGTGCATGATGTTTCTTCTTCAAATGAATCTTCCTCAGCGATGCCTTCTTTCTCTTTACCTTCTTCTAAAATCTCTTTAAATAATCTTAAGCAACCAGTTAAGGCTTTGTCTTTGCAACAACTGTTACAAGAATTTAAAGATATTTTTCCTAATGATTTACCAGAGGGTTTGCCACCCGAACGAGCTTTGCCTCATCGCATTGATGTCGTTCCGGGCACCAAACTAATTAGTAAGCCGTCGTACAGGCTTAGTGCGACTGAAGCAGCTGAGGTGGAAGGTCAGCTTGCTGATTACTTTAGTAAGGGCTTCATTCGCCATAGTGCTTCACCATGGGCATCGCCCATTCTTTTGGTGAAGAAAAAGGATGGATCCATGCGCATGTGTGTGGATTATCGCTCCTTGAATGCGGTAACCATTAAGAACAAATACCCGCTACCTAAGATAGATGAGTTGTTTGATCAACTCAAAGGTGTGAAGTATTTTTCTAAAATTGATTTACGTTCAGGATATCATCAAGTGCGTATTAACGCTGATGATATAACCAAGACTGCGTTCCGGACTCGCTTTGGACACTATGAGTTTTTGGTTATGCCGTTTGGGCTTACTAATGCCCCGGCAACGTTTATGACGCTTATGGATAGCGTACTAAGGCCGTACTTAGGTAAATTTGTCATTGTCTTTCTTGATGACATTTTGGTCTATAGTTCGACTTTAGAAGAGCATTTGGAACACTTACGAAAAGTTTTTCAGTTACTACGCGAGAATGCACTTTACGCGAAAGAAAGTAAGTGCGAATTTCTCAAGGATAGCATACAATACCTAGGTCATGTAATTTCTGCAGACGAAATTGCTATGGATGCTAGTAAGGTTGATGCTATTATGCGATGGCCAACACCTCGAAGTAAGGAAGAACTTCAAATCTTCTTGGGAATGGCAGGATTTTATCGCAAATATGTGAACGGTTATGCAAAGATTGCCGCTCCCATGACTGATCAATTGAAAGGTGCGGCAATTACCTTTCAATGGTGTGAGGAGCAACAACGTAGCTTTGATAAGCTTAAAGTTGCTTTGGCTACGGCTCCCATCTTGGCAATTGTGGATCCTCAAAGACCATTTGTGATTGAAACGGATGCCAGTGCTAAGGCAGTGGGTGCGGTTCTCATTCAAGATGGTCATCCTGTTGCCTATGAGAGCAAGAAGCTCAATCGTGCTCAACAAAACTACTCAGCTTATGAGCGTGAGCTCTTTGCCATCATATATGCCTTACGAAAATGGCGACATTACTTATATGGTGCGCAATTCGAGATTGTTTTTGATCACGAAAGCATACAGTGGTTTATGAACCAAACAGATTTGCAGAGTCGAAAGGCCAGATGGGCTGAGATCCTTCAGGAGTATGATTGCAAGCTACGCTATCGCAAAGGACGTTACAATATTGTAGCTGATGCTTTGAGTCGTATGCCAGAGATTAATTCGCTATTATTCACAGAGTTGAAAAGCGAATTGTTAGAATCTTTACGAGGCAAATGCAAGCAGGATTCAACATGCTCAAAGGTGTGGAATCATGTTCAAATGAGGGGTCCCTCTCACTCAAACGGTAGTGTTCCCAGTTCTTCCACACATGGTTCTTCTTTATCATAAGATGAACTACAGCGATGGAAAAACTTTTCCATCGATGATGGATACTTACTCCACAAGGGGAGAGTTTGTGTTCCATTGGACTTAGACACTAGGCGCCAAATTCTTTTTGAGTGTCATGATAGTCCAAGTGCAGGTCATGCGGGCATTCGCAAAACGTATGCTCTCGTAAGAAAGCATTTCTATTGGCCTAGACTGTTGAAATATACAAGTGAAAAGGGTGTGTGTGGGAACAAGCTCTTGGATAGAGGCTGTAAAAGAGGAGATGTAATTGTGAAAGAACCTGTGAAAAGGTTAGGAGAATCTACTGGGAGAGAATAATGGGTAGCATGAGGGAATTTAGGAGTGTGGAGATATTCTGGGAGATAATCAGGGAAAAGAGAAGAGGTGGAGAGAATCAGGCAAGAGGTGGAGATATTCTGGGAGTGAATCATGGAGAAATCAATGGGATTTGATGCTTGATGTAAACACTATAAATTGAGGCATAGCCCTAATGAGAATTTGCTAGTTTTTGAGTATCCATGCCTACATTAATCTATCTGCTAATTATTCACTAATTACGTCTTAATCATTTCTTAATCACTTTGTTAATCATGTTGATTCTAGTGTATGATCCACCCTAGCTCATCATTATGCTCAAATTTCAACATGGTATCAGAGCCATGCCTAGAATCAACCAGATTTATGAGCCCATTAGTGAATTAATCAGGATTAGTAAGATAATTAGCAAAAAATCAGTTTTTAGTGAGTTTTCACTCTTCCCCTTCACCCCCAGCCAGTGGAGGGTCTCTAGCATCTAGCACACATCAAATTAGGCCAAAAGCTTCTAGCCATAGCTAGCTAAGCTCCTTAGCTTCAAGCCTATGCAAAAAACGTAGCAAACCGCCAGCGCGTTTGGGAGAATTCGCCGTTTCTGCAGGCGCCGTTTTTCTGAGGTATTTTTGCCATTGCTACTTGCTCCAAACAAATTACTTTAGCACAAGGGGTAATCAAGCATGCTCTACAAGCTGGTGAAGACAGAAATCAATTTCATCAAGTCTACAGAGAGATCCAAGCTCTTCATCAAATCTGCAGGTGACTTTGGTAAAACAGAGATTAAGCTTTCATTATTTGGTCAAATCTTGTGTTTCTTGGCTTAATCCTCTACTAGACTCATTGCTATTGATGCCTTTGAAAGCATTTGAGTTCATTTGAAGTGGAAGGCACCAGATCTGAGCTCCCCGCATACTCTGTTTTTTGCACACAAACCAGAGCATTAATTTGCTAATCAGTGATTAATCAGTGTTAATCACTGTACTTTGGTGCAATTGAGGGTTCAAATTAACCATTAGGTATCTGATACAGATCCCTATAACTTCAGATTTCAAATCGGAGTTGGTTTGATACTCCAACCATCCCGTACAAATTGGTTACTCTCAATTTAGTGTAATTTCTGGAAAATTGTGCTGATAAAATTTGTGAAAATCATCATTTTGCATTTAACCCTTGGTTAATGCTTGTAAATCTCACTCAAATTCAAGATTATTCACAGCCAGAGTTGCATTTGGAATGTGCATGAGAATGAATGCTATACGCATTATGTATTGGGCACATTTTATCAGTGTAAAAATGGGAACAGACACTGCCCTTGTCCAGATTAAGGCAAGAGGTAAGACCTCCCGCATAAATTTGGGTTTGCATTGCATAATGATAAAAGATGAACATCAAAAGCCCAAAGGAACTGTCAGCAAAACATTGAAACATGTTGCTCACATGGAGCAAAATGACCTGACGGACGAGCTCATGGCCCCAGCCATGAAAGAAGAAGAATATCTCTTCCCAAGAAGAGGATCCACACCGAGAAGAAGACCTGAAGGAAGACATGGACACGAGAAGAGAAGCTGCCACAAGAAGAGAAGCTGCCCCGAGAAGACTGGAAGAAGAGACGGACGCGTGGAGAGATGCTGCCACGAGAAGAAGACTGAAGAAAAGAGAAGATGTGAGGCTCCAAAGAGTGAGGAGCCATGTGAAAATCTCTGAGAGAGAGAGAGAGAGAGAGAGCCCACAACCCAATGTAACCTGCCCCAATAAAGTAAAACCACCTCTGAGCCACCGATGATGTAGGCCATGTGGTAGATGTATGTGTGAGCACTTTAGTCAAGGTCGCGGGCACTTATAGTAGCCTTGGACACATAGAGAGAGAGAGTGTCGAGGACTATGGAGTTTAGGGACTTGAGGCACTGGTCGCGGACTGTCAAGTAAGAGAGAAACTTGATACAGGGTCTAGGTGTGCTGAGATAACTTGAGGGGAGGAGTAGACACTGGTCGCGGACTTCCAAGTAAGGGGAGGCAAACTTGGTATAGGGTCTAGGTGTACTATGAGTATTCACTTGAGGGGAGGTGTTGAAATATACAAGTGAAAAGGGTGTGTGTGGGAACAAGCTCTTGGATAGAGGCTGTAAAAGAGGAGATGTAATTGTGAAAGAACCTGTGAAAAGGTTAGGAGAATCTACTGGGAGAGAATAATGGGTAGCATGAGGGAATTTAGGAGTGTGGAGATATTCTGGGAGATAATCAGGGAAAAGAGAAGAGGTGGAGAGAATCAGGCAAGAGGTGGAGATATTCTGGGAGTGAATCATGGAGAAATCAATGGGATTTGATGCTTGATGTAAACACTATAAATTGAGGCATAGCCCTAATGAGAATTTGCTAGTTTTTGAGTATCCATGCCTACATTAATCTATCTGCTAATTATTCACTAATTACGTCTTAATCATTTCTTAATCACTTTGTTAATCATGTTGATTCTAGTGTATGATCCACCCTAGCTCATCATTATGCTCAAATTTCAACATAGACTTCACAAGGATGTTACTGACTATGTTTTGCAGCAGTGTCAGAAGTGTCAAGTGAACAAAGCAGAACGTCTTAAAGCTGGCGGGTTACTGCATCCATTAGAGATTCCCGACGGAAAGTGGGAAAGTATCTCTATGGATTTTATAACGGGCTTGCCCACAACGAATCGTGGACATGATGCGATTTGGGTAATCGTGGATCGATTAACCAAGCTTTGTCGGTTTGTGCCTACTAAGAAAACAGTTACAACTCCAGAATTGGGACGCCTTTTCGTGGAAAATGTTTATCGACTTTATGGCTTACCGTCCAATATTGTCAGTGATCACGATCGCAAGTTTAACAGCCATTTTTGGCGAGCAGTATTCAGTAAGCTGGGTACTATGTTGAACCTTAGTACAGCTGATCATCCGCAGAGACAGATGGTCAGACTGAACGGGTTAATCAAGTGCTGGAAGATATGCTTAGGGCATATGTCAGCAAAAAACAATCTGATTGGGAGTCTTATTTGCCTATTCTTGAGTTTGCTTACAATAGTGCAAAGTATGTCTCGACAGGCTTTAGCCCTTTCATGTTGATGTATGGTTTTCAGCCACGTTCACCAGTGTCGATGGGACTAGCGAATGAGAAAATCAGTCAGGTTAAGGATTTTATCCAAGACCATATGGATATGTTGCGCCTTGCACGATTAAATGTTCGTCAAGCGCAAGATCGTTACAAGAAGTTTGCGGACTAGAAACGTAGGCCACTTCACTTTCAAGAAGGTGATTGGGTGTTTCTGAAGGTACCAGAAAATTCCACCAGTTTAAAAACGGGTCCCGTACCAAAATTGTCGCCCCGATTTTGTGGACCGTTTAAGATACTTAAGAAGGTGGGCCCAGTAGCCTATAAACTTGAGTTACCAGCACATTCCAAGGTTCATCCCATCTTTCACGTAAGCCGTTTGAGGAAACGCCTTATGGGTCATGAAAGCCCGGTGGATGATTCTTTCTTGGTAGAATATGTGGAACCTCCAATGCTGCCTCATGAACCAGAAAGAGTATTGGATTACCACATGTTACGTACTCACCACCAAGTTTGGAAACAAGCTCTTATCAAGTGGAAGGACCGTCCCGAGGAAGGCTCCACTTGGGAAAACATTAGTGTGATGAGGAAACGTTTCCCCACTTTTGTTTTCGAGGACGAAAACTCTTTTCGAAGGGGGGAGTAATGTCAGGACTATGGTCCTACGGAAGTCGAACCCTAGCATAAGTTAATAGCTTTCGGAGTCTCGAGAGTATTATTAGTGCTAGCGGGGTTCAGGGGTTAATGGGCGTTAGGGTTTGGTCGATGTGTGTACACATCTAAGTTAGCACGGCTCTTAAGTAAGATGGGCGGCCGGGCTAGGAGGTGTGGACACAGGCCAGGGTTTTGGTATAAAACCCAACGAGAAACCCTAACTCGTCATTATATGGTTGGGAGGTGAACCGACTTCCACCCTCTCTTCTACTCCACGCCTAGGCTATTGCGGCTTGAGGAAGACGCAGCCGTAAGCGGAGGCGTTACAAGTAAGCCATTGTCTAGAAAGTGTGCTACCTTCTCGCCCCATTCAGGAATTAAACATAATTGGAACAGGGCGACATCTAGTAAATCATCATCAACTCCCACGGGCACGTCGCCGTTGGGAATTCTTGACATGTGCTCTACCAAGACGTGCCGCTGCCCTTTTGCACTGTGACAGTGAACTCAAACTCAAGCAAGATCAGCATCCACATGGTGATTCTTCTTGTTGTACTACAGGGCTTATTTACCATGTATAGAAGAGCTTGATGGTCTATGAAAAAGATAAATTTGGTCGCGAGAAGATAATGGCGAAACTTCTTAACGGTGTAAACCATGGCCAACCCTTCCCTTTTTGTTATATGGTATAATTTATCTTGGCCTCGTTTAGTTGGCATGGCTGGCAAAGCTAATGGGAAAATCCATCTTGTGTTCACCAGGTTGAGCCATTACACATCCAACAGCAAAGGCGGAGGCGTCAATGTGGACATGGAAGATAATGTCCCAGTTGGGGGACCTTAGAATAGGAGGAGCACTTGGCCAAGGATTTCTTGAGGGTGGTATAAGCCTGTTGTTGTGGCATTCCTCCATCCGCTCGAAAAGTTCAAGAGTCCGTAAAGTGGTTGAGCTATATCAGCATACATAAAAATGAAACCCCGACAATAGCCAACATGTCCCATGAAACACTGAACTCCCTTAAAATTGGTGGGTGGGGGTAGCTCAAGAATGAGCCGCACCTTGATATCATCCATGGAGACTCCCTGTTGGGAGACAATGTGTCCTAAGATAACTCCCTGCCTAACCCAAAACTAACATTTGAGTGGGTTCAATGAAATACAGTACAACCTGCATCTTTCTAACACCTTACATAAATAGTCAAGGTGTGCATTCCACAAGGATTTTTGACACAAAGGTCATCCATAAAGACCTCAAGGAAATTTCAAAGATATTCCTTATAGGCCTTGCACATTAGTCGCTCTATAAGGTATCGGGGGCATTGGTCAGCCTGAAGGGCATAACGTGGTATGTATAAGTTCTCCATTCTGTGGCAAAGGTTGTTTTGTTTGGGGTCGATCAACATTTGGTTGTAGCCAGAGAATCTGTAAGATTCCTCCCCAGCCTCTCAAGATGTCCAGCATCTTCCCCTGTAATCAATCCCCTCTTCAGAAATATAAAAGATCTTGTCTCTGCCTATTTTGACATAGAGAGAGAAAATATTCTAGAGAGAGAATATTCAGATTTTGAATATTTTAGATAGAAAAATTTCTCATATTATTAAAATGAATTCCCCTAAAATAGAAATTCAAAAAGAACTTTCCAATGTGCAATTGGAATTTATTGGAAATGGGTATAAAGGACCTTAGCCTAAGGGTTTAAATTTTCAGAATTTTTTGGATTATGGTCCAATTAAGGTTCCTATGGGCCAATAGCATCAATCCATGTGTAGGGAGGAGATAAATCCAATACCCAAAAGAAGATACCCAAAAATGAGTAAATGCTCACATAAGATGAAGTGTTGACTATGTACAAGGTTTATTAGTAAGAAACTATGAGCAATATTAAAAATATGAGATATTTTGGGTATCCAAAAATGAGTAAATGCTCACATAAGATGAAGAGTTGAAAATGTACAAGGTTTAATAGTAAAAAACTATGAGCAATATTAAAAATATGAGATATTTTGGGTATCCAAAAATGAGTAAATGCTCACATAAGATGAAGAGTTGAAAATGTACAAGGTTTATTAGTAAAAAACTATGAGCAATATTAAAAATATGAGATATTTTGGGTATCCAAAAATGAGTAAATGCTCACATAAGATGAAGAGTTGAAAATGTACAAGGTTTATTAGTAAAAAAACTATGAGTAATATTAAAAATATGAGATATTTTGGGTATAATGATTCCATTTTGACACATATGTAAGGAAGGGGAGTCCATTAAAGGAGGTGCATATTTCACATGCTTGAATGAGTTTTAAACTCATAAAAATTGAGATATTTCATCTCTCCTCTCTCCTAATTCAAGTCTAGTTGCAAAAAGTTAGCTCAATTGACCTAAAAATGGTCAAAAATTGACCAAACTGAGTTGAAAAATTCTAGAATTAGTTTGTTTAGTTAGGAGCTCACTTTTTCCTATAAATAGAGGCCTTCCCCTTTGTTGAAACTCAACAATGTTTAATGCATTGCTACTCTACTTCACCTAAGCCAAGAACTGTAAATTCATTAATAATTCACTAGTTTTTGACACTTCCCTCTTTCTTCAATCCCCATTGGTGGTTCCATCAACATACTAAACCAATTGATTGGTTGGGGGCCTCTACCGTGAACAAAGAATCAAGCAATTTGTAAGGTTATTAGTGAATTTTGATCATTTTCTATAATTTCTCAATGTTTCTCTCTTCTCAACCCCTCTCAAGCTTGAGAAGCTTAATTGGAATGGTTTTTGAATGCTATTGAAGTTAATTGATGAATGGTAGTACTTGAATTACATAAATTGATGAATGTTATTGAAGTTAATTAATGAAAGATAGTAAAGAATTACATAAATTTTTATTTATGCTTAATTTTAATGGTTTTTATGTAATTTCTCTCTCTCACTCAAAGAATGGTCATTCTCATGACCTATTCTCAATCCAAGTGAAGCTTTTCATAAAGCTTTTCCCTAATTTAAGATTAATCTATGCTTGAGGCCAAACTAATGGCTTTTTTCTATGCTTTTAGTTTATGTATTTCTTGGATATTGATGATTCAATCCATTATGGGTTAATGATCCAATTAGGGATCATTCTAATCATTCTCTTAATGATAAGCTTTATCCTTCAAAATAATTTGAGATTTATCAGTCATAGCAGCGGAGCTATGGTAAAATTTTTATAAAAATTACACCTAAAATAATTTCATTCAAAGCATGAAAAGAGAACTTCCTACCATATTCTAGGAATTATCATCCTAGATTAATTGAAAGATATTCATTGTAATCATAGAGAAATTGATTTTTATATTATGCTTAATTGCATTTCATAGTGAAAGAGAGAGAAGCTTTGGGCATGGTGTTCTCTTTATAGAAATTTCGACATTATCTCTTGGCTAACAAAGTCTTCTTCCATGTTGACCATCAAGCTCTGTTATTTCTTGTGAAGAAACCATAGTTGACAGGAAGGTTAGCAAGATGGATGCTGTTGTTGCAAGAATTTGATTTTGTGATAGTACATACTCCAGGGAATCCGCATGCTGTGGCAGATTATTTAAGCAGACTTGAAAGTAAAGAAGATGCTGCAGGAGTTAATGATTATTTCCTTGACTCTGATCTGTTTGTTGTTCAGAGCTGGAGCTCTGACTCCTTTTATGATCAAATGTTGATGTTTCTCACTGATGGATTGTTACCAGAAGAGTTGAGTGTGGATCAGAAAAGGAAGTTTGTGCTGAAAAGCAAGCCATTTTTAGTCATTGCTGGAGCATTATATAGAAAGGGGATAGATCAGATAATAAGAAGATTTGTTCCTGATTTTGAACAAGCAGTAGTGGTACAAGAGGCACATGCAGGGTTGTCTGGAGGTCATTTCTCAGGGGAAATAATAGAAAAGAAGATTTTACAATCAGGTCTATGGTGGCCAACAGTTTTGAAGGATGCTCACACATATGCCAAGGAATGTTTGGTTTGTCAGCAGAGCAAGTGGGCCAACCCAATTCTAAAGATAGGATGTCAGACCACCCTGTGCTACCTTTAGATCCATTTTAGAAATGGGGATTAGATTTTGTGGGTCCTATTAAGCCAAAGAGCAAGACAGGTAAGAGTTGTGTTCTGGTGGCTATAGATTATTGTACTAAATGGGTGGAAGCAGTGGCTCTCAGAGACAATAAAGCAGCTAGTGTAACATCATGACAAGGTTTGGATATCCCATTGAGCTTGTCAGTGAGGGAACACACTTCTTGAATGATGTTATCAGAGAGCTGACTCAAACCCATATGATTTTGCATAAGAAGTCCACTCCCTATCATCCTCAGGCAAATGGATAGGCTGAGAGTTCAAACAAAATCCTGCTTAAAATCATCAAGAAGATTGTTCAGGACAACAAGTCTGATTGGGATATGAAATTGGACTCAGCTTTATGGTCATTTCGAATAGCTTTTAAAGTAACCACTGGAATGACTCCTTTTAGGCTTGTTTATGGGTTAGAAGCAGTAGTACCCATGGAGTTTGTGGTGCCTAGCTTGAGAGTTGCTGCAGAAAGCAGACTCCCACTCAGAGAATCTCTGATCTATAGATAGCACAATCTGAATCAGTTGGAGGAAGACAGAGCAATGAGTGCTTATGTTTCAGAGATCATTCAAAAAAGGAGACAAGCTTGGGTAAATAGGAATGTCAAGTTCAAAGTCTTCAAAGTGGGAGATTGGGTCATGCTTTACAATTCCAAGTTAGTAGGGCCACACCCAGGGAAGTTGAGACTCAGGTACATTGGGCCCTACAGAATTGAAAAAGACTTGGGGCAAGGAACCTTCATGCTTTCAGATGCCTTTGGAACATTGGTACCAAAGGGGGTGAATGGGTTTAGACTTAAGCCATTTGTGGGCACTCCCCCTATAGTTCAGAGTACATGTTTAGATCAAGGCGGAGTAAAAGATCAGAGAATAGAGGAAATTTAGAGCTTGTGTGTGGATCAGAGTCCGCTTGGATTTTTGAATTTGAATGGTGGGGAATACATTTCGCACGAGTCGGCTGTCAATTGGCTTGATTTAACTTTTTGTCCGACATTATTTGCGGTAATGGCCGAGTGATGCATGAGAATCCCTATAAACCTGCACCAGTTGTTGAAATATACAAGTGAATAGGGTGTGTGTGGGAACAAGCTCTTGGATAGAGGCTGTAAAAGAGAAGATGTAATTGTGAAAGAACCTGTGAAAAGGTGAGAAGAATCTACTAGGAGAGGATAAAGGGTAGCATGAGAGAATTTAGGAGTGTGGAGATATTCTAGGAGATATTCAGGGAAAAGAGAAGAGGTGGAGAGAATCAGGCAAAAGGTGGAGATATTCTGGGAGTGAATCATGGAGAAATCAATGGGATTTGATGCTTGATGTAAACTCTATAAATTGAGGCATAGCCCTAATGAGAATTTGCTGGTTTTTGAGTATCCATGCCTACATTAATCTATTTGCTAATTATTCACTAATTACATCTTAATCATTTGCTAATCACTTTGTTAATGATGTTGATTCTAGTGTTTGATCCACCATAGCTCATCATTATGCTCAAATTTCAACATGGTATCAGAGCCATGCCTAGAATCAATGAGATTTATGAGCCCATTAGTTAATTAATTAGGATTAGTAGAAAATTAGCAAAAAATAAAATTTTTAGTGAGTTTTCACTTCTCCCCTTCACCCCCAGCCCCAGTGGAGGACTCCACTCTCCTTGCACACTCAACCATTGCCCAAACCCTTCTAGCCCAAGATAGCTAACCCATAGGAGCTCCAGCCCATCAAATCAGAAGCGCAAACCGCCCACGAAAGCTCCCGATTTTCGCTGATTAAAAAGCTACGTTTTTCTGCAGTAAATCAATGATTTCTACTTCACTAAATCAAATGGGTCTAATTACTCTTAGCCCCGGGGGTTTTCAAGCATGCTCTACAAGCTGGTGAAGACAGAATTCAGTTTCATCAAGTCTACAGTGAGATCAAAGCTCTTCATCAAATCTGCAGGTGACTTTGGTAAAACAGAGATTAAGCTTTCATTATTTGGTCAAATCTTGTGTTTCTTGGCTTAATCCTCTACTAGACTCATTGCTATTGATGCCTTTGAAAGAATTTGAGCTCATTTGAAGTGGAAGGTACCAGATCTGGGCTCCCCGCATACTCTATTTTCTGCACACAAAACAGAGCATTAATTTGCTAATCAGTGCTAATCACTGTATTTTGGTGCAATTGAGGGTTCAAATTAACCATTAGGCATCTGATACAGATCCCTATAACTTCAGATTACAAATCGGAGTTGGTTTGATACTCCAACCATCCTGTACAAATTGGTTACCCTTGATTTAATGTAATTTCTGGGAAAATGCTGATAAATTTGTGAAAATCATCATTTTGCATTTAACCCTTGGTTAATGCTTGTAAATCTCACTCAAATTCAAGATTATTCACAGCCAAAGTTGCATTTGGGAATGTGCATGAGAATGAATGCTATACGCATTATGTATTGGGCACATTGCATCAGTGTAAAAATGGGAACAGACACTGCCCTTGTCCAAAATAAGGCAAGAGGTAAGACCTCCCGCATAAATTTGGGTTTGCATTGCATAATGATACAAGATAAACATAAAAAGCCCAAAGGAACTGTCAGCAAAACATTGAAACATGTTGCTCACATGGAGCAAAATGACCTGGCGGACGAGCTCATAGCCCCAGCCATGAAAGAAGAAGAATATCTCTTTCCAAGAAGAGGATCCACAATAAGAAGAAAAACTAAAGGACGACATGGACACGAGAAGAGAAGCTGCCCCACAAGAAGAGAAGCTACCCCGAGAAGACTGAAAGAAGAGACGGACGCGTGGAGAGATGCTGCCACGACAAGAAGACTGAAGACAAGAGAAGATGTGAGGCTCCAAAGAGTGAGGAGCCATGTGAAAATCTGAGAGAGAGAGAGAGAGAGAGAGAGAGAGAGAGAGAGAGAGAGAGAGAGAGAGAGACCCCACAACCCAATGTAACCTGCCCCAATAAAGTAAAACCACCTCTGAGCCACCGATGATGTAGGCCACGTGGTAGATGTATGTGTGAGCACTTTAGTCAAGGTCGCGGGCACTTATAGTAGCCTTGGACACATAGAGAGAGAGAGTGTGTCAAGGACTATGGAGTTTAGGGACTTGAGGCACTGGTCTTCGCGGACTGTCAAGTAAGAGAGAAACTTGATACAGGGTCCAGGTGTGCTGAGATAACTTGAGGGGAGGAGTAGACACTGGTCGCGGAATACCAAGTAAGGGGAGGCAAACTTGGTATAGGGTCTAGGTGTGCTAGGATTATTCACTTGAGGGGAGGTGTTGAAATATACAAGTGAATAGGGTGTGTGTGGGAACAAGCTCTTGGATAGAGGCTGTAAAAGAGAAGATGTAATTGTGAAAGAACCTGTGAAAAGGTGAGAAGAATCTACTGGGAGAGAATAAAGGGTAGCATGAGAGAATTTAGGAGTGTGGAGTTATTCTAGGAGATATTCAGGGAAAAGAGAAGAGGTGGAGAGAATCAGGCAAAAGGTGGAGATATTCTGGGAGTGAATCATGGAGAAATCAATGGGATTTGATGCTTGATGTAAACTCTATAAATTGAGGCATAGCCCTAATGAGAATTTGCTGGTTTTTGAGTATCCATGCCTACATTAATCTATTTGCTAATTATTCACTAATTACGTCTTAATCATTTGCTAATCACTTTGTTAATGATGTTGATTCTAGTGTTTGATCCACCATAGCTCATCATTATGCTCAAATTTCAACACCAGTGAGGGGACGGCATGCACGAATTCATCCAGCCTGTTCTAGCAGTGTATGGAAGGGGAGATTGCGAGCGGTGACATCTGCATTTCAGAGGCGTCCATTCCAAAAGCCTCATTGTGCTGTGTGCTGTGTGCCTCATTCTTCTTCTCTTTGTTCTACTTATTTCCCTGCTCACATGCCCCGTATTTCTACCACTAGGCCGGACCTTCTTGCTCTGAATATTGTTAGGCAGAGGTTAGCCATGGTGAAGGGTAAGCATGCTATGCAGCAAGGGCGACCTAAGGCGTTGACCACATCAGTTCGACGGTCCCTGCGAGAGCATTCATCGCCAAGCAAAGAAGTGGAGCAATGTTTTAGCTCGGATTCTAAAGAGACGGAGCAACAGGAGGAGACTTCTATGAAGGATATTTCTACTACTGTGGGTAGCCCGATGGAGAACTTTGCACCTTTCAAGTACAGAATGGATTTGGAGAATAACGCAAATGTTCAGTGGCTTACTTCAATTAGGTTGATCGAGTATGCAAAGTTAGCCTGGGCTGAGTGGCAAGATAATATATATGCTCCCACACAGCTAGCTTTGCTGAGAAAGACAGAGGGAGTACTCAAAGGAGGTACAAGGGTAACCCCAACTTTGATTTCTCAGGTATTTGAATTACCTCTTAACCCAGGTTTGGAAGCTTTGAATTTAGTTTTCGATGAGGATATGGAGAGAGAATTTGGGAATCCTGTGAGCTCCAGACATTATTATCATTTGAAGATAGTAGAAGCCGCCAGGAAGCAGCAATTGCGATGGTTTATGGAGCGTGTTCTTTTACTCCAGAAGGTTGATTATATGTCAAAGGAATCTTATACCCCTTTAGTTGTAGCAGAGGCAGGAGTGGATGTGGATTGGGCCACTATGGTACATCAGAGGATTATGATTGAAGTGGGAGAGAAGGATAAAAGGAGAGCAGTTAGTAAGAGCAGGCTAGGCCCTTTCCTTAAGGCTTTATTTGATTATGACTCTTTTCAAACAGCTATACCTGCAAAGCCTGTGGACCCTAGACTTTCTTCACATACAGTGGCTCTGACTCTGAAGAGGAAACTTAGGGATAGACAGCTGACAGAGGAGGAGCAGAAAACAGTAGGGTGTCTCTTGGAGGCAGGATATAGTTTGGAAGAGGCTACAACTTCTGTGTTGCAGTCTGGGATAGATGATGATGATGAACCGTTTTTAGGGACAAAAGTCTCTCGGATAGGGCAATCTCCGACTCTTTCTCAAACCAAGTTGGGAAAGAAGATGCAGTTGAGTGAAAAGGAACATGTGGCAGGAGGCAGCAAAAGATATGATCTATTGAAGATGCAAGGGATGCCTTCGAAGGTGACTCCACCATTGGCAGTAAAATCTGGTTCATAGCAGTCTTGGACTGTCACTACAGAAAATGTGGGAGATACTCTTGTAGTTTTGAGGCAGTTTTGTCTACAGCAAGTTGAAAGGATTAGGGAATATCAAAATAGAGCTTATGTGGAAGAGCAGTTGCAGAAGGCTAATGATCAACTTAGACAAATGCTTGCAGAAAAAGCTCAAGAAGTAGCAGTGTTGCAGAATCAGATCAAAGCTCTAAATGCTGACATGGCTGAGTTGAAAGTTTCTTCAGCTAAGGAGATCTCTGAACAGACTAGTCAGTTGGTTAAGAATAGATTGTCTCTGAAGTTGTTTGAAAAATGGACAACATCTTTGAAGGATAGTGTAGAGTCAGAGATGCAAAGATTTCTTGAAAGAGATCAGAGAAAGAATTGGGCAGTTTGTTTTCAAGCCATATCAGAACCTCAAAGGCGTTGTGAACACAATGGAGCAAGAGGTAAATTTGAAGCGCATTGCTCAATTGGAAGCTGAGGTGGTACAGCTTGTAGCTGAAAAGTCCAAATTTCAGAGCAAGGTGGATGAAACAGAGGATATGCTGGAATATAAGACGCCGAGTGGTTTTGCTCTAAAAAGCACAATCAGGCCAGAGGAATCTCATATGATGGGGATAGAAAGTCCAAGTTCTAATCCTTTTAAGCTTGTTAAGTTGAAATCGTCTACAGGGAAGGTGAAGAAGATTAGAGCCCTTTTTCAGACACAGGAAGAAGGAGCAGGTGCTGCTGAAGGACAAACATCTGGAGCTATTCAGACAAAGAGCTCTGATGAGCACGTGAGCTTGCTGATGGGTATGGATAAAGCTTTACCAGATGATGAAGACCCTGAGGCGGTGATCAACTTTGCAAAGGAGGTTCAAATGGACGTGGAAGCACAGCAGGAGCAGGTCTTAGAGATTCAGACTGACCAACTGGGTCAGGCATAGTGATGCTCGGAATGTTAACCACAGTGTTTTTCAACACTAGTAAAAAAAATTAAAAAAAACAGACAAACACTAGGCATTTTCTTTTTAGGGAAATTTCATTTTGTTCTAGACACTCTCTTTACATGATCAGAGGTCTACTACAGAATTCAGATTTTGCTGATCAGGGATTGATGGGTTCAGGTCAAATTTTTGGGAAAAATTCAAGTGTTAGGGCTTTCTTATGTAATTCTTAGACCTTAGTCAAAGGGCTTGGGGGTTAGTTACGTGTGGATGTACCCTTTGGGATCTGAACCGAGTAGTTATTACCTTGACAGTTGCATCTAGGGATGAGAGGGATGGAACGTTGATTCTGATCGCTAATGAATGAAGGAGAAGATCTACTATGTCTTTGCTCAGTGTTTTATTATGTCTTTCTTGATGTTTGTGCAATCATTATGCTGTCACGATGAATCAGAGTCTGCGCTGTGAATGGTGTTGAGTGATGTATTATTTATTAATGCCTTGTATAGAACCTTTTAGAGGGCCATGTACACAGGTGTTATAACCCTGCTACATGTGAGTTAAGGATAAGCAGGGATGTTATTTTTGATGAGATGAGCAGCTGGTATGCTGCTGAAAAAGAAGCTGTTGTTGGGGCTGATGTGAGTGGAAATGTGGTTGCAAAGAATGCAAGTCAGCAATCACAGTCTTTGAGTGGACCAGAAGAGTCCTCATCTAGTGGTTCAGTTGATAGACCATGGAGTGGCAGGCTACGTCATAATACCAGTCCTGCAAATGTGATTAGTACATCACATAAAGGCAAAGAGAAAGTGGTTGAGCCCCTTAGTATGCCTGACATTTTTGGAGGGCATTCTCATGTTGATGGAGAGTCTAGTGGCTCAGAGATGAGCCTTGATGAGGATCTTGGGATACTAGCTATGAGAACACTTAGTGTAAAGAAGGCTATGGAAGCCATGAATGCAAAGCTGCGAAGATCTGGAAGAGTGAAGAATCCTATGTAGAGTTTTGCCTATGATGGTTATGTGGCACATCACTATGCATACATGGAAAAAGTTATGCAGATTGTAGAGCCCACATGCATTGATGAGGCTATTGGAAATGTGTGTTGGGAGAAAGCTATGGATGAGGAGATGGATGCACTATATGGAAATGAGACTAGGGATTTAGTGAAATTGCCTGAAGGCAAGAAAGCCATTGGATGCAAGTGGGTTTACAAAGTAAAACATAACAGTGATGGAAGTATAAGCAGGTACAAGGCTAGATTGGTAGCCAAAGGATATGCGCAGACATATGGCATTGATTATGAGGAAACTTTCAGCCTAGTTGCCAAGATGGCAACAGTGAGAGTTGTGATAGTAGTGGCTACGTCAAAGCAATGGTCTTTGCATCAGATGGATGTAAAGAGTGCATTCTTGCATGAGGATTTGCAGGAAGAGGTGTATATGTTGCAACCACCTAGTTATGAGGATGTGAGTCACCTCGAGCATGTTTGCAGGTTGAAGAAAGCCTTGTATAGCTTAAAACAGGCACCAAGAGCATAGTTTGACAAGATTTTTGAATATCTTATCACTATTGGCTTTCATGTAGCCAATAGTGCAGATTTCTCACTGTATGTGAGACAGAGTGATAGAGGGGTTGTGCTTGTTGTAACTTGTCATCTATGTAGATGACCTGATCACATTACGGGGGACCATGATGTAGAGATCTTTGATGTAAAGATCTTGCTTAGATAGAAGTTTGAGATGAAGGATCTGGGGGAGATCAAATATTCCTTGGGCATTGAGGTGATTAGGTCACCACATGGTATTGGAATACTGTAGAGACAGTATGGCTTGGACATGTTGTCCAAGTATGGTATGACAGGTTGTAAGCCTATCTCAGTGCCATTGAATTAGAATGGCAAGTTGAGTGCAGATTCAGGAGAGATTTTGGAGGATCCTACTATGTATAGGCGCATAGTAGGAAGCTTGATCTACATGACGATCACTAGGCCAGATTTGACCTATGCTGTTGGGTTGGTGAGTTAGTTTATGCAGGTTCCTTGGAAGTCGCATCTGGATGCATTGAGATGCATACTGAGGTATGTGAGGTCTACTTTGCATTGTGGACTATTTTATGA
Organism: Cibotium barometz; assembly: GCF_041138505.1. NCBI lineage: Eukaryota > Viridiplantae > Streptophyta > Polypodiopsida > Cyatheales > Cibotiaceae > Cibotium > Cibotium barometz. The sequence goes on along the minus strand of NC_141057.1, from coordinate 2,868,291 downwards.
AACTGGGACAGAGATATGTGTATATGGGTACACAGATGCTAATTGGGCTGTTAGTATCTCAGATAGAAGATCTACTAGTGGCTTCATGTTTTCTTTGGGGAGTGCTGCTGTGACTTGGAGCAACAAGAAGCAGCCTACAATTGTTCTATCGAGTACAGAGGCCGAGTACAGAGGTGCTGCTATGGCAGCATGTGAGGTAGCTTGGTTGAGAAAGCTACTTGCAGATTTGGGTCTATAAGTGGATAGACAGGTTGTCATTTTCTGTGACAACATTAGCAGTATACAATTGGCCAAGAACCCAGTTTTTCATACTTGCACAAAGCATATAGAGGTCCACTATCATTTTGTCAGAGAGAAGGTTTTTGGCAGGAGACGTTGACCTTGTTTATGTCAGCACACAGGATCAGGTCGCTGACATCTTCACCAAAGCATTGGGTATAGAGAAGCTCCGCAGATTCAGGGCTTCGCTTGGTGTACATGAGATGGAGTTGAGCTAGAGGGGGAGTGTTGAGATATCGAGCTCATCTAGTGAGGTGGTGGACACTGATGACCCGGGGGATAGGCCCCACACTTACACCACTGGCATGGCTGGTGAGATCATGGGTGATATGCGGCCAGTGGGATGACAGGCTGTGTGATAGCCATTCTAGAGACTGGCATAGTTATAGCGCCAGCTCATTTAGTTGGGTTCACACTATAGAGAACCCTAGTATGGATTTGGTTGAGTACCTTTCATATTGTGTGTACTCTTATCTTTGTATATGGTGTGTTGAGTGTTGTGTGAAGAAGAAGAAGATTTTCAGCCTCTCACCTTGTGTGTTCTCTTTTAGGGTTTTGTGAGTATGTGTGTGCTTGCAAGAGCTCAAGCTCTCTTCTCCCCTGCATCTTTTCAATTTCTTCCCGGACCATCTTGGAATACTTTGGGTTCATAGTGTAAGCCCTTTGTTTAAGCCGGTCTCTCTCCATCGGACCTTCGGAATGATGTACTTAACTACTTCAAGAGGTACACCCTTCATATCTGTGTACTTCTAGGCAAAGCAATCCTGGAATTCTGTGAGTAGAGCGATGAGATCGGTCTCTTCCTTAGTAGAGAGGTCATTTCCAATGTATACTAGCCTCGGGTCTTTGCCTGAGCTTGCTAGGTTAATTTCCTTTACCTTGGCTAGACTATTATATGAGATCTCGGGCTATCCATTGTGGGACCTTTGGGCCAAGTCATATTGCACAAATCTATCAGCCATCTAGAAAGTTTTGAAGTGTTTGTTTGGTCTCTTCTACCCTAGTGCTTCTTTTTCAATTAGTTTTTTAGCTTCTTTTTCTGCTAGCACGCTAACTTCTTATTGCATGCTTTGTGCACAGAGTGGCAAAGCTTTTCGGGTTCGGGTTCAGGTTTGGGATCAATGGGTTCCATTGGTTGGGGGTCATGTGGACCAAAAAGGAGTTATTTGTGAACTCATTTTTCCATATTTGGTTGAAGTGGTCATGAGCTTCAACCGCCCCTACATATTTTAGCCAGTGGGTGTCTAAATCAGTAGGGAAAACATAATGTTCTGGCCTAGGGAATCCATCAGGTTTGCGAGTTTTGTGTGAGCATGTTTCCCTTGATGGCTCTATTGTATTGGCATGTTCATGTTCCTGAGTGGCGACATTAGGCAAGTATGCAGTGCTAAGCATGTAGAGAGATGTGATCTCATGCCCGTCTTTGCTACCCGTCTCTGCTGCTGTAAGCAAACCTGGTTGCCATGCGTCTTGGAAGTATGTACCAGGGTAGCAAGAATATGCATCCAATTCTTAGAGTCTTTTGGCTCCGGAAGAGGTGCACGCTCCTCACTACCCTTTTCATCATTAATTATTATATGGCACGTTTGACACAGGTGAATTGCAATGGATCTGGTAGTTGTTACTAAGTCCTCTACAAAGGGTTTGCCACTCATGGGATTTACCTTCCACGTGCGTAGGTTGCTCTTAACTGCGTGATCTTTCCTTCAAATGTAGATAGGGTCGGTATCCCAATCATGGATCATTTTAATTTCCCTCATGAATGGTTGCCCAAGGATGCAATCATATGAAACTGGCTGACGTCTGAAGTTCATCACCCACAAAGGTGTGGAAGAAGGTGGTTCCAAGGATCTTTATTCTTAAATCCCTCAATAGACCAATGGGTCTAGCGGTGGCTCTGTCAGTAAGTTTTACCAATAATGTTATGTCATCCATGGTGGGTGCTCCCCAATTTTCCCAGCATTTTTTGGTAACAATGCTCACTCTTTCTACCCCGTCCAGGATTGCTATGACCTGGAGGCCACCGAATGTTATCGGTAATGCAGCATTAAGCTCATCACCTTCAAAATAATGTCCGAGTTATTTACTCGAACTGTGGGGCAGTGATCTCATGGGGTTTGATTTCATCTTCCTCTTACTCATTAGAGCTGTCTAGCTCTATGGATTCTTGCATGCCTGTCCCAAGGCGTCCCTCGATCCAATCCTTCAGATCCTTCCATAAGCTTGGGCTACCTTGAATCAAGGTGCCAATGGGGATCTAGATCTAAGAAGAGAGGAAGGAAGAGAAACCAGCAATGTCTCTAGGAGCAGAGGCTATTTTGTGAGGAAGGTCACCTTGGCTTGTTCTCAAGCTCTTATTTGTATAAGGTATTTGGATGGGAATCTCTGTGTTTCTTCTTTTGAGATGGTCATCCCCCAGGTTTTGAGATATTCAGCTACCCGATTTCCCTGGTGGGGGGTAGCTGTTGCAATGGGTGCTGCTGCTTGTGTTGGCTTATGAGGGGTTGCTGGTGTGGGAGCTCTCTATTATATACCTAAGCCTCTTTAGTAGGTCTTCTGTGAAGGGCATGGCTTACGGTAGGAAGTTGGAGGCTCATCTTCTATGTGAGCTTGGCAGTCCTCCCTAACCAATTCTTGGGCTAGTTTTTCCTTCACCTCAATGGGGTTAGGGTATTTGGCAAGCTTTTTAGGGAGCTGGTTAGTGTCGTTCGGTTCCCTAGCTCGGGTGGTTGAATGTAGTAGATGTTCCTCTTTTGACAAAGAGGTTGATGTATGTGTGGTTGTGTCGTCTTCATAACCACTCTTCATAACCACTCTTAATAACTACCCGGCTATCCCCTTTGATGATTTTTTGTGGTTTTCTTTCTCGAGCGTCTAGTTGCTCATGCTTGTCGAGGGACATTCTTTGAAGATAGACCTTTGTGTGTCCCTGGTCTCATGAGGTCGATGCCTCTGCTATAAGATGAGTTATGGCCCTCTGTCTGTTCTACAATCTGGTTATAGCATTGAGAGGGACCGTATGGATGAAGCCGTCTCTTACACTCATCAAGTTAATGTTGGTGCTGGGATTAGCTTCACGAGCTTTCCCTTTCATCCCTGGTCTCAGCGGCGGCTGGACAATCCTTATACATATGGTTTATGCCCCCCACACCCAACACCTAAAGGGGTTAATGCGGAAGCACCTACAAAGCTACTTGCCATCCCTTTCTTGATTAGACACTCAGCCACTCAATGAGGTCTTGTGCAATGATAGCATTGCATGGGTGGTCATTTAGCCATTATATTCATGTCCTAGCCTCGTGGGATTGAGGAAGCTAAGTACATTGGGAACATTTGGTCACCCTCCATCACATAGTGGCTTCAAATTTAGGAGGGCGGATTGGTTAGCTCCAGAGGTTTATATAGGTAGGACCTTCAGCAACTTCCCCCTCATCCACTTCTTTAAAAAAAATTGTCAGGGTTAGCTGACGAGTAGGTGTGACGACTCATAGAAATGTGGGTTGAGGTGGGAGAACTAGGGGTGGTAAGGGCATTTCGAGTACCCTAAGAATTCCTCTTTGGGCCACTTCTTGGCTTGGTTGAGGTACATTATGAATCAAAGGTGCTTTCAAGGCCAATGGTTGCCTTGGGTTTGCAAGGAGGGCTTGAGGTAGGACGCGGGCTTGAGCAGCCCTTTGTTGATAGCAGTTTGTGATGTCATGATTGCCCCATCTTTGGCAATATGTACAATAGACGGTGGAACAGTGTCTCAAATGTAGACACTCCATGCTAGTATGGTTAGCTTGACAAATCAAGCACCATACTAGCTCCCTCTTTGGATAGAGATGGAGTTGGCCAACCCAATCCTGGTCTTGTCCGATTCTCCAATGTTGGATCATTTGTTGCATTAATGTAGTGGCCAACTGCTCGATATGTTGTCCAGAGGCGGACTCCTTGCTCTTTCCATCAAATCTTGTGCTAGTAGTCTTGAATGAGGCTTTTGATGTACCCTCATGGAATTCTCAAGAATGTGTTCCCTTGAAGTTGTCCTCGAAGTCCATAGAGCTTCTACAAAATTGCTCAAAGGAGGTATGGGCCAAGTCATACACAAGAAATTGTGTAGGGGTACGTCATCCAGACCTTCCATAAATCTCCCTATTAGCCTTTCATCATCAAAGAACTTGTCTCTAGCACTACAACGGGAGTGGAGATATCTGACTCTGTTGATGTAATCTCATATGGTTTCACCATTCTTTTATCTAACATTATGTAGCTGCTCAATAGGACTTCATCTGGTTCCTTGACGAGAATATCAAGCCTTGAATTCCTCTTTCAAGTCTTTGAAGGTGGTGGCCTTGTCCTCATTTTTTAAGGACCTAAACCATTGGCTGGCCTTACCGTCTAGGGTGAGGCCAAAAGCACTCACCTTAACTTGATCGTCCACATGGCCAAAGGCTTCACAGATCTGGTTAAACATCTCTAAGTGTGAGATGGGGTCTCCAGTCCCATCAAACTTAGTGATGATTAGCTTCAAGATGTTTGCAGGCTTGTTCCGTTCTAGTCTGGGTCCTGGTGCTAGTTGAGAGCTGGGGGGGCAGGGGATTAATGTCCGCAGCCACCCCCCTCCCTATTTCCATGGCTATTCTCAACATTTCTGGTGTTAGCCCTGTCATGGTTGGAGTGGATGCTGGTTGGGGAATAATGGGTGGAAGAGATGGGTCAGACGGATAATAGACCATTGGAAGCCCTTGTCTCATGGGTGTATTGGGTTGTGCCTCATGTGGTACCCGACGTATGCTTCCCAAGGTGGGTATTGTTGATATACAAGTGGCATTATTATGGGTCTTTAGGCCCTGAATGAATTGGCCACCCCCAAAAGACGGGCATGGCTCTCCAAACTGGTAGATGAGTCTAGATATGATGGCTCTTGCTTTGTCCTATTTCCTCTCTAGGATCTAGAGGCAGTGTGGGCTCACTTTTGTGTTGGTGTTCCATACCTCTCGCCCTAGGATGTGGCTCTTCTAACTGCGCACTTCCTAAGCTAAAGTTGCGGAACCTTGAAGAAAGGCTTCTCTGTGAATGTGTGGGAGAGGTAGGGTCTTGCTTCTAGACAGGTGGTTTGTCCATACACTGAGCTTCAAGTTCTCCTATTTTGAGGCCAGGTGTGTCTCGTCCCATGCTAGGGTGATCTTCGCTCTCACTAGTGCTATCAAAGATGAGCACCATTCGGCTCCAAGTGGTATTGACCGATGGGTCTGACCTTATGAGTGAGGGATCTTAAGGAGAGTTGATATAGTCAAAGAGAGGGTTGTTTCACACCAATCTTCCTGAATGGGTCTGACCTTATGAGTGAGGGATCTTAAGGAGAGTTGATATAGTCAAAGAGAGGGTTGTTTCACACCAATCTTCCCGAATGTTGTTGCATGAATGTATGGAATTACTATGCAGGACCCCCCTGTGAATAGTCTTTTTTTTTATGGTATGGCCGTACGCTTTAAGATGGTATGGGCATATTCTTCAGGAGGGAACGGGTGTATGCTTCTCAGGAAGAAGATTACATGGGCGTATGCTTCATAGAAGACAAGGACATGGCTTTAGAAAGGAATGGCCATGCACTTTTGAATGAAGAAGGTACGTGCATGGCACAAATAGCACGAGCATGGCAAACAGATGGTACGGGCATGGCAAGGTCGGGCGTACACTTTAGAAGGGAGATATGGTACGAGCATAGCAAAATTGACATGGACGTATGCCTGCTATAGCCGGGGCAAAAGAAAATTACATGGGCATGGCAAGTTGAAGGGAACAGGCGTGGCGATGTTGCCACGGGCATATGCTTCAGGACAGGAATGGCCATTTGATTCAAATGGTACAGGCATATGCTGTGAATGGTATGGGCATTCACTCCAATTTTCAGAGACTTTAATGATGTAGGTCTGATTGCCACCTATAAATATTCTTTGATAGTGCCATTGTAGCCCTTGCTTAAATGAAATTTATGATTACTTAATGCAATTATTTCCTTTTTAATGCTCATTGTCAAATTAATGGCTGAAGATCACAAGATATGCCTAGGAGTTTGCTATGACCATTCACTACTATGAATGGAATGCGCATTCACTTCTAGGAGGTTCATCCAAAATGGGGATTTTGCCTACTTCCTTCCTCTGATTTTTGCAGATTCAAGTGTCTTCCCAATATTTTTTTGGATTTTTGTTTTGATGGAGAGCTAGAGCTAGACTCTAGCTACCTCTATTGATACTTAGAATTCATAAAGAAACCTAATAAATTAAGATTAATTTGATGATTAAACTATTGTGTGCAAACTTAACAAAAGATGAACAAAAAATAAAAAATTGTATGAATATCGAACAAAAATTGAACACTTGTGTCTCCCGCCTTTGGTGAAGACTTCAATGCTCCAATGCTCCGATTGACCTTCCCATAGCTCCATTGAACACAATCAATTAAACAAACAACAAACTCAATAACATGCAACCAACTGGTGGATTTGCACTCCGATCAGGCCAAATGAAGTCTCTGGCACATGAAATATGTGGAGGACCCTAAGCTAAGTGCTATCCCCGGTAATGACACCAAAGATGTTAAGCTAAACATACAAACTTGCATACAAGAGGGGGAAAGAAGAGAAAAAACCATGCAAGGGTCGAGATGTAGATTAGCACTTAGCCAACCCTAATGTGAGGGTTAACTCCCCTTTGTGAGGCTACTAGGGGCTCACTCCACCACCACTTGTGTCACCCAAGTGGAGATTCACAAGCTAGGTGAAGAGAAAAGAAGGAGGGAGCTATGGAAACCTCAACCTTCACTCCATGCCAACATGCATGCAAGAGGGATCTTGGTAGAGATACAAGAGAGGGGAGAGGAGAAATGAAGCTAGATCATCACCATCCCTAACATGCACACACAACAACAAACAAGCATGCAAGCATCTACAACACAAGAAAGCATCCACAAGCAAGAGAGAGAGAGAGAGAGAGAGAGAGAGAGAGAGAGAGAGAGAGAAAAACTCAATTGAGACTAATGGGATTGTCCCTTTTCATATTCCATAAAATGTCTTATATACAAGAGCTCTCATTTTACAATGGTCGGCTGTCCATTTTATTTAGGGGCCCAAAACTAGATTCCTAGCTCTATGTATTAGTATACACTCAATGATTGCCTCTCAGCATGTATCTCACTTTGATGTATAATGCACATTTGTTAGGCCCCCATTATGAGGAGTAGCCATGGTGCATATGTCTTTAGTGGTAACCCCGGCTTAGACGCCAATGGGGTCATTATTGTGATCATTGATGATGGTTAAGAGATGGTCAGGGGTATGAGCGTTAGCTAGGGTCCAGGGGAATCACCCCGACTGGGGGGGCTAGCAACCCCCTTAGCGGGGGTTCGGGGGTGAGAGCCCTCGAGGTGATGGTATGAGGAATATTCCCTCGGATACCAGGTCCATCATTAGTGGGTGTGGTGGCCGGTGGTTGGTGGACCGCATTCTTGATATATGCGGGTGGTGATCGTGTCTATGCAGTGTAACCACCCTCATTGTATACGCATCTATCATACCACCTACAGTACTATACATGGACATGGCTGCCATGAGCTAAGATATCCAATGCTTGTGAGTATCCACCCCCTTCTACCCTTCGTACATACTCCATCCAGAGTCTATCTAGATCACCATCTAAGCTCTACTTGAGAGCGCACGGGTGGATAGCACCATCACTTGTACCTCTTTGGTATAATCAGAATTTTAAATTCTGTCCATTGTGTATCTATTGCATTGTCTATTGTGCTTTGTCTTGCTATCTCTTTCCGCCGTGCCATATTCTTATATGGTATCAAAGCTTAGGTGCTCTTAGCAAGTATGATGCATAAAGTTTAGTCTTTCTTTGCATAGAACCCTAGGGGTGATGGCTTCTACCTTTGCTGTTGCTGCTGCTACTGCACCAGTCTTGCGCATTCATCCACCTGCCTTCACAGAAGGCAAGCTTGATGGGACAAACTATACTTTTTGGAAATTAAAAATCAATGCCATTCTAGACTCTTATGAGCTCCTAGAAATTGTTCTGGGAATGGATGCAGAACCAGTGGGAAGTCTCAACCCCAACAACCTTGCAAACATGCTTCTGCGAGATGCTACACTTCTTCAGGCATGGAGAAAGCACAATGCTGACACACTTTGTGCCATCGTTGCTAGCGTAAGTGATTCTGTTCTCACTCTAATTCAACATACAGCTACAGAGGTTTGGATTATACTGAGAAATTAGTATGAGACTCATAAACAGACCAGGATTTTGAACCTAGAGAATCAGCTTGCTGATTCTCATAAACAGACCAGGATTTTGAACCTAGAGAATCAGCTTGCTGAAAAGTTTGTTGAAGGAGAAGCTGCTGAAGCATTTACTCGCGGATCAAAAATATGCAAGATCAAATGGCTGTTGTAGGGATTACACACACTAGTGAGGAGTTGGCGCAGAGGTGCATCCGAATTCTTCCACATAAGTATGATGGCTTGGCTACATCACTAAACACTCACGTTAGAGTACCATCTTTATCATTTGAAGAATTTAGCAGTACCTTGACAATTACAATAGTGCTCTCCAAAAACTACACCGTATTCACTTATTTGTGTATCAACATGGTGAGTATAGCAATGTGGGGCAAGTCGGTCAACTAGAAGAAGGTGATGTTGTAGGAAATCATATATACATTGCACAAATGTGTATGCACCAGGAGGAACATTACACCAGTTAGACCCTTCATGCTATGAAGATGCAAGTATGAACTCCTCCAAGGAAGATAGCATGACAAGTAGAGGGTGGTGTGTGAAGAAACAACACTTTTCCAGCCCTAAAAAGGGATTTTTTGGAATATTTATATTTTATATTTTTGAGGTTTTTTCTTGTCTTGGCTGCTAGCTGACTCATGTATGGGGACCGACCAGCACCCCTCTATGCTATAAATAGCATAGCCTCATACCTCATCTTCAGTGTTGTACCACTTCATTGCCATATATTAGGTACCAGCAGGGGTTCATTGTGTGTTTTCCTCTGCTGGTCCAGGCCGCCATCTGGAGGAATCATATCAGCCAACGTTCGGCTATTTTCAAGCGCTTGCATTAGGCCTACATCAGCACACATCAGCATTACATCTCTGCATATGCCAGTGCCTACTTTAGAGCACTTATCAACGTTTATACATTAGCAGCTCACACCAGCGTTTTGCTCTAGCAGACACCTGCGTTTTGCTGCAGCTCACATCAGCGCTTGTCCATCACTCGGGATTTACTTCATCTATCGTACCATAACAGAATTGAGTCTCATTTGCGGGATCCATCAATCCAGCCTAACCCCATCCAGTCCCATGGGTTAGCGAACCACCCAACCACTGTAGGTGATGGGATCCAATTAGGAATTTGGTTAGGTTTTGTCCCGGGTACCAGGGAAAAGAGTTCCCAGGTCCCCCTAGCCGGATCTTCATGCAAACTTCAAGTTAGTCACACCACTTACACACCCAATATGAAATTGCCTTTTTCACAGATTCAGCTGTCTTTAAAACAATCTTTTAATGAAACCATAGTGTCACTAATCATAATCCTCCAAAATATCCGGCTGAATTCTAATTTCCCATCATTCCTTTATCAGTGTACCTATGGCATCATTGGCAACCAGATTACTCACTCAGGGGCCTTTTCAATAGTTCCTAGCTCATAGTACCCGGAAATATATTCACTTATAAAAATTCAGATGGACTCTCCATTGAAGATCAGCAAGATCAACCAACAGATCCATATAAAAGAGCCGTGGACTCATCCGTGTTGAGGACCAGCAAGGTCAATCAACCAGATCCATCCCCGAATTCAGAAAACAACTCTTACTCCTTGTTCCAATATCTTCCTCGACACACGTGTGGGTATCTTCGATGACCCATATCCACATCTCATCACATCACATTCATTCACATCTCATCCATTCATATCTACCCCGATCCACATCACATCACATCCATTTCACCTCACATCTCATTCATTCACATCTATCCCAATTCACATCCCATCACATCTCATCCATTCACATTACATCTATCCCGATTCACATCACATCCATTCACATCACATATCATCCATTCACATCTATCCCAATTTACATCACATCCATTTCACATCACATCTCATTCATTCACATCCCGATTCACATCACATCACATCTCATCCATTCACATCCCATATCATTCATTCACATCTATCTTGATTCACATCACATCACATCTCATCCATTCGCATCTATCCCAATTTACATCACATCCATTTCACATCACATCTCACCCATTCATACTTATCCGACTCACATCACATCACATCCATTCACATTCATCGCATTCATTGTATCCCCATTCCATCACATACATTCTATCCACATCATATCTCATTCATATACATCCCATCTCATTCATCCACATCCATCCAATCATTCACATGCACGACTATCCACATCTATCCATACATTCACATCTATCACTTCACATCCATATATATTCACATCACATCACATTTCATCCACATCTCTTTGCATCCCATCACATCTCAGCCACATCCACATCACATCACATTTCATCCACATCCACATCACATTCACATCCACCTCTCTTTACATCCCATCACATCTCATCCACATCCACATCACATTCACATCCACCTCTCTTTACATTACATCACATCTCATCCACATCCACATCACATTCACATCCACATCTCTTTTCAGCACATCACATCTCATCCACATCCACATCACTTTCACATCCGCATCCCTTTACGTTACATTCTTTCACATACACATCCACATCACTTTCTCATCCACATCCCTTTACATTACATTCTTTCACATACACATCCACATCCATTTACATCACATTCTTTCACACACACATCCACATCCACATCTCTTTACATTACATCACATCTCATCCTCATCCTCATCCTCATCCACATCACATTCACATCCACATCCCTTTACAGCACATCACATCTCATCCACATCCACATCACATTCACATCCACATCTCTTTTCATCACATCACATCTCATCCACATCCACATCACTTTCACATCCACATTCCTTTACATCACATTCTTTCACATACACATCCACATCCATTTACATCCCATTCTTTCACATACACATCCACATCCATTTACATCACATTCTTTCACATACACATCCACATCCACATCCACATCCACATACACATCCACATCCACATCTCTTTACAATACATCACATCTCATCCTCATCCACATCACATTCACATCCACATCCCTTTACAGCACATCACATCTCATCCACATCCACATCACATTCACATCCACATCTCTTTTCATCACATCACATCTCATCCACATCCACATCACTTTCACATCCACATCCATTTACATCGCATTCTTTCACATACACATCCACATCCATTTACATCACATTCTTTCATATACACATCCACATCCGTTTACATCACATTCTTTCATATACACATCCACATCCATTTACATCACATTCTTTCACATACACATCCACATCCATTTACTTCCCATCTCACCCTTTCACATATCCTCTCATCTCATCATTCACATCCACATCCATTTACTTCACATCTCATCCACATTCATTTTCATCACACCACATCCTATCACATCCCACCCATTCACATCTTATCACATCCTATCGCATTCCATTTACATCTTATTACATCTATTCACATCTGTTCACATCTGTTCACATCTATTCATATCTGTTCACATCTTATCAAATCTGTTTACATCTGTTCACATCTTATCACATCTGTTCACATCTATTCACATCTGTTCACATCTTATCACATCTGTTCACATCCTATCACATCGCATTCACATCTTATTCCCATTTAGTAGCTTTTCCTACTTCGATACACCGATAATAGGACTTTTTCTAAATTTCTACCAATTGTTTGGCTTGGATAAAGGTTCTTTTTCTCGACGACTATTTCCATATTCTTTCTCAATTTCTCAAATGAATTATATTCAATATTCCTCTTTTGAATAAAAGAATTCATGGGATTTACAAAAATCAATTCTACTCATATTTTCACTTTTGATAAATATTCATAAATTGAATTATACTAAAAATTTCTCTTTTTTCCATTTAATTTCTTGGATCTCAAATATCATGGGAATTCCTCTTTTTACATTTAATTGCTTGAATTCTAAATGTCATGGGAATTCTCCTTTTATCATCAAATAAATTTATCTAAAATTTCTCTTTTCTTTAATAAAAATATCCATTAATTCAATATGCCAAGAATTTCACTTTTACTATTTAAATGATTGAATTCTAAATGTCATGGGAATTTCTCTTTTATCATTTAAATATTTCTCATAAAATAAATTTATCTAAAATAAAATATCCATTAATTCCAATATGCTAAGAATTTCACTTTTACTATTTAAATGATTGAATTCCAAATGTCATGGGAATTCCTCTTTTATCATTTAAATATTTCTCATGCATAAAATAAATGTATCTAAATTTTCTCTTTGAATTTAAATAAAATATCCATTAATTTCAATATGCTAAGAATTCCACTCTTCCTATTTAAATGATTGAATTCTAAATGTCATGGGAATTTCTCTTTTATCATTTAAATAAAATTACCATAATTTTCTCTTTTCTTAATTATTTAATTATACATAAACCTTAAAAATTAGTTTTCCATTGAATGTGATGAAAATCATTCTTTTAGCCTAGGATATTCAATCCTAGAATATTGTAGGAAGTCCTGTTTTCACATTATGCATAAGAATGAATTATGTATCAATTTCTTAAAAATTTTACCATAGCTCCACAGCTATTACTGATAATTTTTAATATTTTTGAAAAGAATAAGACTTAGTAATGTAATTATGATAGTATAACTATCTTTTAACCTTAAATTCAATTTATGGATTTAACTCATAAGATTACCATAATTTACTAGCATATAAGTATAAAAACCCATTTTCTTAACCTCTAGCTTCACAAGCCTAGAGTTTGATTTGTGAATTGAGAATTTCTCCATGAGAAGCATCAATTGAATAGAAAATTGGTCAAGAATGACCATTCTTTGGGGGATAGAGAGATAAACATAAAAGCATCCTAATTTAAGCATAAATGTAAACTTTTCTTAATTATTCATTACAACTCTTAAGAAAAGCTAGATTTGCATTATAAACACTTAATTTAGAAACTTCTCAAGCTTGAGAGGGGTTGAGAAGTGAAAACATTGAGAATAGTATAGAAAAACCATAAAATTACACTTTACCTCTTGTTTTTGGTTGCTTCTCTATCATAGAAGAAGCCCCCTTTGTGTGTTTGAAAGGAAAGCTCCAAGGATGGTTGAAGAGAGATAGAGACTCCACTCTCTCCAAAAGTAGAGGATTTTTAAGGGATAATAAAAAATATCATTATTTTAGTATAATACTGGCATGGTATAGTTCATAGATTTTTTTACAAAAGACTAAGGATCTATTTATAGGTGAGGGAGGCCTCTAACCAAGTCCAACTAGGTTCTAGTTATAGGTGAGGGAGGCCTCTAACCAAGTCCAACTAGGTTCTAGAATTTTCCAGGTTCGGTTTGTTTGGCTGAATTTAGACAAGATTTGGACCTAGTTTGGCTCCCTTTTGATTTGGTTTGATCCAAGAGAGAGGAGAGGTATAAATATCACAATTTTTTTGACTTAAAAACTCCACCACATGTGTGAAATAGGTGCCTCCTTGAAGTCCCCCCTTCTCCTTACCAAGGTGTCAAAAATGTATCATTATACTAAAATATCTCATTTTTTTAATAATATCTCATAGTTTTTAACTAATAAACCTTGTACTCAGTCAACTCTTCATCTTATGTGGGCATTTACTCATTTTTGGGTATTTTCTTTTATTCATTGGATTTATCTCCTCCCCACACTTGGATTGATCCTATTGGCCCATAAGAACCTTAATTGGATCATAATCCAGAAATTTCTGAAAATCTAGATTCTTAGGCTCAGGTCTTTTATACATTTTTTCAATTAATTCCAATTACACATTGGAAAGCTCTTTTTGAATTTCTGTTTCAGGGGAATTCATTTTAGACACTAGGAGGATTTTTATATCCAAAAATATCTCAATTTTGGATTACCTCTTTCTAGACATTTTCTCTCTCCATGCCAAAATAGGGTAAAACATGATCTTTCTTTTATTTCAGAGAGGGGAATAATTATAAGATCAGAAGGGGAGGTTCTTACACCTGTACACCTCAAAAGCTAGAGGGAGGAATCTTACATCCTACCCCACTTAAAAAATGCGAGATGTCCTGATCTCGCAACTGGAGGACAACTCTTTCCCTTAAGATCCAATTGATTCTGGGGTTCCTTATAGCCTGATCACCCCAAGAGAATCCGGGGATAAAGATCCCTTCTACAAGAAGAACATATAGAACTCATTATCAGATAACAATTCATTCAGATCATATCATTCATATCCTTAACACAATAATGGTCCATCAGATCGAAAATTCTATCTGAACATTCCTCCATAGGAATTTCAGTCATGCAGGCACTCAATTTGTCATCCCTTAACTTGATCCACTAGGTCCAGTGTTAACAGTAGCAATCTGTCAGCACAATCCACTAATCTTATAGGGATTTGCTGAAGGCATAATCATCATTCCAATTATTATCATCATCACTGGGATTCGTCCCATTCATCCTCATTATGGTTTTGTTCAACTTATCGCCTTTCGACCAAAATTCAAGAATCATCATTTTAAAATCAGAATCCAAATCAACTCATCAATTCTCAACCAAAATTTTCAAATCATATCAACCAGCATTCGAATTCATCATCTAGATAGCATTTTTGCTTGTAATTTCAAGGTCTTAGATTTACTCGTATATATTGCCAGTAAAGAGATGCAGTTATACCCTCGGTATATATCAGTAGTCACGGTCCTTCAAATTATAAGGTAAATACCATCATGTCTAGGCCTCAAGCAAGTCAGGGATCCTATACAATTGTGGTACTTCCATCTGAAGACCCAATTACTTATTTATGAATCTTCATTTCTCAATATCAATTTGTATAAATTTCATCACACAATTCCAACCTTTTACTGCTACTTCATAAATTTTGGACATTTCTGGCTTCTCGGTTGATCCCCTTTAGCCAATTCACTCTGATACCAGCTGAAAGATCCCTGCCCCCTCTGCGCAACGAATTTGGGGATGCTACCAGCGGAAGTAGCACTTCTTGCACATGGCAGGGCCTCTCACTCAAGGCCTTGCCCACGAATATCCAGACAAGAGACTAATCCCTCGGTTCTTCCAAAACCGAACCCGGAAAAACTTCCCTCGCCGCCCAGAAAGCACGGGCGATTCCTCCCGGATATTTTTATTCTAACGTAGTCAAGGTCATCACTAACCAAACTGATCTGACCGAACCTGTAAGTCACATCGACAGATCAAGGAAAAGACTTGCACTTGGATCATAGAGACCAATGCGCATCGAGAGGCACAGCCGTTGATTCTTTTCCATAGAACAAAGACTGTCCGGGATTTACTCCATCTATCGTAACATAATAGAATTGAGTCTCTTTTTAGGGATCCATCAGTCCAGCCTAACCCCATCCAGTCCCATGTGTTAGCCAACCACCCAACCACTATAGTGATGGGATCCAATTAGGAATTTGGTTAGGTTTTGTCCTGGGTACTAGGGAAAAGAGTTCCCAAGCCCCCTAGCCGGATCTTCATGCAAACTTCAAGCTAGTCACACCACTTACACACCCCCAATATGAAATTGCCTTTTTCACAAATTTAGTTGTCTTTAAAACAATCTTTTAATGAAACCACAGTTCACTAATCATAATCCTCCAAAATATCTAGTTGAATTCTTATGGTTGAATTCTTATTTCCAATCATTCCTTCATCGGTGTACCTATGGCATCATTGGCAACCAGAACGCTCACCACCTGTCCACTCAGGGGCCTTTTCAATAGTTCCTAGCTCATAGTACCCAGAAATATATTCACTTATGAAAATTCAGATGGACTCTCCGTTGAAGATTAGCAAGATCAACCAACAGATCCATATAAAAGAGCCGTGGACTCATCCGTTGAGGACCAGCAAGGTCAATCAGCCAGATCCATGCCTGAATTCAAAAAACAACTCTTACTCCTTGTTCCAATATCGTCCTCGATGCACGTGTGGGTATCTTCAGCGAGACCAAGAGCCCGAGCACTGTATGGTCAGCACCCTCTAGGATCCTTCGCAAGGTCACCTAGCGCTTCACTCATAGGCCGCTTCCTTGGTTCCTCATCCACCGTACCAGAATCTCACCATTTAAATCGAACCGAGGCTGGTTAAGACCTCGGCACGACCTTGCTATATGCGAGACGTCCTCCATTGACTCTCTGTTAGCTATTGCAACTTTATCACTTAGGTCTCCACACGACCTCATTTAAAAGACAGTCAAAATGCTTCCCCAACATTCTGGACATAAAACAGTCATTTAAAAATAGGTCATAAATACAGTTTCTATAACGAACTCTTGTCTTTCCACATTGTTCCACATCAATCCACATTACTTAATCCAAGTCCAATCATATGTATTCCCATCGTCCTTCATCCATTCTCATCCAATCACATCATTTTTCATCTCATCACATCTTTCCACATTTATACTCATCACATCTCATCCACTCGCATCTACCCATATCCACATCGCATTCATTCACATCTCATCCATTCATATCTACCCCGATCCACATCACATCACATCACATCCATTTCACCTCACATCTCATTCATTCACATCTATCCCGATTCACATCCCATCACATCTCATCCATTCATATTACATTACATCTATCCCGATTCACGTCACATCCATTCACATCACATATCATCCATTCACATCTATCCCAATTTACATCACATCCATTTCACATCACATCTCATTCATTCACATCCCGATTCACATCTCATCCATTCACATCCCATATCATTCATTCACATCTATCCCGATTCACATCACATCACATCTCATCCATTCACATCACATATCATCCATTCACATCCATCATAATTCATATCACATCTCATCCATTCACATCACATATCATCCATTCACATCCATCATAATTTACATCATATCACATCATATCCATTTCACATCACATCTCACCCATTCATACTTATCCGACTCACATCACATCACATCCATTCACATTCATCGCATTCATTGTATCCTCATTCCATCACATACATTCTATCCACATTACATCACATCCACATCATATCTCATTCATACACATCCTATCTCATTCATCCACATCCATCCAATCATTCACATGCATGACTATCCACATCTATCCATACATTCACATATATCACTTCACATTTACATATATTCACATCACATCACATTTACATATATTCACATCACATTTCATCCACATCTCTTTACATCGCATCACATCTCATCCACATCCACATCACATTCACGTCCACATCCCTTTACATTACATCACATCTCATCCACATCCACATCACATTCACATCCACATCTCTTTTTAGCACATCTTATCTCATCCACATCCACATCAATTTCACATCCACATCCCTTTATTACATTACATTCTTTCACATACACATCCACATCCCTTTATTACATTACATTCTTTCACATACACATCCACATCCATTTACATCACATTCTTTCACATACACATCCACATCCACATCTCTTTACATTACATTACATCACATCTCATCCTCATCCACATCACGTTCACATCCACATCCCTTTACAGCACATCACATCTCATCCACATCACGTTCACATCCACATCCCTTTACAGCACATCACATCCACGCCTCTTTTCATCACATCACATCTCATCCACATCCACATCACTTTCACATCCACATCCCTTTACATAACATTCTTTCACATACACATCCACATCCATTTACATCCCATTCTTTCACATACACATCCACATCCATTTACATCACATTCTTTCACATACACATCCACATCCATTTACATCACATTCTTTCATATACACATCCACATCCATTTACATCACATTCTTTCATCTACACATCCACATCCATTTACTTTCCATCTCACCCTTTCACATTACCTCTCATCTCATCATTCACATCCACATCCATTTACTTCACATTCTTTCATCCACATTCATTTTCATCACACCACATCCTATCACATCCCATTCACATCCATTCACCCACATTCTTTCATCCACATCCACATCCATTTACTTTCCATCTCACCCTTTCACATTACCTCTCATCTCATCATTCACATCCACATCCATTTACTTCACATCTTATCCACATTCATTTTCATCACACCACATCCTATCACATGCCATTCACATCCATTCACATCCCATTTATATCTTATCGCATCTTTTCATATCTTATCACATCCTATTTACATCTTATCGCATCTTTTCACATCCTATTTACATCTTATTACATCTATTCACATCGCATTCACATCTTATTCCCATTTAGTAGCTTTTCCTACTTCGATGCCGATAGGACTTTTTCTAGATTTCTGCCAATTGTTTGGCTTAGATAAAGGTTCTTTTTCTCGACGACTATTTTCATATTCTTTCTCAAATGAATTATATTCAATATTCCTCTTTTGAATAAAAGAATTCATGGGATTTACAAAAATCAATTCTACCCATATTTTCACTTTTGATAAATATTCATAAATTGAATTATACTAAAAATTTCTCTTTTTTTCATTTAATTTCTTGGATCTCAAATATCATGGGAATTCCTCTTTTTACATTTAATTGCTTGAATTCTAAATGTCATGGGAATTCCTCTTTTATCATCAAATAAATTTATCCAAAATTCCTCTTTTCTTTAATAGAAATATCCATTAATTCAATATGCCAAGAATTTCACTTTTACTATTTAAATGATTGAATTCCAAATGTCATGGGAATTCCTCTTTTATCATTTAAATATTTCTCATAAAATAAATTTATCTAAAATAAAATATCCATTAATTTCAATATGCTAAGAATTTCACTTTTACTATTTAAATTATTGAATTTCAAATGTCATGGGAATTCCTCTTTTATCATTTAAATATTTCTCATGCATAAAATAAATTTATCTAAAATTTCTCTTTGAATTTAAATAAAATATCCATTAATTCTAATATGCTAAGAATTCCACTCTTCTTATTTAAATGATTGAATTACAAATGTCATGGGAATCCCTCTTTTATCATTTAAATAAAATTATCATAATTTTCTCTTTTCTTAATTATTTAATTATACATAAACCTTAAAAATTAGTTTTTCATTGAATGTGATGAAAATCATTCTTTTAGCCTAGGATATTCAATCCTAGAATATGGTAGGAAGTCCTCTTTTCATGTTATGCATAAGAATGAATTATGTATCAATTTCTTAAAAATTTTACCATAGCTCCGCTGCTATTACTGACAATTTTTAATATTTTTGAAAAGAATAAGACTTAGTATTGTAATTATGATAGTATAACTATCTTTTAACCTTAAATCCAATTTATGGATTTAACTCATAAGATTACCATAATTTACTAGCATATAAGTATAAAAACCCATTTTCTTAACCTCTAGCTTCACAAGCCTAGTGTTTGATTTGTGAATTGAGAATTTCTCCATGAGAAGCATCAATTGAATAGAGAATTGGTCATAGGAATGACCATTCTTTGGGGGAGAGAGAGATAAACATAAAAGCATCCTAATTTAAGCATAAATATAAACTTTTCTTAATTATTCATTACAACTCTTAAGAAAATCTTGATTTGCATTATAAACACTTAATTTAGAAACTTCTCAAGCTTGAGAGGGGTTGAGAAGTGAAAACATTGAGAAGAGTATAGAAAAACCATAAAATTACACTTAACCTCTTGTTTTTGCTTGCTTCTCTATCATAGAAGAAGCCCCCAACCAATCAATTTGTTTGTGTTTGAAAGGAAAGCTCCAAGGATGGTTGAAGAGAGACAGAGGCTCCACTCTCTCCAAAAGTACAGGATTTTTAAGGGATAATAAAAAATAACATTATTTTAGTATATTACTGGCATGGTATAGATCACATATTTTTTTACAAAAGACTAAGGATCTATTTATAGGTGAGGGAGGCCTCTAACCAAGTCCAATTAGGTTCTAGAATTTTCGAGGTTCGGTTTGGTTGAATTTGGACAAGATTTGGACCTAGTTTGGCTTCCTTTTGATTTGGTTTGATCCAGGAGAGAGGAGAGAATAATTTTTTTGAGTTAAAAACTCTACCACATGTGTGAAATAGGTGCCTCCTTGAAGTCCCCCTTCTCCTTACCAAGGTGTCAAAAATGTATCATTGTACCAAAATATCTCATTTTTTTAATAATATCTCATAGTTTTTAACTAATAAACCTTATACTCAGTCAACTCTTCATCTTATGTGGGCATTTACTCATTTTTGGGTATTTTCTTTTATTCATTGGATTTATCTCCTCCCCACACTTGGATTGATCCTATTGGCCCATAGGAACCTTAATTGGACCATAATCCAAAAATTTCTAAAAATCTAGACCCTTAGGCTAAGGTCCTTTATACATATTTTCAATTAATTCTAATTGCACATTGGAAAGCTCTTTTTGAATTTTTGTTTCACGGGAAACCATTTTAGACACTAGGAGGATTTTTATATCCAAAAATATCTCAATTTTGGATTATCTCTCTCTAGACATTTTCTCTCTCCATGCTAAAATAGGGTAAAACAAGATCTTTCTTTTATTTCAGAGAGGGGAATAATTATAAGATTAGAAGGGGAGGTTCTTACATCTGTACACCTCAAAAGCTAGTGGGAGGAGCTTACAAGAAGACTAAGAAGGATAGGTGGGGATGCTAGTGGGGGGACAAAGGTATGAAGGCAGGTGATGAGGAAAGTCAAAAGTCAAGGACAAGTGAAGATTCAACACAAGAAGGAGGGCAAGAAAAGAGCAAGAAGATACAAGGGTGGAAGAAGCAGGATCTTTGCATGCCATGGTTGTGTATTAACCGTCATCACATGAAGTGGATTTTAAAGCAATCCAGAAGAAGTTGGAGAAGTAAGATGCAAGCATGACAAGATTAATGGAGTATGGTCAATACTTTCCATTTGGCCTCGATTACAAGGTGATGATTCCTGTATTTAATTGTTTCCAGGCTCCTAGTCAATATGTATACAGGACTTTGATAGTAAGTTATGCAAATGAACTTATCCAAAGCTTTGCAACGATGTCAAAAACATCGGACACATGTGCATACCTCATGCCTTTCCATGAGGAAAAGGAATCAAAAACTCCTATGCTTAAGCATGACGTGAAGAAGGAAAAACTAAAGAAATACAAATATTGGATTCTTACTGTGGGCAACGTTCCATATATGCTACAAAAGGATTCTTGAAGAATTGTTAAGGGGAACAATGGGCTAAGCTAAGGGAATTTTATACAAGAAGAAAGGCTCGCATTGTAGTGGATGCTTCTGTGGAGGCAAGCTGCACGATATAAACCCCATGGCCAACATAGAATCACAAACTATCATGAAGAATCAAGATTATATCAACATCTTGCAGCATCTTCGAGCACAATGGATGGCATTTGGAGGGCCACCAAAGCCACCACAAGACTTAGTAAAGGTCACAAAGATCGACTAAATTGGGATGTAAGATAAAGCAGACAAATTGTGTGAATTTTGTATCAGAAGATCCAGATCTTGAGAAGTGGGCTAGCATCAAGAAGGTTGATTCACCTAGAGTTGTGGCAGAAGACGCAAATGAATATTTTGACCAAGAATCTACACCAAGATACCATTTGGAGTCTTTAACCAAAGAGCAGCTTGCTAAAGTTCCACAATTCACAAGCATTGAAGACATGGAAGGTGCTCACGAATAGTTCATTCTTTATCCTTCAGGTTGTAATTTAGAAGTATTGGATTATGTTTTTTTTTATAATACAACTTTCACTCTTGCACATTCGTATCTTTGTATAAATCCTTTCATGTCTTTTATTGTTATACATGTGAGTCTTTGTTATGCTTAATTCGAGATAGTGGAGTAATAACAAGACTCCATTCATAAGTATCTTTTTTAAGTTGAGATATGTAAGTAATACTGCAAGATGTAACATTATATGGTAGTGATGTGTGTGAACACACTTAGGACCATCGGGGCACTTTTTCCCTCACTAGGAGGTTTTTTCCCTCGTGCATATGTACACCCTCTTATCTACTCATTTTGAGATGTGTACTTATCTTTTGTATCTGGCACACATTTGCTTATTCTAATCTAGTGAGTTTGTGTGATCTCAAGCTTCTCTACCTTGTGTGTGTGCATTGTTGCAACCATAACCCTAATTTCAACAATTGGTATCAGAGCTAGCTTCCTTGACACTTGATCTAGTAGTCTGCCTCCCTCCTCAACGACCCTATTTTTCTATCTCTGATTGAGATACCCTCTTAGGAGAAGAAGGTATATACTGCAGTGTGCTGTATTTTTGGGGTCCGCGGTGCGATTCCGGTGCATTTTGGGCACCGTAAGGTTTCTGTAGACATTCTAGAGAGGCGTCATTTTGGATTGGTTCTGCTCGATTTTGGGTGTTTAGGCTGTGCAGTGGTAAAGATTTGGTGTGCACAACATCTACAATGTCTTCAACAAGATCGACCATCATACTTTCGCTAGTAACACTCTATTCTCTACTTTGTTATTTTTCATACACTTTGTAGGTGATTCAGTCAGTTGGCAGCCATCCAGGGTTGCATTCAGTGAATACTAATTACTTGCAATGTGTTAAAAGATTTTGCATTTGGTAGACATTCATGGCTGGCAGTAGTGATGTATTCAACATGTTGTCTGCTCTGCTAAGGACAAACTTGATGGGACTAACTACCCATTGTGTTCCTATATGATGTGGCATGTACTGGTTGCTAAAGACCTTTGGAATGTGGGCAGTGGTAGTGAAACTCGTCCTGTTTCACAACTACCAGTGTAACCACGTGTTGCAGCTACGTCTGAAGTAGAATCTGATATAGATGTGGCTCTCCTCCACATGCACCACTAGTACCTCCCACTACTACTCAAATGAGATGGGATGGAAGATATGCACATACACATGCATTGCTTGCACTTTCTGTGAAGCGAAGCATTATTCCTCATATTCGGTCATGTAAGACTTCAAAACAGGCATAGGATGCACTTGCTGCATTATACCAGGTATGCAAAGTGAAGCACGTGTTGCATATCTGCACAAACAATTGGAGTCTAAGCACATGAATGAGGGAGACTCAATGGACAGCTTCTTGACCAAGATCAAAGATTTTAAGGAGCATCTTGCTAGTGTGGATGAGATATATCCTGATAGTACATTCGTGCCCACTGTTCTCAATGCATTGCCATATTCTTATCAGATTTTTACCTCTACCCTTAGACTCCTGATGAAGGGAAATCCAAATTTCCTTACATTTAATGAGTTGGTTTCAGTACTCTTGCAAGAAGAGCAGTCTAAGCAAAACAGATCTGTTATACGACTTGGTGACCAAGCTTTTGTTCTAGTCAGAAAGGAAAAGATAAAGCTTCTTCGTATGGTGGTGGCTATAAGCCAAAATTAGAATCCTCAGGTAAGGATGCAAAGAAATAAGGTGATAAGCCTAAAAAGAAGGGCAAGTGTCACTATTGCAAGAAACCAAAGCACAAAATAAAGAATCGAGAATGGATGTGGTTGATGCATCGGAGAAGAAGGAATCTGTAAGTTTTGCTCAAGATGATTGGGCATGGACTGTACATTGTAGTTATGACCCTTCTGTTCATGATAATGTATGCATGTCAGTGGTGGCAGAATCGGATGCTTGGTACTTTGACAGTGGTGCTAGTAAGCACATTACTTCACAAAAAAAAATTATTCATCTCTGGAATCTGTCCCAAGTGTAGGAACCGTCACATGTGTAAATGGTTCCTCATATCCTATCAAAGGAGTTGGTAGAGTTGTGCTCACTACTGCAGCCTTAGCCTTGTCAGGCTTGATGGTGAAATTTATGGATGACAGATGTACAGTTCAGGATAGAAATGATGGTTATTCTATCATTCCTTAGGTACCTTGTTTCATGGCCTATACAAGATGGATGTATTTGAGAAGTTGCAGCATGATGCTTGCCCAGTCTCTATGACTCGTGCGAGAGAAATTCACTTATATACATGGCCATAAGTGTTCACACTCACTTAAACTATGGCCGGCTAGGCACTTTAGGCTCATAAGAGGCCTAATGCTATTACAATGACTACTCTCATAATATATCCATGAAGTACATCACTTAGGATTTCATCCTAACTTGCTACCACACGCTCTTGAAGAGCAGATATTGCCATAAATACTCCGTCACACCATTACGGGTGTCCATCCAAGTTGTAGCTTGGATACTATTGCTTCATATCATGAATGTATGACCCTTTGGTGTATCTACCGTGACTCCTTGATGTAAGATAATGGCGGTAGCTCTTGTTAATCCTAGAATTAGATTAACATTCCCCCCTTCCTCATGTGACAATTGTGTCCTAGTAGTGATCGTGTTAAAGACCTTTGTGTGGGAGAATGAACAAGCTTTGTCGATGGCTTTGATGTTGAATGACGTTCAATGGTCTTTGTTCCTCCGGAAGGAATAAGAAAGGCTAGTTAATGATCGACAAGGTTTGTGTTAGTTTTTTTTCTTTTTTACTTTGTTTTTTGCAGTCATCGACAAGGTTACATGTGATTTTTGTTAGTGGGGACACTAAGAGATATTAATAATGGGAAAGAAGAGAGAGAAGGATCCAGAGGAACATAAACTTAATCATCAGAATGAGATGGTAATTCTTAGTTCCTCATTTGATTCATTGAAGCAACATTCATTATTTGAAGTTAATGGCTTGTGATGATGTCCCTTTGTGTGGTAGGATTCTTGTCAAAATTTTGAGGTGTAAAGGTATAAGAACCTCCCCTTCTATTCTTGTAATTATTTCCCTCTCTCAAATAGAAGAAAGATCTTGTTTTACCCTGTTTTGGCCTAGAGAGAGAAATAGTCTAGAGAGAGATAATCCTAAATTAAGATATCTGTGGATATAAAAATCCTCCTAGTGTCTAAAATCAAGCTTTCTCTAAGAATTCTAATGGATTAATCACAAAAAAAGTTAGTTTTTATACTTAATTATAATGCTTTTTATGTATATCTCTCTCTCCCCAAAAGAATAGTCATTCGTATGACTAATTCTTTAGCAAATGAATGCTTCTCATTGATAAATTCTTAATTCAAAATCAATCTCTAAGCTTGTCAAGCTAGAGGTTAAGAAAATGGATTTTTTATGCTTTTATGCTAATAAAATTATGGTTAAAAAATTTAGAAATTAATACATAACTCATTTTTATGCATAATGTGAAAACAGGACTTCCTACTATATTCTAGGATTGGTTATCCTATGCTAAAAGAATGATTTTCATCACATTCATAGAAAACTAATTTTTAGTGTTTATGCATAAATAATTAATTAAAGAAAAGAGAAATTTTTGGTAATTTTATTTTTATGCAAAAAGAGGAATTTCCATGATAATGGAGATCCATGTAATTAAATGGAAAAAGAGAAATTTTGGTATATTAAAATAATGAATATTTTTATCTAAAGAGAAATTTTAGATAAATTTATTTTATGTATGAGAAAATTTAAATGATAAAAGAGGAATTCCCATGACATTTGGAATTCAATCATTTAAATGGTAAAAGTGGAATTCTTGGCATATTTGAATTAATGGATATTTTTATTTAAATTTAAAGAGAAATTTTAGATAAATTTATTTTATGCATGAGAAATTTTTAAATGATAAAAGAGGAATTCCCATGACATTTGGAATTCAATAATTTAAATGGTAAAAGTGGAACTCTTGACATATATGAAATAATGGTTAATTCCTCTTTTTGCATAAAAATAAAATTACCAAAAATTTCTCTTTTCTTTAATTAATTATTTATGCATAAACACTAAAAATTAGTTTTCCATGAATGTGATGAAAATCATTCTTTTAGCATAGGATGACCAATCCTAGAATATAGTAGGAAGTCCTCTTTTCACATTATGCATAAAAATGAGTTATGTATTAATTTCTAAAATTTTTACCATAGCTTCGTTTTGCTATTACTGATAGTTTTTAATATTTCTAGAAAGAATAAGACTTTGCAATACAATTATGATAGAATACTATCCTTAGACTTAAATCCAATTTATTGAATTAAATCATAAGTTTACCATAATTTTATTAGCATAAAAGCATAAAAAATCCATTTTCTTAACCTCTAGCTTGACAAGCTTAGAGATTGATTTTGAATTAAGAATTTATCAATGAGAAGCATTCATTTGCTAAATAATTAGTCATACGAATGACTATTCTTTTGGGGAGAGAGAGATATACATAAAAAGCATCATAATTAAGTATAAAAGCTAACTTTTTTTGTGATTAATCCATTAGAATTCTTAGAGAAAGCTTGATTTACATTGAAAACAATTAATTTGAAACTTCTCAAGCTTTAGAGGGGTTGAGAAGTGAAATCTTTTGAGAATATTAATGAAAACCATGATATTGCTTCTTACCTCTAGATTTGTCTTGCTTCTTTGTCTTAGAAGGAAGCCCCCAACCAATCAATTGGTTTAGTATGTTGAGAAGAAAGCTCCAAGGATTGTTGAAGAGAGAGAGAAGCTCCAATCTATCCAAAAGTAGAGGATTTTTAAGGGATAATAGAAAATATCATTATTTTAATGTAATACTGGCATGGTATAGCTCACAGGTTTTTTTACAAAAGACTAAGGATCTATTTATAGGTGAGGGAGGCCACTAAGCAAGTCCAACTGGGTTCTAGAATTTTTCAGGTTCAGTTTGACTCAATTTGGACAAGATTTGGACCAGTTTGGTTCCCTTTTTAATTTGGTTTGATCTAGGAGAGAGGAGAGATAAAAATATCACAATTTTTTTTAATTAAAAACCCTTCCACATGTGTGAAATAGGCACCTACCTCAAGAGTCCCCCTCTCCTTACCAAGGTGTCAAAAATGCATCATTATTCTAAATATCTCATTTTTTAGTAATATCTCATAGTTTTTAACTAATAAAACTTGTACTCAGTCAACTCTTCATCTTATGTGAGAATTTACTCATTTTTGGGTATTTTATTTTATTCTTTGGATTTATCTCATCCCAACACTTGGATTAATCCTATTGGCCCATAGGAACCTTAATTGGACCATAATCCAAAAATTTCTGAAAATCTAGACCCTTAGGCTAAGGTCCTTTATACCCATTTCCAATTAATTCTAACTGCACATTGGAAAGTTCTTTTTGAATTTCTGTTTCAGGGGAACTTATTTTAATAAGATGAGATAATTTTCTATCCAAAAATATAAAAATCTGAATATTCTTTCTCTAGAATATTTTCTCTCTCTAGGTTAAAACAGTTAGAAACAAGGTCTTTTATATTTCTGAAGAGGGATTGATTACAGGGGAAGATGCTGGACATTTTGAGAGGCTGGGGAGGAATCTTACAGTGTGACAGCCATTCTAGAGACTAGCATAGTTATAGCGCTAGCTCATTTAGTTGGGTTCACACTATAGAGAACCCTAGTATGTATTTGGTTGAGTACCTTTTCATATTGTGTGTACTCTTATCTTTGTATATGGTGTGTTGAGCGTTGTGTGAAGAAGAAGAAGATTTTTAGCCTCTCACCTTGTGTGTTCTTTTTTAGAGTTTTGTGAGTGTGTGTGTGCTTGCAAGAGCTCAAGCTCTCTTCCCCCCTGCATCTTTTCATTGCATAGGGAAGAGCCTCTCAGTCGGGGCCTCGCCCCCACGGATATCCGGACAAAAGACTAAGCCTTCGGTTCTTCCAAAACCAAACCCGAAAAAACTTCCCTCGCCCAAAAAGCATGGGAGATTCCTCTAGGATATTTTTATTCTAACGTAGTCAAGAGCCTTAACTAACCAAACTGATCTGACCGAACCCGTAAGTCACATGGTCAGATTTAGGAAAAGACTTGCACTTGGATCATAGAGACTAACGCTTTTTTCCTCATTGAGAGGCACAACCATTGATTCTTTTCCATAGAACAAAGACTATCCGGGATTTAATTCATCTATCGTACACCATCACAGAATTGAGTCTCATTCTAAGAATCCATCAGTCCAGCCTAGCCCCATCCAGAGTCCCATGGGTTAGCCAACCGCCCAGCCACTGTAGTGATAGGATCCATTTAGGATTTTGGTTATGTTTTGCCCCGGGTACCAGGGAAAAGAGTTCCTAGGCCCCTAGCCGGCGCTTCAAGCAAACTTCAAGATAGTCACACCACTTACACACCCAATATGAAATTGCCTATTTCACAGATTCAGCTGCCTTTAAAACAATCTTTTAATGAAACCATAGTGTCATTGATCATAATCCTCCAAAATATCCAGGTTGAATTCTAATTTCTAATCATTCTTTCATCGGTGTACCTATGGCATCATTGGCAACCAGAATGCTTACCACCTGTTCACTCAGGGGCCTTTTCAATAGTTCCTAGCTCATAGTACAGTCTCCACGACCTCACTAACAAGATGGTCAAAATGCTTCCCGAGCATTCTTGACATAAAACAGTCATTTAAAAATAGGTCATAAATACAGTTTCTAACGAACTCTCATCTTTCCACATTGTTCCACATCATTTCTCGTTATTCCACATTCTTCCACATCAATTCACATTGCTTAATCCACATCCAATCATATGTATTCCCATCATCCTTCATCCATTCTCATCTAGTCACATCATATTATATCTCATCACATCTATCCTCATCACATCTACCCATATCCATATCACATCACATCACATCCATTCACATTGCATCTCATCCATTCACATCTATCCCCCGAGTCACATCACATCACATCACATCCATTTCACATCAAATCTCATCCATTCACATCTATCTCGATTCACATCACATCACATCACATCTCATTCATTCACATCTATCCCGATTCACATCACATCCATTTCACATCACATCCCATCCACATCTCATCACATCCACATCCATTTACATCACATCACATCCCATCCACATCTCTTTCACATCCACATCCATTTACATCACATCACATCCCATCCACATCCACATCAATTTACATCACATCACATCCCATCCACATCTCTTCACATCCACATCCATTTACATCACATTCACATCTTATCACATCCACTCACATCCTATCACATTGCATTCACATCTTATCACATCGTATTCTCATCTTATTCACATCGTATTCACATCGTATTCACATTGTATTCACATTTAGTAACATTTTCTACTTTCCATACCGATGGGACTTTTTCTAAATTTCTGCCAATTGCTTAGCCTAGTTAAAGGTACTTTTTCTCGATGAATATTTTCATATTCTTTCTCAATTTTCTCGAGTGAAATATATTCAATATTCTTCTTTGGAATAAAAGATTCATGGGATTTACAAAAATCAATTCTATCCATATTTCCCAATAAAATTAATAATGCTCAAAATTCCACTTTTGATAAATACTCATAATTTGAATTATGCTAAAAATTTCTCTTTTTCCATTTAATTTCTTGGATCTCAAATATCATGGGAATTCCTCTTTTTTCATTTAATTGATTGAATTCCAAATGTCATGGGAATTCCTCTTTTATCATAAAATAAATTTATCTAAAATTCCTCTTTTCTTTAATAAAGACAGCTGAATCTGTGAAATAGGCAATTGATGTGATGTGATGTGAATCGAGATAGATGTGAATGGATGAGATTTGATGTGAAATGGATGTGATGTGATGTGATGTGACTCGAGGGATAGATGTGAATGGATGAGATGTAATGTGAATGGATGTGATGTGATGTGATATGGATATGGGTAGATGTGATGAGGATA
Organism: Cibotium barometz; assembly: GCF_041138505.1. NCBI lineage: Eukaryota > Viridiplantae > Streptophyta > Polypodiopsida > Cyatheales > Cibotiaceae > Cibotium > Cibotium barometz. The sequence goes on along the minus strand of NC_141057.1, from coordinate 2,837,982 downwards.
GATGTGATGAGATATAATATGATGTGACTAGATGAGAATGGATGAAGGACGATGGGAATACATATGATTGGATGTGGATTAAGCAATGTGAATTGATGAGGAAGAATGTGGAATAACGAGAAATGATGTGGAACAATGTGGAAAGATGAGAGTTCGTTAGAAACTGTATTTATGACCTATTTTTAAATGACTGTTTTATGTCAAGAATGCTCGGGAAGCATTTTGACCATCTTGTTAGTGAGGTCGTGGAGACTGTACTATGAGCTAGGAACTATTGAAAAGGCCCCTGAGTGAACAGGTGGTGAGCATTCTGGTTGCCAATGATGCCATAGGTACACCGATGAAAGAATGATTGGAAATTAGAATTCAACCTGGATATTTTGGAGGATTGTGATCAATGACACTATGGTTTCATTAAAAGATTGTTTTAAAGGCAGCTGAATCTGTGAAATAGGCAATTTCATATTGGGTGTGTAAGTGGTGTGACTATCTTGAAGTTTGCTTGAAGCGCCGGCTAGGGGCCTGGGAACTCTTTTCCCTGGTACCCGGGGCAAAACATAACCAAAATCCTAAATGGATCCTATCACTATAGTGGCTGGGCGGTTGGCTAACCCATGGGAATCTGGATGGGGCTAGGCTGGACTGATGGATTCCTAGAATGAAACTCAATTCTATGATGGTGTACGATAGATGAATTAAATCCCGGATAGTCTTTGTTCTATGGAAAAGAATCAATGGTTGTGCCTCTCAATGAGGAAAAAAGCATTAGTCTCTATGATCCAAGTGTAAGTCTTTTCCTAAATCTGACCATGTGACTTACGGGTTCGGTTAGATCAGTTTGGTTAGTTAAGGCTCTTGACTACGTTAGAATAAAAATATCCTAGAGGAATCTCCTGTGCTTTTTGGGCGAGGGAAGTTTTTTCGGGTTTGGTTTTGGAAGAACCGAAGGCTTAGTCTTTTGTCCGGATATCCGTGGGCGAGGCCCCGACTGAGAGGCTCTTCCCTATGCAATGAAAAGATGCAGGGGGGAAGAGAGCTTGAGCTCTTGCAAGCACACACACACTCACAAAACTCTAAAAAAGAACACACAAGGTGAGAGGCTAAAAATCTTCTTCTTCTTCACACAACGCTCAACACACCATATACAAAGATAAGAGTACACACAATATGAAAAGGTACTCAACCAAATACATACTAGGGCTCTCTATAGTGTGAACCCAACTAAATGAGCTAGCGCTATAACTATGCTAGTCTCTAGAATGGCTGTCACACTGTAAGATTCCTCCCCAGCCTCTCAAAATGTCCAGCATCTTCCCCTGTAATCAATCCCTCTTCAGAAATATAAAAGACCTTGTTTCTAACTGTTTTAACCTAGAGAGAGAAAATATTCTAGAGAAAGAATATTCAGATTTTTATATTTTTGGATAGAAAATTATCTCATCTTATTAAAATAAGTTCCCCTGAAACAGAAATTCAAAAAGAACTTTCCAATGTGCAATTGGAATTAATTGAAAATGGGTATAAAGGACCTTAGCCTAAGGGTCTAGATTTTCAGAAATTTTTGGATTATGGTCCAATTAAGGTTCCTATGGGCCAATAGCATCAATCCATGTGTAGGGAGGAGATAAATCCAATTTGTAAAAGAAGATACCCAAAAATGAGTAAATGCTCACATAAGATGAAGAGTTGAAAATGTACAAGGTTTATTAGTAAAAAACTATGAGCAATATTAAAAATATGAGATATTTTGGGTATCCAAAAATGAGTAAATGCTCACATAAGATGAAGAGTTGAAAATGTACAAGGTTTATTAGTAAAAAACTATGAGCAATATTAAAAATATGAGATATTTTGGGTATCCAAAAAGGAGTAAATGCTCACATAAGATGAAGAGTTGAAAATGTACAAGGTTTATTAGTAAAAAACTATGAGCAATATTAAAAATATGAGATATTTTGGGTATCCAAAAATGAGTAAATGCTCACACAAGATGAAGAGTTGAAAATGTAAAAGGTTTATTAGTAAAAAACTATGAGCAATATTAAAAATATGAGATATTTTGGGTATAATGATTCCATTTTGACACATATGTAAGGAAGGGGAGTTCTTTAAAGGAGGTGCATATTTCACATGCTTGAATGAGTTTTAAACTCAAAAATAATGTGATATTTTTATCTCTCCTCTCTCTTGAACCAAACCAAATCAAAATGGAACCAAACCGAATCAAAAAGTAACCAAACTAGGTCCAAATCTAGTCTAAATTCAACCAAATTGAATTTGGAAAATTCTAGAATTAAGTTAGCTTTGGTTAGAGCTTCCCTCTCCTATAAATAGAACATGAGTCCTTTGAAAAAAATATAGAAGAATTTTACTATACTAGAGTTATGCTGAAATAATGCTAATTTCTACTATTCTCTAAAATTCTCTCCAAATTGAAGAAATTGGAGCTTCCCTCTTTCTTCAATCCCCATTGGTGGCTCCATCAACATACTTAACCAATTGATTGGTTGGGGGCCTCTACCGTGAACAAAGAATCAAGCAATTTGTAAGGTAAATGGTGAATTTTTATCTTTTCTATAATTTCTCAATGCTTCTCTCTTCTCAACCCCTCTCAAGCTTGAGAAGCTTAATTGGAATGGTTTTTGAATGCTATTGAAGTTAATTGATGAATGGTAGTGAAGAGTTACATAATTTGATGAATGCTATTGAAGTTAATTGATTAATGATAGTTAATAATTACATAAATTTCTATTTATGCTTAATTCAAATGGTTTTTATGTAATTTCTCTCTCTCACTCAAGAAATGGTCATACTCATGACCCATTCTCAATCCAAATGAAGCTTTTCATAAAGCTTTTCCTTAATCCAAGATTAATCTATGCTTGAGGCCAAATTAATGGCTTTTTTCTATGCTTTTAGTTTATGTATTTCATGAATATTGATGATTCAATCCATTATGGATTAATGATCCAATTAGGGATCATTCTAATTATTTCTTTAATGATAAGCTTTATCCCTTAGAAAAATTGAGATTTATAAGTCATAGCAGCGGAGCTATGGTAAATTTTTTATAAAAATTATGCATAAAATAATTTCATTCAAAGCATAAAAAGAGGACTTCCTACCATATTCTAGGAATTATCATCCTAGATTAATTGAAAGATATTCATTGTAATCCTAGAGAAATTGATTTTTATATTATGCATAATTGATTTTCATGCATAGAGGTATGCATAAAAGATTATTATTTTAACATAAAAGTGTTACTTTTATCATAATTAGATTTCATGCATAAAGGTATGCATAAAAGATTATTATTTTAATATAAAAGTGTTACTTTTATCATAATTGAATTTCATGCATAGAGGTATGCATAAAAGTTGATTATTTTATTGTAAAAGTGTTACTTTTATCATATTGGATTTCATGCATAGAGGTATGCATAAAAGATATTCTTTTTGTACTAAAAGTGTGATTTTTCATCATAAATGGATTTTATGCATAATTTAGATGCATAAGAGAAATTCTTTTATTCTAAAAGTGTAATTCCTACCAAATTGAATTTATGCATAAGAAGATGCATAAAAGATTGATTTTTAATTCAAAAGTGTCATTCTCATCTAAATTGAATTTATGCATAGGAAAATGCATAAAAGATTGAAATTTAATTCAAAAGTGTCATTTTCATTTAAAATGAATTTATGCATAGGAAGATGCATAAAAGATTGATTTTTACTTCGAAAGTATTAATCGCCTTAAATAGAATTTATGCATAAATAAATGTGTAAAGAAATCTTATATCAAATATAAGAATTCTCTTGTATTCTATAAATAGATATGAGATGTGATAGGATGTGATAAGAGGTGTATAAGATGTGATAAGAGGTGATAAGATGCTTATGAAATAAGTTAGGAGGATAAGATGAATTAAGATGTGATAAGATGTGTATGGGATGAGGTAAGGCGAGAATGGATGTGATGTAAAAGATTAGATGTGAAGGTATATGGGGTTATATGAATGGGAATGTGGAAATGGATGTATGTATGTGGATGTGTGGATGTGGAGATGGGAGTGTGGATGTATGAACGTGAAAATGGATGTATGCATGAAGATGTATATGCATAGATGTGAATGTGGATGTAGATGTGGATGTATAGATGTGAATGGGAATGTGGATGTAGATGTATGTGAATGGGAATGTGGATGTAGATGTATGTGAATGTGGATGTATAGATGTGGATGTATAGATGTGAATGTGGAATGTGGATGTGGATGTATATATGTATGTGGATGTAGATGTGGATGTATAGATGTGAATGGGAATGTGGATGTGGATGTATGTGAATGTGGATGTAGATGTGGATGTATAGATGTGAATGTGGAATGTGGATGTGGATGTATGTATGTATGTGGATGTAGATGTGGATGCATAGATGTGAATGGGAATGTGGATGTGGATGTATGTATGTATGTGGATGTGGATGTATGAATGAGGACGTGATAATGGATGTATGAATGAGGACGTGATAATGGATGTATGCATGTGGATGTGGATGTATGGATGTGGATATGGATGTGTATGTATGAATGTGGATATGGGATGTGGATGTATAAATGAGGATATGAAAATGGAGGTAAGCATGTAGATGTGGATGTATGGATGTGAATGTGGATGTGGATGTGGATGTGGATGTATGGATGTGGATATGGATGTGAATATATGATATGTGATGTGAAGGAATCTGAAGTCAAGAGATGGAAAATGATGTGATTGGACGAGTACACATATAAATGGAATGTGGAATAAGTAATGTGGATTAATGAGGGATAATGTGGAAAAATGAGAGTTAATATAGAAACTGTATTTATAAACTGTTTGTAAATGGCTGTTTTATGTAAAGAATGCTGCGAAAGCATTTTGACCGTCTTGTGGTTAAGGTCGTGGAGACCTAACTGATAAAGTTGCAACTGCTGACGGAGAGTCAATGGAGGCTATGTCGACAACACCCCATTGTTGCAGGTTTTGTACTGACTCCGCGCCCAGACTCATGTACACATATCTCTGTCCCAGTTTCATAAAATAGTCCACAATGCAAAGTAGACCTCACATATCTCAGTATGCGTCTCAATGCATCCAAATGCGACTTCCAAGGAACCTGCATAAACTGACTCACCAACCCAACAGCATAGCTCAAATATGATCTGGTGATCGTCATGTAGATCAAGCTTCCTACTATGCGCCTATACATAGTAGGATCCTCCAAAATCTCTCCTAAATCTACACTCAACTTGCCATTTTGATCCAATGGCACTGAGATAGGCTTACAGCCTGTCATACCATACTTGGACAACATGTCCAAGCCATACTGTCTCTGCAGTAATCCAATACCATGTGGTGACCTAATCACCTCAATGCCCAAGAAATATCTGAGCTCCCCCAGATCCTTCATCTCAAACTTCTGTCTAAGCAAGATCTTTACATCAAAGATCTCTGCATCATGGTCCCCCGTAATGATCAAGTCATCTACATAGATGACAACAAGCACAGCCCCTCTATGACTGTGTCTCACATACAGCCTCACATACAGCAAGAAATCTGCATTGGCTACATGAAAGCCAATAGTGACAAGATATTCAGAAATCTTGTCAGACCATGCTCTTGGTGCTTGTTTTAAGCCATACAAGGCTTTCTTCAACTTGCAAACATGCTTGGGGTGACTCACATCCTCATAACCAGGTGGCTGCAACATATACACTTCTTCCTACAAATCCCCATGCAAGAATGCATTCTTTACTTTCCATCTGATGTAAAGACCATTGCTTTGATGCAGCCACTGCTATCACAACTCTCATTGTTGCCATCTTGGCAACTGGGCTGAAAGTTTCCTCATAATCAATGCCTAATGTCTGTGCATATCCTTTGGCTACCAATCTAGCCTTGTACCTGCTTATGGTTCCATCACTGTTATGTTTTACTTTGTACACCCACTTGCATCCAATGGCTTTCTTGCCTTCAGGCAATTGCACTAAATCCCAAGTCTCATTTCCATATAGTGCATCCATCTCCTCATCCATAGCTTTCTCCCAACACAAATTTCCAATAGCCTCATCAATGCATGTCGGCTCTACAACCTGCACAACTTTTGCCATGTATCCATAGTGATGTGCCACATAACCATCATAGGTAAACCTCCGCATAGGATTCTTCACTCTCCCAGATCTTCGCAGCTTTGCATTCATGGCTTCCATAGCCTTCTTTACACCAGGTGTTCTCATAGCTGGTATCCCAAGATCCTCATCAAGGCTCATCTCTGTGCCACTAGACAACATGAGAATGCCCTGTAAAAATGTCAGGCATACTAAGGGGCTCAACCACTTTCTCTTTGCCTTTATGTGATGTACTAATCACATTTGCAGGACTGGTATTATGACACAGCCTGCCACTCCATGGTCTATCAACTGAACCACTAGATGAGGACTCTCCTGGTCCACTCAAAGACTGTGATTGCTGACTTGCATTCTGTGCAACCACATTTCCACTCACATCAGCCCCAACAACTTCTTTTTCAGCAGCATACCAGCTGCTCATCTCATCAAAGACAACATCCTTGCTTACCCTCAACTCACGTGTAGCAGGGTTATAACACTTGTATCCCTTTTGCTCAAGGGAATACCCAATAAACACACATTTTTCAGCTTTTGGATCCAGCTTAGTTCTCAGCTCATCTGGCACATGCATATATGCAATGCATCCAAAGACTTTCAGATGAGACAAATCAGGTTTTCTGTCCCAGTAGCTCTCTCCTTTAGAGTTACATCATGTATGGATGCAGTTGGGAGTCCTATTCATGATGTAAACTGCTCTAGAAACAGCCTCAGCCCAATAGCTATGCGGCATATTCTTCTCTTCCATCAATGCTCGCGCAATCTCAACAATGTGCCACTTTTTTCGCTCAGCAACTCCATTTTGCTGCGGAGTGTATCTACATGTAAACTGTCTCTGAATACCATTCTTCTGCAAAAACTCAGAGAACTAATTGGAGAAGTACTCTCCCCCTCCATCTGACCTTAGGCACTTTACATGTTTCCCTGTTTGCTTTTCAACCATAACTCTGAAATTCTGAAAATGAGTGAACACCTCACTCTTCTTCTTCATAAGGTATACCCACACTTTCCTTGTATGGTCATTAATAAATGTCACATAATAGCTACAGCCTCCCACAGACATGGTCTTCGTAGGATCCTGTAAGATTCCTCCCCAACCTTCGAGGTATACAGGAGTAAGAATCTTCCTTTCTGATCTTATAATTATTCCCTCTCTAAAATAAAAGAAAGTTTCTGTTTAAGAAGGAAGACCCTTTCCCTAGAATACTTCTCAGGAGTCCCACCTGTTTTAAAGATTTAGAACAATGAGTTCAGAAGTGAGAATCGGTGTTTTGGATACCAAGGTTTTGGTTTTCATTCGAGTACAGCCCACCAAAAGAAGTTCTTTATCTCTTGGGGAGTATAAGAAGTTATCCCCCAGATATTGTGACCCTTATATCTGAATTCAATGAAAGTAGGTGACTTAGCCTACAAGCTTCTTTTATCTCCTCATCTCAAAATTCCTAATGCCTTCTATAGAAAAATGTGTCAAACTCAAATCATGGAAAGACGAAAAATCTTTAGTGGCAAGTTACCGTTGGCTTCTAGGTTACGCTAGCTCCTTCCTTTATATAAGTCGTAACTTTTACTTATCGCTCACAGTAATCTTACTCCCATCAATCTCCTTTCTTTCTTAATTCCCTTCATGGCTTGGCAACAAGAATTAGTTTTATCCCTAATGATTTCTCACCTTCAAGACGCAAGAGAGTCTGTGAAGAAAGACTTTATAGAACAGTATGAGCGCTCACTTTTTCCTCACCTAGGAACTTTTGTAGCGCAGACCAAATGGCGGACCTATCAAAACATAACTAGGGTAACACCCTGGGGACAGCAGCACTTTCGTAACAATGTCCGCTTGGCCATGGTTATTGAAGCTTGGGTTTGGGTCCCCGATACTACTGCGTCATGAGATCAAGGCATCTTGGGTTTTCTGAGCGGGTCTTCTTACTGGCGTGTTTTCTTCCTCATGAGAAGATATGCCTTTATCCCGTTTTTGGTCAGAGGTCCTTTTGTTAGATCACCTCATACCACTGAGATAGGTGCGGCAATAACCAGTAGGATCATTCCCATAGATGAGTTACCCTATACTTGTGCAGCTTGTGAGTGCTGCTTTTGTGACCATATAATGGACGGGCTTATGGAAGTGTAAAGAGTTCTTCTATCTTTACTGTATAAGTTCCGAGAATGAATAAAGTTTAAATCTTGTTCTTATCTTGCTTTCTTTAAGACTTTTCTTGGTGGTTAATCTTGATTAAAATTTTTCTCTAAGTCTCATATTCGTGCATCTTGCGAAATTATCCCAGTTTACGAGATGAGGACATCTCGCATTTTTTAAGTGGGGTAGAATGTAAGATTCCTCCCCCAACCCCCTTTTTGATGTCTAGCATATTCCCCTGTAATCAATTCCTTTTCTGAAATATAAGAGATCTTGTTTGTGGCTGTTTTAACCTAGAGAGAGAAAATATTCTAGAGAGAGAATATTCAGATTTTAAATATTTTTGGATAGAAAAATATCTCATCTTATTAAAATAAGTTTTCCTGAAACAGAAATTCAAAAAGAATTTTCCAATGTGCGATTGGAATTAATTGGAAATGGGTATGGACCTTAGTCTAAGGGTCTAGATTTTCAGAAATTTTTGGATTATGGTCCAATTAAGGTTCCTATGGGCCAATAGCATCAATCCATGTGTAGGGAGGAGATAAATCCAATTTGTAAAAGAAGATACCCAAAAATGAGTAAATGCTCACATAAGATGAAGAGTTGAAAATGTACAAGGTTTATTAGTAAAAAACTATGAGCAATAAAATTTTGACATATATGTAAGGAAGGGGAGTTCTTTAAAGAAGGTGCATATTTCACATAAGATGAAGAGTTGAAAATGTACAAGGTTTATTAATTAAAAACTATGAGCAATAAAATTTTGACACATATGTAAGGAAGGGGAGTTCTTTAAAGAAGGTGCATATTTCACATAAGATGAAGAGTTGAAAATGTACAAGGTTTATTAGTAAAAAACTATGAGCAATAAAATTTTGACACATATGTAAGGAAGGGGAGTTCTTTAAAGAAGGTACATATTTCACATAAGATGAAGAGTTGAAAATGTACAAGGTGTATTAGAAAAAAAACTATGAGCAATAAAATTTTGACACATATGTAAGGAAGGGGAATTCTTTAAAGGAGGTGCATATTTCACATGCTTGAATGAGATTTAAACTCAAAAATAATGTGATATTTTTATCTCTCATCTCTCTTAAACCAAACCAAATCAAAATGGAACCAAACCGAATCAAAAAGTAAACAAACTAGGTTCAAATCTAGTCCAAATTCAACCAAAGTGACTTGGAAAATTCTAGAATCAGTTTGTTTGGTTAGGAGCTCAATTTTTCCTATAAATAGAAGCCTTCCCTTGTTGAAAAATATATAGTGTCTTATGCATTGTTACTCTACTCTACCTAAGCCAAGAACTGTGAATTCTTTAATAATTCACTAGTTTTTGATACTTCTCTCTTTCTTCAATCCCCATTGGTGGCTCCATCAACATACTAAACCAATTGATTAGTTGGGGGCCTCTACCGTGATCAAAGAATCAAGAAAATTATAAGATAAGTATAGTAAATTTTGATCTTTTCTATAATTTCTCAATGATTCTCTCTTCTCAACCCCTCTCAAGCTTGAGAAGCTTAATTGGTATGGTTTTTGAAATGCTATTGAAGTTAATTAATTAATGATAGTAAAGAATTACATAAAATTCTATTTATATTTAATTCTAATGATTTTTCTCTCTGTCTCTCACTTAAGAAATGGTCATACTCATGACCCTTTCTCAATCCAAATGAAGCTTTTCGTAAGGTTTTTCCTTAATCCAAGATTAAGCTATGCTTGAGACCAAATTAATGGCTTTTTTCTATGCTTTTAGTTTATGTATATTGATGATTCAATCCATTATGGATTGATGATCCAATTAGAGACCATTCTAATTATTTTCTTAATGATCCAATTAGAGACCATTATGGATTGATGATCAATTAGAGACCATTCTAATTATTTCTTTAATAATGAGCCTTATCCCTTAGAAAAAATTGAGATTTATCAGTCATAGCGGAGCTATGGCAAAATTTTTATAGAAATTACGCATAAAATAATTTCATCCAAAGCATAAAAAGAGGACTTCCTACCATATTCTAGGAACTATCATCCTAGATTAATTAAAAGAATATTATTATGCATGGAGATATGGATGTTTGCATGTAGATGTAGAGGTATGGATGTGAGTGTGAATGTGGAGGTGGATGTATGCATGGAGATGTGGATGTATGCATGTAGAAATAGATGTGTAGATGAGGATGTAAATGGAGATGTGGATGGATGCATGTAGATGTAGATGTGAATGGAGATGTGGATATATACATGTAGATGTAGATGTATAGATGTAGATGTGGATGTGGAGGTGGATGGATGCATGTAGATGTAGATGTATAGATGTAGATGGGAATGGAGATATGGATGTATGCATGTAGATGTAGATGTATAGATGTAGATGTGAATGGAGATGTGGATGTATACATGTAGATGTAGATGTATAGATGTAGATGTGGAGGTGGAGGTGGATGGATGCATGTAGATGTAGATGTATGCATGTAGATGGGAATGGAGATATGGATGTATGCATGTAGATGTAGATGTATAGATGTAGATGTGGAGGTGGAGGTGGATGGATGCATGTAGATGTAGATGTATAGATGTAGATGTAAATGGAGATGTGGATATATGCATGTAGATGTAGGTGTATAGATGTAGATGTGGATGTAGAGGTGGATGTATGCATGTAGATGTAGATGTATAGATGTGGATGTGAATGTGGAGGTGGAATTATGCATGTAGATGTAGATGTATGGAGGTGAATGTGAATGTGGATGTGGATGTGGATGTGGATGTATGCATAGAGATGTAGATGTATGCATGTAGATGTGAATGTACGCATATACATGTGGATGTATGGATGTGAATATACGATATGTGATGTGAGGGAATCTGAAGTGATGAGATGGAAATGATGTGATGGGATGAGTATACATATAAATGGAATATGGAATAAGTAATGTAGATTGATGAGGGATAATGTGGAAAAATGAAAGTTAAAATAGAAATTGTATTGTAAACTGTTTGTAAATGCTGTTTGTAAATGATTGTTTTATGTCAAGAATGCTGGGGGGAGCATTTTGACCGTCTTGTGATTAAGGTCGTGATGATAAAGTTGCAACTGCTGGGAGTCAATGAAGGACGTCTCGCGTAGCAAGGTCGGCCGAGGTCTTGACCAGCCTCGGTGCGATTAAAATGGTGAGCTTCCGGTACGGTGGATGAGGGGCCAAGGAAGCGGCCTATGAGTGAAGTGCTAGGTCACCTGAAGGATCCTAGAGGGTGCTGACCATACGGTGCTTGGGCTCTGGGTCACCTAGGATACCCACGCGTGCGTCGAGGAAGATATTGGAACAAGAGTAGGAGTTGTTTTTTGAAATCGGGCATGGATCTGGTTGATTGACCTTGATGGTCTTCAATGGATGAGTCCATGGCTCTTTATATGGATCTGTTAGTTGATCTTGCTGATCTTCAACAAGAGTCCATCTTGATAAGTGATTATATTGCCAAGTATTATGGGCTAGGGATTAGGAAACGGCCCCTGTGTGGACAGGTGGTGAGCGTCCTAGTTGCCAATGATGCCATAGATACTCTGATGAAGGAATGATGGGAAAATTAAGAATCAACTGGATAAATTGGAACATGGTGATCAGTGATACTATGGTTTTATTAAAGGATTGTTTTAAACTGGTTGAATCTGTGAAAAGGCAATTTCATATTGGGTGTGTGAGTGGTGTGACTAGTTTTATTTTTGCATGAACATCCGGCTAGGGGGCCTTGGAACTCTTTTCCTTGGTACCCGGGACAAAACCTAACCAAATTCTTAACTGGATCCCATCACTACAGTGGTTGGGCGGTTGGCTAACCCATGGGACTAGATGGGGTTAGGCTGGACTGATGGATCCATAAATCGAGACTCAAACTTTTGTTTTTACGATAGATAAAATAAATCCCGGACAGTAACTGTTCTATGGATAGGAGTCAACGGCTGTGCCTCTTGAATGGGGAAAAAAGTGTTGATCCCAATGATCCAAGTGCAAGTTTCTTCCTTAATCTGACCAAGTATCTTATAGATGCAATTGGATCAGCTCGATCAGAAATGATCTTGACTACGTTAGAGTAAAAAGTTATCCTGGTGGAATCGCCCGTGCTTTCCGGTAAAGGAAGTTTTTCCGGGTTCGGTTTTGGAACAATCGACGGATTAGTCTCTTATCCGGATATCCGTGGGTGAGGCCCCGAATGTGGGACCCCTGTCCCGCGCGAGAAGTGCTACTTCCGCTGCCTGTATCCCGAATCTGTTGCTCAGTGGGAATAGGGATCTTACAGTAAGATGAATGAATTGTTATTTAATGATGAGTTCTATATAAGGGATATTTATCCCAGTGTTCTGTTGGGTTGACCAGAATATAAGGAACCCCAGAATAAAATTGGATCTTAAGAAAAAGAGCTGTCCTCTACCTTGCGAGATGAGGACATCTCGCACTTTTTAAGTGGGGTAGAATGTAAGATTCCTCCCCAACCTTCGAGGTATACAGGAGTAAGAATCTTCCTTTCTGATCTTATAATTATTCCCTCTCTAAAATAAAAGAAAGTTTCGGTTTAAAAAAGGAAGACCCTTTTCCTAGAATACTTCTCAGGAGTCCCACCTGTTTTAAAGATTTAGAACAATGAGTTCAGAAGTGAGAATCGGTGTTTTGGATACCAAGGTTTTGGTTTTCATTCGAGTACAGCCCACCAAAAGAAGTTCTTTATCTCTTGGGGAGTATAAGAAGTTATCCCCCAGATATTGTGACCCTTATATCTGAATTCAATGAAAGTAGGTGACTTAGCCTACAAGCTTCTTTTATCTCCTCATCTCAAAATTCCTAATGCCTTCTATAGAAAAATGTGTCAAACTCAAATCATGGAAAGACGAAAAATCTTCAGTGGCAAGTTACCGTTGGCTTCTAGGTTACGCTAGCTCCTTCCTTTATATAAGTCGTAACTTTTACTTATCGCTCACAGTAATCTTACTCCCATCAATCTCCTTTCTTTCTTAATTCCCTTCATGGCTTGGCAACAAGAATTAGTTTTATCCCTAATGATTTCTCACCTTCAAGACGCAAGAGAGTCTGTGAAGAAAGACTTTATAGAACAGTATGAGCGCTCACTTTTTCCTCACCTAGGAACTTTTGTAGCGCAGACCAAATGGCGGACCTATCAAAACATAACTAGGGTAACACCCTGGGGACAGCAGCACTTTCGTAACAATGTCCGCTTGGCCATGGTTATTGAAGCTTGGGTTTGGGTCCCCGATACTGCTGCGTCATGAGATCAAGGCATCTTGGGTTTTCTGAGCGGGTCTTCTTACTGGCGTGTTTTCTTCCTCATGAGAAGATATGCCTTTATCTCGTTTTTGGTCAGAGGTCCTTTTGTTAGATCACCTCATACCACTGAGATAGGTGCGGCAATAACCAGTAGGATCATTCCCATAGATGAGTTACCCTATACTTGTGCAGCTTGTGAGTGCTGCTTTTGTGACCATATGATGGACGGGCTTATGGAAGTGTAAAGATTTCTTCTATCTTTACAGTATAAGTTCCGAGAATGAATAAAGTTTAAATCTTGTTCTTATCTTGTTTTCTTTAAGACTTTTCTTGGTGGTTAATCTTGATTAAAATTTTTCTCTAAGTCTCATATTCGTGCATCTTGCGAAATTATCCCAGTTTGCGAGATGAGGACATCTCGTATTTTTTAAGTGGGGTAGAATGTAAGATTCGTCCCCCAACCCCCTTTTTGATGTCTAGCATATTCCCCTGTAATCAATTCCTTTTCTGAAATATAGGAGATCTTGTTTGTAGCTGTTTTAACCTAGAGAGAGAAAATATTCTAGAGAGAGAATATTCAGATTTTGAATATTTTTGGATAGAAAAATATCTCATCTTATTAAAATAAGTTTCCCTGAAACAGAAATTCAAAAAGAATTTTCCAATGTGCGATTGGAATTAATTGGAAATGGGTATAATGGACCTTAGTCTAAGGGTCTAGATTTTCAGAAATTTTTGGATTATGGTCCAATTAAGGTTCCTATGGGCCAATAGCATCAATCCATGTGTAGGGAGGAGATAAATCCAATTTGTAAAAGAAGATACCCAAAAATGAGTAAATGCTCACATAAGGTGAAGAGTTGAAAATGTACAAGGTTTATTAGTAAAAAACTATGAGCAATAAAATTTTGACACATATGTAAGGAAGGGGAGTTCTTTAAAGAAGGTGCATATTTCACATAAGATGAAGAGTTGAAAATGTACAAGGTTTATTAGTAAAAAACTATGAGCAATAAAATTTTGACACATATGTAAGAAAGGGGAGTTCTTTAAAGACGGTGCATATTTCACATAAGATGAAAAGTTGAAAATGTACAAGGTTTGTTAGTAAAAAACTATGAGCATTAAATTTTGACACATATGTAAGGAAGGGGAGTTCTTTAAAGAAGGTGCATATTTCACATAAGATGAAGAGTTGAAAATGTACAAGGTTTATTAGAAAAAAAACTATGAGCAATAAAATTTTGACACATATGTAAGGAAGGGGAATTCTTTAAAGGAGGTGCATATTTCACATGCTTGAATGAGATTTAAACTCAAAAATAATGTGATATTTTTATCTCTCATCTCTCTTAAACTAAACCAAATCAAAATGGAACCAAACCGAATCAAAAAGTAAACAAACTAGGTTCAAATCTAGTCCAAATTCAACCAAAGTGACTTGGAAAATTCTAGAATCAGTTTGTTTGGTTAGGAGCTCAATTTTTCCTATAAATAGAAGCCTTCCCTTGTTGAAAAATATATAGTGTCTTATGCATTGTTACTCTACTCTACCTAAGCCAAGAACTGTGAATTCTTTAATAATTCACTAGTTTTTGATACTTCTCTCTTTCTTCAATCCCCATTGGTGGCTCCATCAACATACTAAACCAATTGATTAGTTGGGGGCCTCTACCGTGATCAAAGAATCAAGCAAATTATAAGATAAGTATAGTGAATTTTGATCTTTTCTATAATTTCTCAATGATTCTCTCTTCTCAACCCCTCTCAAGCTTGAGAAGCTTAATTGGTATGGTTTTTGAAATACTATTGAAGTTAATTAATTAATGATAGTAAAGAATTACATAAAATTCTATTTATATTTAATTCTAATAGTTTTTCTCTCTCTCTCACTTAAGAAATGGTCATACTCATGACCCTTTCTCAATCCAAATGAAGCTTTTCGTAAGGTTTTTCCTTAATCCAAGATTAAGCTATCCTTGAGGCCAAATTAATGGCTTTTTTCTATGCTTTTAGTTTATGTATATTGATGATTCAATCCATTATGGATTGATGATCCAATTAGAGACCATTCTAATTATTTTCTTAATGATCCAATTAGAGACCATTATGGATTGATGATCCAATTAGAGACCATTCTAATTATTTCTTTAATAATGAGCCTTATCCCTTAGAAAAAATTGAGATTTATCAGTCATAGCGGAGCTATGGCAAAATTTTTATAGAAATTACGCATAAAATAATTTCATCCAAAGCATAAAAAGAGGACTTCCTATCATATTCTAGGAACTATCATACTAGATTAATTAAAAGAATATTATTATGCATGGAGATATGGATGTTTGCATGTAGATGTAGAGGTATGGATGTGAGTGTGAATGTGGAGGTGGATGTATGCATGGAGATGTGGATGTATGCATGTAAAAATAGATGTGTAGATGAGGATGTAAATGGAGATGTGGATGGATGCATGTAGATGTAGATATATAGATGTAGATGTGAATGGAGATGTGGATGTATACATGTAGATGTAGATGTATAGATGTAGATGTGGATGTGGAGGTGGATGGATGCATGTAGATGTAGATGTATAGATGTAGATGGGAATGGAGATATGGATGTATGCATGTAGATGTAGATGTATAGATGTAGATGTGAATGGAGATGTGGATGTATACATGTAGATGTAGATGTATAGATGTAGATGTGGATGTGGAGGTGGATGGATGCATGTAGATGTAGATGTATAGATGTAGATGGGAATGGAGATACGGATGTATGCATGTAGATGTAGATGTATAGATGTAGATGTGGAGGTGGAGGTGGATGGATGCATGTAGATGTAGATGTATAGATGTAGATTTAAATGGAGATGTGGATGTATGCATGTAGATATAGGTGTATAGATGTAGATGTGGATGTAGAGGTGGATGTATGCATGTAGATGTAGATGTATAGATGTGGATGTGAATGTGGAGGTGGATGTATGCATGTAGATGTAGATGTATGGAGGTTAATGTGAATGTGGATGTGGATGTATGCATAGAGATGTAGATGTATGCATGTAGATGTGAATGTACGCATATAGATGTGGATGTATGGATGTGAATATACGATATGTGATGTGAGGGAATCTGAAGTGATGAGATGGAAATGATGTGATGGGATGAGTATACATATAAATGGAATATGGAATAAGTAATGTAGATTGATGAGGGATAATGAGGAAAAATGAAAGTTAAAATAGAAATTGTATTGTAAACTGTTTGTAAATGCTGTTTGTAAATGATTGTTTTATGTCAAGAATGCTGGGGGGAGCATTTTGACCGTCTTGTTATTAAGGTCGTGATGATAAAGTTGCAACTGCTGACGGGGAGTCAATGAAGAATGTCTCGCGTAGCAAGGTCGGCCGAGGTCTTGACCAGCCTCGGTGCGATTAAAATGGTGAGCTTCCGGTACGGTGGATGAGGGGCCAAGGAAGCGGCCTATGAGTGAAGCGCTAGGTCACCTGCGAAGGATCCTAGAGGGTGCTGACCATACGGTGCTCGGGCTCTGGGTCGCCTAGGATACCCACGCGTGCGTCGAGGAAGATATTGGAACAAGAGTAGGAGTTGTTTTTTGAAATCGGGCATGGATCTGGTTGATTGACCTTGCTAGTCTTCAATGGATGAGTCCATGGCTCTTTATATGGATCTGTTAGTTGATCTTGCTGATCTTCAACGAGAGTCCATCTTGATAAGTGATTATATTGCCAAGTATTATGGGCTAGGGATTAGGAAACGGCCCCTGTGTGGACAGGTGGTGAGCGTCCTAGTTGCCAATGATGCCATAGATACTCTGATGAAGGAATGATGGGAAAATTAAGAATCAACTGGATAAATTGGAACATGGTGATCAGTGATACTATGGTTTTATTAAAGGATTGTTTTAAACTAGTTGAATCTGTGAAAAGGCAATTTCATATTGGGTGTGTGAGTGGTGTGACTAGTTTTATTTTTGCATGAACATCCGGCTAGGGGGCCTTGGAACTCTTTTCCTTGGTACCCGGGACAAAACCTAACCAAATTCTTAACTGGATCCCATCACTACAGTGGTTGGGCGGTTGGCTAACCCATGGGACTGGATGGGGTTAGGCTGGACTGATGGATCCGTAAATCGAGACTCAAACTTTTGTTTTTACGATAGATAAAATAAATCCCGGACAGTAACTGTTCTATGGATAGGAGTCAACGGCTGTGCCTCTTGAATGGGGAAAAAAGCGTTGATCCCAATGATCCAAGTGCAAGTTTCTTCCTTAATCTGACCAAGTATCTTATAGATGCAATTGGATCAGCTCGATCAGAAATGATCTTGACTACGTTAGAGTAAAAAGTTATCCTGGTGGAATCGCCCGTGCTTTCCGGTAAAGGAAGTTTTTTCGGGTTCGGTTTTGGAACAATCAACAGATTAGTCTCTTATCCGGATATCCGTGGGTGAGGCCCCGAATGTGGGACCCCTGTCCCGCGCGAGAAGTGCTACTTCCGCTGCATGTATCCCGAATCTGTTGCTCGGTGGGAACAGGGATCTTACAGATCCCATACATCTGAATGCACAATATTTAGTGCATTTCTGCTCACATTTTTGTCACGTGGAAATACATACTTTATTTGCTTTCCAAATTGGCATGCTTCACATATTTTCTGCATACCTTCAACTTCAAACTTTAGCAACCCTGCCACAATTCCTTTAGTCTGCATAGACTTCATTCTCTGCACATTCACATGTCCAATTCTTTTATGCCAAATGTCTGTGTGTGCAACAATTCCTGGACCATTTGCAAACATTGCAGCACTGATGTGTTTACATTCAATGTAAACATTCTGCCCACTCTGTTGCCTTTTGCAACCAACCTGCACTTGTCTTTAAAGTCTTCAATATAACAACCATCAGGGTTAAACCGAACCTGCAAACCGTGCTCAATCATTTGGCCAACTGAAACCAGATTCTTTGTTCTATTCGGAACATGAAGTACATCTGCAAGGTACTTCACTTTGCCATCCTGCATAGACAATGGCACATCTCCAACATGGGCAATTGGATGAGTAGTGTCATTCCCTGTTTCCACAAAACCTGGTCTTTCAAGGTTTTTCATCTCCTTGAACCACTCCCCATGACTTGTCGTGGGGAGTGGTTCAAGGTTTTTCATCTCCTTGAACCTGGTCTTTCAAGGTTTTTCATCTCCTTGAACCACTCCCCATGACTTGTCATGTGGTTCGAAGCACCTGAATCAACGTACCATACATCATCTTTATGTGTTGCTTCAACATTTTCAGACATGGCATTAACGACATGCTGCATAACAAACAAACTTTCATTATCCTCATTGTTTCTGCTCGAGGATGCATAGTTGTTTTGCTGCAATTTCCCATTTTGCATGTCAGCCTGCTTCTTATAACAATTTGCCTGCACATGTCCAAGCTTACCACAGTAAAAGCATCCACGTGTATCATTATACTGCCTTTGCCAATTTCCACGACCTCTTTGACTCTCCCTGCCTCTGAATTGGCCTCTTCCACCTACGTGTTGTTGTTGTTGTGAATTCTGGGACTGTTGTTGTTGCTGCTGCTGCTGGCCATAATTCAGATTACCTGTTCGGCTACCTCCTTGGCCGCGTCCATGGCCTCCTCTACCTCGTCCTCTTCCTGAACTTGTGTAGAAGGCCTGTTGCTCTGAACTGTTTTTGTTTTGTGAAGACTATTGGTCTTCGAGCTCTTCTCTTCTATAGTCAACATAGACACCAAATTTGTGAAATTGGGAATGTTTTCCCGAGTCTCAATAAACGTCTTGAACGCCTTGTATTGTGGTCCGAGACCATGTAGACAGACTTCCACCTTATCATCATCATCTACTGAAACACCAATAGATGCAAGGGATTCCACAATACCCTGTTTGGGTCTCAGCTTTTTCAAAAGTACCCAATGCGTACAATGGCACACTTGGCCCTCTGTGACAAATCTTAATGAGGGCTATTTGGAAACTTGCGAATCCTGATAGTCCTATTTTATGTAGTCCATTATGTCCTTGTATAACTCAGGTTAAGCCATAAAGGTGCAAGTATTGATATGATGCTGGCTTTCACGAGAGAAGAGCATTCCTCCAAATGAGGTTTTGAGAGACTATTTTAATCTTGTAGGGGAAATATTGAATTCCTTACTACGTGCTTTCTCAAGCCTATAGTTTGTACAATCTGTCTCAAATGACTCTTTTGTAGAGAGTATGTCTTCCTCTTGAAAGGGAAAGTGGTCCTCTTCTAGGCTTTGTATCTTGGTTGCGATTTTAGGTTTGGCATTATGAGGTTCAATCACAACCGGTGACCCTGTAAGACATTCAACCATTCTAAGCATGCACTCTTGAGCTCGTTTTTTACGTTATGCATATGTCATGTGATCATTATTATCCATTTGGGGTGGTTGGGTGGGTTTAGTCTCTTGATTGGTCTATGTGGTGCACTGAGCGAAGAGTAAGAACTTGTCTCATCCTCACTTAGCGATGTACTGGAACTTGTTTCGTTCTCTGACTTTCTTTGGTTTGTCTATTTTTCACTATGTTTACCCGTGCGACGAGAGCGAATTTTCTTTTGGGTTTTTGTATCCTGTGTGTCGCACATATGGGTGTTGAGGTTTGTGTGGTGGTCTTTGAGATGGATGCATCTGCATCAAGTATAGCTTTTGGCTCTTTTATGTTTATGCCCCCCTTTTGGGTTTATGTCCTCTACAAACTCCTTTTCCCTGTCTTTTAACTCGACCTTGGTTTCGACAGTTTTTTGTAGTCCCTTGTTTTTCTTGGTTTTAAAAGGTTTTGTTTTCTCTTTTAGGTTCTGTTTTAAAGCATGTTCTTCTACCCATGTTGAGGTATTGTCTTTTACATTCTTTTGGAATGTTTGTTATGCCTTGGCTTGTAAACGTGTAAGCACATTCAATGGCACTGTGGACAATTGCCCGTTTTGTACACTTAAGATGTTAAGAGTTGTATTTTGTGAGACAAGTTGCATTGAAGTGTCCGATTAACTGCTTCCTAAGCAGTTTCTACCCTTTGGATAGTTTTTGCTTTGTGCACGGGAGATGGAGGTTTTGAGTCCATTGTGGATGAAGCAGGACACTTTTTAGTATCATGATTAAAGGTTTTACAATAGATGCAGTATAGAAAAATAGGTGCTTTGTATGCACAATGAGGATTGGGATGGTCATAGTGATTGCATTCAACACAAGCATTTCGCTCGTCCCTTTTATAGGCATTAAGGATGTTTGGTTTTAAAGGTTTTCATCCTCTCTTCGAGATGTTAGCTGTAAGGTTTTAAGCGCATAAAATTTTGAAAATGTCAATTCCGAGATCGATCTTTCTTTTGCCATTGCTTCATTTGGTTTAGATGAGTAACATCTCGTAGCATAATCATATTCTAGCATGTTGTCATCTAAATGTATTGCTTCTTTGCAACATTGATTGAATGTTTTTGGATTGGATACAATTATCAAGTTATGTAAGCTGTTATTCTTTAAGCCCATCATGAAACATCTCCTCAATTGAACATCGTTTAATTTTTCCCATGACTCACAACGTGAGTCCAAGAGTTTTATCCGAAGGATAAAATCTCTAATGGATTCATTTGGTTGACGTTTAATTGAATAGAGTTCTATTGTTGCACTCCACCGATCACCTTGTCTGGAAAAGCCATGTATAAAGGCCGATTTCAAAGTTTTGAAGTTGGTCTTGATCGCCAGCATCAATGCGATGAACCATCGAGACTAGCTTTTCCCTCTAAGCATAAGTTCAACGCATGTACCTTAGTGGGACAGTTGGGATTTCCAAAGGCTTCATATCTCTGTTCAAACTTTTGAATGAATTGAACAGGGTCTGTTGTTCCATCATATTTGCCCATTATTTTGAAAATTTGTATGGCCGTATTTCTGTATGAGTCATTGAGACCGTATGTGAGTGCTCTTGTTGGAAGAGACCCAGTGAGTCCTTGGGCCACCCCCCTTCCTAAACTAGTCAGTATGTCCAAGGTGTAGGCATCAAGGAAAGGGTTGGTACTTATAGAATTTGTAGGAATGTTAGGCAAGGGGCCAAAGCCTGGTGGAATCGAAGTAACAGGGGGTGTAAAACCAGATGACACGCTTGTTATAGGCATGGTTAATGGCATGGGGAGGCGAATTGGCAGCATGGATCTCAATGGCTCAAAGATGTCAACCATTGGGTTCAGTCCTTGTGTAATTACAGGCAATCCCTCTATTGTGGCCATGTTAGAGTGCCTAAATGCTCCTTAATGAGCAATCACATTTATTTATTTATTTATTTATTTTATTTTGCTTTTTATACTTTCCCACAACTCGTTACAGCCTCAAGAGGCTTGGCATACTCTTCATTGGATCAAACGGGTGTTCGTTTGCCCTAATTAGCTTAGGCGTATACGCACGTGAACGACCTGAGATATTTTTCGAAAAAAACGTATGCTAGGAACTTCCCATATGGAAGAGGAGGTCCTAAAACCTATTTTCCATCACTATCTCAAGACGAAAAAAAATTTCAAGAATTTTTTCCTTGTTTCGCAGTACGTTTTTTAGGGTGATCCAAAAGGAATTTTGAAAAACTCTATATGGGGGAGTTGTAGTATTTTATGAGTACTACAACTTTGTTTTCCTTATTCGTCTGTGATTTTGTTGTTTAGACCCTCAAAAAGTAGCCCGAATATGGCTCGTCGTCGTTTTCTGCGTTGTTTTTTTTTACAATTTTTTGTGGTTTTTGGACTATTTTTGCCTTGATTTTTGGGTCAAATTTTAAGGCTGCTGACTTCGGATGACCAAGTCCAAAGTCAAAGAGCTCGATGTCAGCTTTCCAATGAGTCCTAGAGCGTCTTCATTGGATATAGTTTAGGAGATACACGCCTCCAAACAAGAGTGGTTTCCAGAGTGTTTTTTTTTTTGCCGCATGAACTGTTTTACACTGTGAAACACTCTTCACGCGTGAACCGGACTTCACGTGGAAATCAAATTTTATTTTTTTTTCTTTTTTTTTACGTCGGATTTCCGTTCACATCATTTTTTCGTTCACGTGAGATTTTCGTCCACGTGAGATTTCTATTCACGTCATTTTTTCGTTCACGTGAGATTTCTGTTCACGTGAGATTTTTTTATTTTTTTTTGCCACGTGAACTGCTGTTTCACGCCATGAAACACTCTTCACGCGTGAATCGGACTTTATGTGGGATTAAATTTCTTTTTTTTGTCTAGTGGGAAATACGAATTTTCCTTTTTTGGGGGGGAATATTTTTTGAATTTAGAATGAAAGGGATATGGGCATTTTTCCAAAAAAGGTAAGTGGAATCAAAAAAGTCAACCCTTTAATGATACACCTTACACCCTTCATAAATGACCCCCAAAATGGACAAATTAATAACTCATGAGTATCTTCTCATTGAATGCTCATTAGTCTTAATGCGTTATGTAAAAAAGTGATTAAGAATTAATCTAAGATTAATCTTTTCACTAATCTTTCTCTCTTTTACACTAAGCAAGGACTCTAATTAACCACTAATCCCTAATTAATTCACACAATTTAGCACACCATTAGATAGAGCAAGGAAAAACTAATCTATGTGTATCAACAATTGTATAAATTAATCTAAATTAGGGGATTAATTAGACTCTTAACTATAGTCTCCTTTTTAAGGTAAAATTAAGTAGAGTTAAATTTCTCCAATTGATCAAAAAATTGATATGATTAGGTGTTTTGATGCATCTAGATACTCTCAAAATACTCAAAAATTTGATATGATTAGGTGTTTTGATGCATCTAGATACTCTCAAAATACTCAAAAACCCCAATTTTGACTACTCAAATGATCAATTTAGACTCTAATTAACATATTTTCTAATTTTTTAGCCTCTTTGAACAAGATTAATCACTCTTAATGACAAAAACCAGTCCATTAAGAGGAATTAGTCAAATTCGAGGATTTTTTTATGGTTTTAATTTTTTTTTTGAAAGATTAAGCTACTCCTAATGCTTGCTAACACTCTAATATAAACAATTTCAACAAAAAACACACAATTAAACTAAAATTAATGATCTTAGATCTATATTTAAACTAAAGAGAGCTAACATTCACTAAAAAATGCATTCGCTTGCATTGTTTGATGTAATGGATGCAAACTAAGCCTAATACAAACTATGTGGAAGCCCTAAGAACATGAAAAACCACAAAAACAACAACAAAAACAATAAATTAATCTACAAATTAAGCAAAAAGCATTCTTTACAAAAAGAGAGCTATTCTACACCAAATCTCACACAAATCACCATCAAATCCATATCTTTTTCATGCAAAACCACTAATAAAGATAATGGGCAATGGGTTATGCATAGATTAGAGATAAAACGATGGAAAAAGCCAAGGGATGGCTCCCCGGGAGCGGCACCAAAAATGTTAAGGCTCACCCTAACCCTCTTTGAAACACATCCAAAAAGAGATTATGTGGTGAACCTCTGTCGTGAGGATCTTTCCAATGGCTGAGCTCATAACCCTCGAGGTCTCCAAGCTTTACAACTCCTTGAGAAGCAATTCCACCACATCTCTCGCGAGCGTTGTCACACTGCCGTGTTGCACTACGGGTCCTCGTTCCTCCTCTCATCTCACTTCACTCACACACACTCACTAGCATGCATTAGGGAGAGAGACTAGCAAGAGGATTAGTAAGAGCAAGACTCAATTGCATAATGGGAAAGTGACTTGTGTGTATTATGAGAGAAATTCACTTATATGCATGACCATAAGTGTTCACACTCACTTAAACTATGGCCGGCCGGGCACTTTAGGCTCATAAGAGGCCTAATGCTATTACAATAACTACTCTCATAATATATGCATGACCATAAGTGTTCACACTCACTTAAACTATGGTCGACCGGGCACTTTAGGCTCATAAGAGGCCTAATGCTATTACAATAACTACTCTCATAATATATCCATGAAGTACATCACTTAGGATTTCATCCTAACTTGCTACCACATGCTCTTGAAGTGGATATCCTCACATAAATACTCCATCACACCATTACGGGCACCCGTTCAAGTTGTAGCTTTGGACTTTATTGCTTCATATCATGAATGTATAACCCTTTGGTGTATCTACCGTGACTCCTTGATGTAAGATAATGGCAGTAGCTCTTGATAATCCTAGAATTGGATTAACAAATGTAGAATTATGGCATGCACGATTTGGCCATCTAAATTATGGTAGTTTGTTAAGGCATGATATGGTGTCTGCGTTGCAACCTCTTGAGACCCCTGCTAGACATGTATGTGAGGGTGTAGTCTTGGTAAAATGCATCAGGCTTCATTTTCAAAGGATGGATTTGTGAGAGCTATTAAAAAATTACAGCTTATACATAGTGATTTATGTGGTCCTATGAGGACACCATCTATTGGGGGATATCTCTACTTCGTCACTTTTATTGATGATAACTCTAGATATAGCTAGGTGTATCCATTAAAGTAGAAGTCAGAGGTTTTTATGTGCTTTAGGCACTTTGTATCCATGGCTGAAAATGCATGTGAATGTAAAGTTGGCATGCTTTGTTCAGATCGAGGGGGGGAGTATATGTCCAAGGAATTTCATGCATATATGGCTGAAAAAGGCATAAGACATCAATGTACAGTGCCATACACACCTCAGCAAAATGGTGTGGTTGAGAGTAAGAATAGATCTCTCATGGAGATGGCACGATGTATGGTGAAAGCCCAAGATTTACCTCATGGGTTTTGGTTAGAGACAACTATGTGCGCAAACTATGTGTTGAACAAATGCCCTACCAAGGCCTTGCAGACTAAAACTCCTTATGAAGCTTGGCATGGCAGGAAGCCTTCTGTATCTCATTTGTGTGTTTTTGGTTATCTTGCTTATGCTCTTGTGCGCCTGAGCAACAACGCAATAAGCTTGATGAGATAAGGCAATTAAATGCATATTTGTAGGATATAGTTCAGAATGCAAGGGATATAGACTCTACCATGCGGCCTCAAAGCGGATTTGGTAAGTAGAGATGTTGTTTTTGTCAAAACACTTCTAGTTGCTGTGAAGCTGAGTACAGGGAAGTTTTTACAGCTACAGTTGAGTGTGTGTGGTTCATACGTCTTATGGCTGATTTGGGTGTTGGACAGTTGTCTAGTACTATGATTTTCACTAACAGCCAGAGCGCATTAGTAGCTACAAGGAATCTAGTGTTTCATGCTCACACTAAGCACATTGAGGTGAATTACCACTATGTCAGGGAAATACTTTCTACAACAGAGATCAGCTTGGTCTATGTGCCTACACATGATAACATGGCATATTTATTCATGAAGGCTCTTCTTCCATGAAAAGTTCGAAGCTTTTTGTAAAGCTTTGGGCTTATTGCCTTTTCAAGATTGATCAGCCATACCCTGTACATGTTCACATCATCACTCTAGGGGGGATTTGTAGCATTATATGGGAGTGATGTGTGTGAACACACTTAGGACCACCGAGGTACTTTTTCCCTCACTAGGAGGTTTTTTCCCCGTGCTTATGTACACCCTCTTATCTACTCATTTTGGGATGTGTACTTATCTTTTGTATCTAGCACAAATTTGTTTATTCTAATCTAGTGAGTTTGTGTGCTCTCAAGCTTCTCTATCTTGTGTGTGTGCATTGTTGCAACCCTAACCCTAATTCCAACATAAGAAATATCTAGTTTGTTTCTACTTTGTGTTCTTTTTATTTGTGTGTTACGAAAGACATGATTATTTTACCAATAACAGGAAAATTTATATAAATGTGATAATGTATCATCCCTCCCCATTGTCTTAGTACCACTCTTTCCTCCTACATTACCATATACTACAACTAATTTTCCAAGAAGGGGATGGCTGTGGTTTGGCATTTTGGTTCAGGGGAGAATGGCACCACTACCATTCTCCCCAATGATAATGCACCAATCCAAACCAAATCTAATAGAAGGGAAAATTGCACCACTTCCTTTCTCATCTCAAACCAAATATTCAATGGGGAATGGGTCCTTTAATGAGGAGTGAGTTTGAAAAAGTCTAGCTAAGATGACATTGTGATTAGGGATAGAATGGCACCACTAGCATTCTCCCCAAAATGATAATACACCAAACCAAATAGAGCCATGCTTCATGCTTTCATTATAATCATAGTAGAGAGAATGGCGGAACTATAATTCTCCCTTGGAAAGTTTAATGATTAAACTTGAGGATGGCACCATTGCCATTCTTCCAAACCAAATCTAATAGGAGGGAAAATGGCACCACTTCCTTTCTCATCTCAAACTAAATATTCAATGGGGAATGGGTCCTTTAATGAGGGGACTGAGTTTGGAAAAGTCTAGCTAAGATGACATTGTGATTGGGGATAGAATGGCACCACTAGCATTCTCCCCAAAATGATAATGCACCAAACCAAACAGAGCCATGCTTCATGCTTTCATTATAGTCAGAGTAGAGAGAATGGAGGAACTGCAATTCTCCCTTGGAAAGTTTAATGATTAAACTTGAGGATGGCACCATTCTTCCTTGATTTTATATAAGAGGGAGAATAGCAATGGTGCAATTTTTCCATCAATTTTTTATTTTTAGAGGGAGGAGGGGAGAATGGTAGCATTGGCATTCTCCTTTTAATTTTCTCATCTCAAACCAAAATTTTCAAGAAGAGAATGACACAATACCATTTTTCCCTGAGTAATGGGGCTACCATCACCCTTAATGAGATAAGAATGGTACCAAATCCATCATTGACCCCTAAAATCAAATTTTCCAAGAGGATTGGAGAATAGCACCACTTTTATTCTCCACAATGATAAAGGATCCTAAACCCTTCCATTCTAGTGGGAAAAAGTGGAGAATGACAATCTCTCTCAAACCAAGCTAAGGATGGGAGAACAACACCCTGCCAATCTCTCCTATGATAGTGGACCAAACTAATGAAAGTCAAGGGAGAGAATGAAGTGGTGCTATACTTCCATTAAACCAAAATTTAGTGTAGATTGTTATAATAATAGAAATTTGGTGAGTATTTTTATAAGTGTATTTAACTAACTATTTTTAATATTCAACTTCACAGAAATGGAGGATGCAAGGAATGCTATTGATACAATAAACAGAGATGGAATGAGAGCTACAAGTATAGGAGATAATGTTGCAGCAAGGGGCTTACATGATGCATGTAATTTGGAGAGTACTACCACTATAAGGATAGATAAAGAAAGATCTTTGGAGGAGTCGAGAGATAGCAATTTTGAAGACAATCAAGATCCACCTCCAATTCCATTACATTCTGATACGATAAGGATGTCTGTAATATTGGACCTAAATGGCTTACTATTGACACGTTGTTGGTTTAAGTCACAGATACACCCCTCCATAATGTGTCACAGCAAAAGATATATGGTTCTTTGGCCTGGATGCATTGAATTTCTAAAAGCCTTGCTTGAAAGATTTAATGAGTATTTGGTCAACAACAAAAGAGCACAATGTTCTTGAGATGATAGAAAACTTGCAACTCTATACAAAGGAGAGCCTCCCATTCTTTGCAATATGGAGTCAAGAAGGTTGCTACATGTACAATAAGAAGAGAATCATCCATTCTTGATAAGCCTAGTGTTGAGGCATAATTCAAACCCTTGGCAAAAATCTCAAGAGTATTTGGATGTGATGCTAGAAGGACCATACTTATTGATGACTCTCCATACAAGGCTTGTCTCTGTCCACCATCAAATTGCATATTTTCTTGTATTTTTAATGTTCAAGATAGGGCTAAAACCCTACTTCTAGGGGAGTTGCTACCTTACTTGCTACATCTTAATGAAGCTAGTGATGTGCGTAGTGTAATAGAGATTAACTAGTATGGATAATTACCTCTGTCTGATGGCCATGTTGATTGGGATAGTGTCAAAGAAGTTGTTGAGGAATGGGTTGAGCATAATCATCAATGGTCAACATCAGAGTATAGAACATGAAACCTTCCTATATTGCATCCCAACTAAGAAAGCCTCTAACCAATAAGAGAGATTTAGGTGATGCAACATTTGGTCCTCCACTCAATTCATCACAGCTAAGACTTTTAAGGGATTCACCTCCAGTATCCAAGATGAAAGATATTCAAGCTATTTATCTGGCTGAGCAACTAGGATTCAAAGGAAAATTTATCAAGCAACACAATGCTAAGGATTACATAAAGTCCTTAAGGATTGCACATGGTTTCTCATGGTATAAATATTGTATTCTTTTATCTGTTTGTATCTCATATGTTTGTTTGATGATGAATATGAGATCTTATTCTTGGTGCTACTTTTGGGATGATACAGATGTAAAGGGGTGGAGATCTACGTGTTTGAGTAGATATATATTGGCACGTGATCCAATAATAACTTCCTATTCCAATCATGCAAGTGTTTCAAATCCGAAGCATAAATTTTGAGATCCGCGAGTCAACCATAATAGGCACTGGACTTGGTCTCTTTTCACATAGTTTTATCAAGAGAGGGACAATCATCCTTCATTATGGAGGGGATAAATACTCATATAAATATTGGAAAAAGATGTGTAAAGTCAATCCAAGGATAAAGAAGTATTCCATCTTAGAAGACCCTAAAGTATCATCAAAGAAGGAGATGGTGTACATTGTTGGTGATGTTAGAAATGGCAATGTGGCAGGGTATATCAATAGTAGTAGAAGTTCAAGTATCAATCCCAATGTATGTTATGTATTTTCTCCTAAGTTATCACCTTGGTCCATCTCTATGGATAATGTAGACATTGTGGAATATGGTTACATTTATGTTAAAACCATAAATGATATTTGTATAGGTGAGGAGATACTCGCAGACTATGAGTTTGATTAATTACATAACACTATGAATACTTTTTCATTCATTACCAGATGTCATTTTTGTGTTTTGTGTGCCAATGCAATCTTACACTTTGAATATAAATGCTTTTGTGTCTTTTCAACAAAATGTTTAATTGTGTGAGGAATACTTTGTTCATTGCAAACATCGAAGATGCTCACGAATAGTTCATTTTTTATCCTTCAAGTTGTAATTTAGAAGAACTTATGGATTATATTTTTTTGTTAATACAACTTTGACTTTTGCACATTCATATCTCTATATAAATCCTTTAATGTCTTTGAATGTTGCAATTGAAGACATGTGAATCTCTGTTATGCTTAATTTGAGATAATGAAGTAATAACAAGACTCCATTCATAAATATCTTTTTTAAATTGAGATATGTAAGTAATATTCCAAGAAATGTCTAGTTTGTTTCTACTTTGTGTCCTTTTTATTTGTGTGTTGCGAAAGACATGATTATTTTACCAACGTTTTACCGATGCATAGGAAAATCTATATGAATGTGATAATGTATCATTCCTCCCCATTATCATTCCTAAATAGTACCACTCTTTCCTCCTCCATTACCAGCTAGTACATCTAATTTTCCAAGAAGGGGATGGTAGTGGTTTGGCATTTTGGTTCGGGGGAGAATGGCACCACTGCCATTCTCCCCAATGATAATGCACCAAACCAAGCCAAATCTAATAAGAGGGAGAATGGCACCACTACCTTTCTTATCTCAAACCAAATATTCAATGGGGAATGGATCCTTTAATGAGGAATAAGTTTGGAAAAGTCTAGGTAAGATGACATTTTGATTGGGTGTACCTAAACCAATTTTCTAATAAGGATTGTACATAGGCTCAAGAATAGTTGCAAGAAACCATTTTGTATTTTCTAATTCCTTTACCAAAATTGAGGAAGAATGGCACCACTGCCATTCTCCCTTAATTCAAAAAACAGTTGTAAAAAACCAGTTTGTTTTTTTTAAGTCCCTTGATAAATGCCAATTGTGTCATTTTGGGACTATAAATCTCAATGTGACAAGTATAATATCTTCATTCCCCATGTGAGGAGTATGGTAATGTGTGTGCATTTAGCTTTGTTACTTAATATTGAGGGAATTTGATTAGGTTTTACATCACAAATTAACTAATTTGCATGCTTTAATGTCCAAACATGTAGTTATTTATGCCATAAAACCTATGTTTTGAGGAAAATTGATCATAAAACCCCTAAACACTGCCATTCTGGGAATTGGGATTTTCTCGAATTACCTAATACGGACTTGGAAGCTTTTTTGCCGATGATGCATCCAATCGGCCCATGAAAGAAATCCTCAATTCTTACTTCATGAAGGGTCTCAGCAAGCAACGCAAACGCTCCACTGGTGCCGACCTAACTACCATAACTATGCAGCTCGTTGACTCGGCCCTCAGAGCCGAGCGTGTGCTAGTAGGGTCCGTCAAAGACAGGCAAGTCCAAGAATAAAAGGGAGTCCAAGAAGTCCTCATCCGTATCTTCAAAACGAGGAGGATAATTCCGATGATTCCACAACAAGTGAGAAATCGGAGGAAGATTGCAAGGCACAGTGGAAGAGCAAGAAGGCAGGAAAGACAACCAATGAAATGGCTTCAGTTGTGGCTCAGATAACCATGGAACCATGGAAGGTGCGAAGTCCACTCCAACCATCCACTCAGGCACTTGGTGTGCAAGGTGTCGCAATCATGGACACGGAGCCAAAGAGTGTGGCTTGAATGAAGTCTGGTGCGTCATTTGCAGAACGACCACACATACAACTAAAGCATGTCACTACAACGGCAAGAGAGCCCCTCTGCACCCCCGGTGATTCCAGCTCCTGTTGTGGCCGCCATCCAACTTGCCCAGCCACCAATGGCTCCACTGGATCCGTACGAAGACCCCAGTTCTGCCCACGTGGAGACTTCCCTCCCAGGCACGATGCCAGTGCTCAAAGGACTCCCTTCACATGCTTTTATTGCCATGGACAAGGCCACCAGAAGTCAAACTGTGAAATCTAGAGGAAGCATAGGGTAGAAGTAGAGGGAGCCCATGCTTCAGTATATCCGTCCCACACCAGAAGTCGAACTGTGAAATCTGGAGGACAAGGCCATTGGAAGTTGGACTGTGAAATCTAGAGGAAGGCCACCAGAAGTCGGACTGTGAAATCTGGAGGAAGCATAGGGAAAAATTAGACGACTGCCTTCACATGCTTTTATTGCCATCATGGACATGGCCACCAGAAGTTGGACTGTGAAATCTGGAGGAAGCATAGGGCATAAGTAGAGGGAGCCCAAGCTTCAATATCCGGCCCACTGGCATTTGGACTGTGAAATCTAGAGGACAAAGTTGACAGAAGTCAAACTGTGAAATCTGGAGGAAGGCCACCGGAAGTTGGACTATGAAATCTGGAGGAAGCGTAGGGTAGAAGTAGAGGGAGCCCATGCTTTAGTATCTTGCCCACCAGAAGTCGGACTGTGAAATTTGGAGGACACAGCCATTGGAAGTCAAACTCTGAAATCTGGAGGAGGGCCACCGAAAGTTGGACAGTGAAATCTCGAGGAAGCATAGGGCAGAAGTAGACGACTGCCTTCACATGCTTTTATTGCCATGGACAAGGCCACCGGAAGTCGGACTGTGAAATCTAGAGGAAGCAAAGGGCAGAAGTAAAGGGAGCCCAAGCTTTAGTATCTGGCCCACCGGCAATAAATGCTGTAGAAATCCAAGCTCTCGATGAGCAAGCAGTAGCCCGACCGACCACACATGTGACCGAATCATCAGCCATGGTGGTGAGAAGATCCATGCAACCCAAGACTCTAAAGGTGGCGAAGGAATCGACCTCAAATAAGTAGGGGAAGAAGAACGTGGTCACCTGGTAGGACCAACACAGAATCTGGACAAAAGTGTCCGATTGGGTGGAAAAGCAATAGGCCAAAGAGGCGCTGTGCGGAAAAAGGAGCCAGAAAAGCTGAAGTAGAGCTATCGGGCTAGAATCACACTTCAGTGTCCCGGAGATGAACCCAAAAAGGAAGGCGATGTATCCTCGCTAGTGGAAATGCAATGGCCAATGCAAGGTGCGGAGACACCACGACCAAAAGGATGTGCGGGAGCATAGAAGCGGGTAGCTTACCCGAGTAGGCTCATAAAAGCCGAAAACCAGTCGTACGATCTATGGGAAGATTTGAAGTGGCAAAACCGATCCACATGTCGGTGGAACAGCTCCTCACGTTGGTGCCCACTTTCAAGGATGGGTCACTTGAAACCTCAAGAAGAGAAGAAGCCACCCTTGCACTGCTGGAAGCATTGAATATTGAGAAGACAGACACCCCACCAAGGGAAGCCCCTATCTATGATGAAGCCATCCTAATGCTCTAGCTCAAGTTGATCGGAATGGATATAGTAGAAGTTTTGTTGGATGGCAGTTCCAAAGTCAACATCCTATCGGATGCAACATGCCGCATGCTCGAGTTGAGAAAATGGGAACCCACACCGTTTGTTGTCAAGATGGCGGATCAGCGGGCGGGGCGAGTGCAGCCACTAAGATTGATCTACGAGCTCACACTTGAAGTATCTGGATTTAGTTTCCAGATAGTAATAGTGGTGCTCCGGATGGAGGATATCAAAGGTGCTTACTCGATGCTTCTCGGACAAACCCTGGCTCTAATAAGCGCGGATAAAGCAAGATTGGGACACGGATATGATCACTATCCGGCATGGAAAGAAGAAATTAACGATCTCCATCATCGCCTGTAGGCAAAAGGTGGAGAAACCGTCCCGGCCGAAAGTAGCCAAGGGAGTCAACTTGCTGGAAGGATTAGACCTCGACGAGGAGGAAGATTATCTCCAGCAAAATGCAAACCTGATCATCCTGTTCGAGGTTGACGTGGTCCAGATAATGGACAAATACCGACCAAGCCCTCCACGCAAGGATGAAGTCACCAAGCATCAGTCTAATCTGCAATGCACAGGGCAAAGTCCAGATGAAGCTGAAGATTTTTATAAGGCTCTGGCCGATGTGATGGCAACACCTCGAGCCTACCAACAGATCATTGCAACAAAAAAGCTTTTGACAGGGACCTGAAGCACTCTAAATAGGTCAAGGAAGATGAGTTGATGGAGATAAATCTAGGAACTGATGATGACCCCAAGATGGTGCAGGTCAGTGCCAGACTAGATGTTAAGTTCCAGAGGAAGTCCGAGTGTTGCTCATGTCCTTCAAGGATGTGTTTGCATGGAGCTACACTGAGATGAAAGGGATTGATCCAAGGTTCTACCAACATCGGATCAATCTGAAGGAGTATTCCATCCCTATCTGCAACCCCTATCTGCAAACAGAGGTATCGGATGAATCCAAACTATGCCAAAAGGGTGAAAGAGGAATTGGACAAGCTGCTATAAGTTGGATTCATATATCCAATTGATTGGGCGACGTGGTTGTCTCCAATAGTGATTCTTCCAAAGAAAAACCAGAAGTTGCAGGTCTGTGTGGATTACCGGAAACTAAATGCCACAACATCTCAGATCCTTTTCCTTTACCATTCACGAATTCCTTGCTTGATGCGGTTGCCGGCCATGAGATGTACTCCTTCCTAGATGGGTTCAATGGCTACAATCAAGTTCAAACGGCCCCGAAAGATCGGCAAAAAACATCTTTTATCACAAAATGGGGAGCCTTTGCATCCAACGTCATGACCTTTGGGCTCAATAACGCTCCCGCCACATTTCAGCGCATGGTCCAAGAATTTTTTGCCAATTTTCTGGGAAATCATCTCAACATTTGATGAACCTGCAGTTGTACCTAGCCAAGTGCCAAGTTTCAAGACTAGGCCTGCATCCGGCTAAGTGTGCCCTTGCTGTCCAAAGTGGTATGCTTCTAGGCCACATCATCTCCAAGGAACAAGAATTGTAGTTGACCCGGCCAAGGTAGAGGTCATCTGGAGAGTTCTAATTCTGACAAGTGTGAAAGAGCTCATAAGGTTTTTGGGCCAGGTCAAATGGCATAGCTGCATGCTCCGGTATCTGGCTCACATAGCAATCCCCTTAAACCAGTAGTAGATGATGTAGATCAAAGCGCCTTTGACCCTACGGCGGCGGTAGGCAGATTTCCACTGGACTGGAGAATGTGCCATCGCATTCCGACGTCTCAAGATCATGCTGTGCGAAGCACCTATGGTTCAAGCCCCGAACTGGGAATTTCCCTCACATCTTCATGGATGCCTCTGGTGTGGTAATTGGCAGTGTTCTGATGTAGGAGGCCAAGAAGAAATGGTTCTGAATAGTTTACTATGCCAATCAAAGGCTCTCCGATGCTGAGCGGAACTACTTAACCACACATAGGGAAGCCCTTGGCATGATCTACTCCATCACCAAGTTTTGTTACTATTACTGGGGTAATAAGTTGACCTTTCATGTGGATCACTCCACCTTGCTATATCTAGTGGATAAGCAGAGTTTAGCAAGGAAACTAGCAAGGTGGATGCTAATACTTCAAGAGTTCGAGTTCACAATTGTACACACTGGGTGCAAATTATATAGTAGCGGATTATCTATCCTGGCTGGAGTCCAGAGAAGCCCCGAGCAGAGTAGCAGATGACTTATCGGATACCGAGCTATTCACAGCTACAGCAATCAACCCAACTCCTAATACCTAGGATGATGAAATGCTAACATTTGTTGCCACCACAGATCCAATGGAGGATAATCTTTCCACATATCAGCAAAAGCAGATTGTGGTCCGCCAACCGGCACTTCCAAATCATAGCCGGACAATTAAACAAGAAGGGGATTGATCAAATCCTCCGGCGGTGCATTCCACCACACGAACATGAAGCTATCCTCAGAGAATTTCATCAAGGAATTAGTGGAGGACACTTCGACAGAGAAGTAACCCAGAGGAAAATCCTCCAAGTAGGTCCTATTAATTATCTATCAAACCTTTATGAATGCCCATCCAAGTTTGAGATTTGGACACCATTGCTTCATGGCTTGTTTTTACATGTGTTTGATATATCCATCCTTGACATTTGATGTAGATTACTCATGATTTGGCATATAATTGGGTGTGGCAAACTTTGGGCAAAGCAGTGTGACATATGCCAACGTCTCGGCCAGCCCAACAGATAGAGACAAGATGCCGCACAACCCGATCCTTCCCCTAGAACCATTCCAAAAATGGGGCCTCAACTTTATAGGCCCATTTGAGCCGCCAACCCACTTCACCGATCACAAGTATATCCTAGTGGCCACAGATTACATCACCAGGTGGGTAGAAGCCTGTGCTCTTCAAGATAACACAGCAAAGTCAACGGCTAGATTCCTCTACGAGATGATTATCACTCATTTCGAATGCTCGATCAAGCTGATTAGTGACCAAGGCAAGCACTTTGTCAATGATGTCATCCGAAAACTAGTCACCCAACATCTCATCATCCATAAACGCTCCACAATGTATTATCCGCAAGCCAACAGTCAAGCCGAGTCAAACAAAAAAAATCTCTAGCAAATCCTCACAAAGTTGGTCAATGCAAAATCACACTGACTGGGATGAAAAGCTGTATTTAGCTTTACAGGCATTTCGCACAGCATATAAGGTCTCGATCAGAATAACCCCATTCAAACTAGTATATGGCACAAAGGCAATCGTACCCATGGAATTCCTAGTGCCGAGCCTCCAAATTGCCATTGCAAAAAAGTAAAGCCCAGAGGAGTCTTTGTAGCATCGCCTCAACCAGCTCCTTGAGCTGGATGAAGAACGCTTCAAACAGCTTCTTCGTCAACACAGTTGTCCAAAAACAAAGAAAGAAATGGGTCGACCACCACTCTAAGTTCTACATGTTCAAGGAAGAAGATCCGGTTTTGTTATTCTAGTCTCACATGGGTCCAAAAAATAGAAGCTCCGAGGAACAGGACCGTATCATCACAAACTCTAGTTATTTATTGTGTCTCTATCTGGTTGCATGTAGAACCTCTTCTCTCTCAAAGCATCAACCTTTCGCCTATAACTACCTTCTACATTCTCTCTCACATACCACCCAACCATGGTGACCTTTGCACCTTTTGACCCCGCCGATGCACCACTGTGTGACGGGACACCAAAAATGCCCTCTTCTTCTAGAGGAGAAACACACATGAGAAGAAGGGCCAACTGCTAACCCAAGAAAACCTCACCCCAACTGTCGAAGCCGAAGTACCACCCGTCTATACAATTGCACCCCCTAAGGTACAACAAACTCCAAAAGTCCCAAAGAGCCGAGTTCCTCTTTCTAGTTCTGGGTATAGCGATAGAGGTTACCATTACCTTGAAGAAGGCGGCGGCACCTACGGTGGCTTCCAAGGACCTCGAAGGAGTTTGTATAGTGAAGGCTGTTGGATAAATGTAATCCCAACTCCTTAGTCTAATTTAATGTGTGGTTGTTAGGCTAGTGGTCAGTGGTTGGTGTGTAAAGCCTACAAATGGTTGGTGCATATGGTTCATGCAACTCATGCAACTAAAAATAGGGTAGAGGAGTCTCTAAATAAGATACAAGTCGTGATCGAGTGATTATGTAAGTTTGGTTCATGTCTAATCATAATTAGTGTCTTCTTGTGTTAATCTCAAAGTAATTTTCTGCATATACCAGTTTTTGTCCCTCATATTCATGATGTTTTGTACATGCTTTGATCCACCTTGAGTATGTTTTGATCATTCTTCATAGTTGAATTATCATATCCAACATTTGGTATCAGAGCATGACCCAATTAGGTTTAGTTGATTAGCAAAAATCCTAATCTATCTCTTAATCACCATAGCCAGTTTTTCTCTATTTGGGGACAGCATGTTGGGGACAGCATGCTGTAGATTGCTTCCATGTGTGCATCTGAGGTGATTATATCCCAAGATTTTGATATAGCCTTGTTGCTTTGCTCCCACGCTTGCCCTAAAACGGAGATTGTAGACCAATTTGATCCCAGCTTCGCGAATTCGTCATCACCATCAGCGCAGCCCGTTTTCTGCTAATCGGCATCACTCGACGTCGTCTCAACGAATTCGCCTAATTCCTCTGAGGTGATTCAAGGTTATCATGTGAGGATTCAGCATATCAAATCTTGAAGCATATGGTCCACCAGAGCTGCTGTACGAAGACGTTTTCCAGTCGCCTGTTTTCTGCCTCTTTTGCTCAAACAACATGGTGATTCTTGTGTTAATCTCAAAGCAATTTTCATGTTCATGTTCATGTTCAAGAAGTTGGTCTTAAGGGGGGATTTTTGGATAAATGTAATCCCAACTCCTTAGTCCAATTTAATGTGTGGTTGTTAGGCTAGTGGTCAGTGGTGGTTGGTGTGTAAAGCCTACAAATGCTTGGTGCATATGGTTCATGCAACTCATGCAACTAAAAATAGGGTAGAGGAGTCTCTAAATAAGATACAAGTCGTGATCAAGTGATTATGTAAGTTTGGTTCATGTTTAATCATAATTAGTGTCTTCTTGTGTTAATCTCAAAGCAATTTTCTGCATATACGAGTTTTTGTCCCTCATATTCATGATGTTTTGTACATGCTTTGATCCACCTTGAGTATGTTTTGATCATTCTTCATAGTTGAATTATCATATCCAACAAAGGCCAGTCATCCCTGGTGGTGGCGGTAGAGACCTTTACAACAAATGGAGAGGGCGAGGTGGGCCACGAGGAGCAATGCCTTCTTTGAAGGACTAGAGATCAAATGGTAAGTTGTAAGGGCTCGCTTCTGGCTATGGCGACCTCCTGCTATGCAAGGCAATCACGACTCTGGTGGCAGGAGAAGTCACTCTGAGGGGAGAGGCCAAAGAAGCCAACATTCTGAAAGATGGAGGACCAGCAGCCATGGTAGTAGAAGACCAGATGCAAAAGAAGCCAGCATGGTTGTGAAGCTAGTAGCAGAAATAGTGGCACGGAGGATCAACTAGCCACTTGGGCTCCTATTCAAGGATCACGGCGGGCAGCTCCTTTGCCTCCCCTATTGGTGCTGCTACCAAATATAGCGGGTATATCACTTGAAGAGGCAGAACCATTCTCACCTCAGCCCAAAAAGAGCATCACTTTGACCTCTGAAGTAAGTGGTGAAGTTAGGAAAGCAGTAGAAGCAAGAGAAATGGCAATGCCTATAACATCAAGGTTTGTTTTGGTTGATCCCAAGAGGCTTATCTCTAGAACTTGACCGAACCAAACCCGGAGGCAAATGTCAACATGGGAATTCTGCAACTATTGGCTCTGCTGAGGACTATGCCATAACTCTCCAGAAGAACTATGACCAGATGCATGATCGGTTAATCATCACCACCATGATGATGTCCTACAAAGAGCAGTAGTACAATGACAAGAAAGATAGCGATGAGATCCTTGCTCACATCAACGAACTCAAGGCAAGATTGCTGGGAAGAAGTCAGTACTACCTCAAAATTTTTCTTTCGAAAGTTTGCTTCCAAAAATCTATCCCCGAAATTCACCTCACGAAAGACATGCTTCATCTTTCGCCTTCTGGATCCAGTCTTCCGCATCAAATACCTGGATGTACCTGCCCACTGGGTCATCAGTAATGATTGATCCCAAGAGACCAACCTGACCAAACCAAACTCGGAGGCAAATGTCAAGTGGGAATTCTGCAACTATTGGCTCTGTTGAAGGACTATGCCATGACTTTCCAAAAGAACTATGACTATTGGCTCTGTTGAAGGACTATGCCATGACTTTCCAAAAGAACTATGACCAGCTGCATAATCGGTTAATTACCATGATGATGTCCTACAAAGAGTAGCAGTAGAGTGACAAGAAAGACAGCGAACAAGATTCTCGCTCACATTAAGGAACTCAAGGCAAGCTCGCTAGGAAGAAGCCAGTACTACACCAGAATTTTTCTTCCAGAAGTTTGGTTCCGGAAATCCATCCCCGAAATTCACCTCACAGAAGGCATGCTTCATCTTCTGCCTTCCGAATCCAATCTTCCGCATCAAAGGCCCGAATGTACCTACCAACACTGGGTCATCAATAAAGCCTCCGCTAGAGGTCATCGAGATAAAACCTCTGCTAGCTGTGATCAGAACCCCCCCAGAATGCTATGAAGCATCTAACATGATGCCCATCTTTGGGTAAATACCATCAACAAAATGCTAAGGAGCATCTAACATTCCGAAAGACTACAAATTTTTGGGTTCAAATCGTTGGATTGGGAATCCGACCCACCAAGCATGCTAAGTATTAGCCACCATTGGCCAGCCTGTGCCGCGAGCCAGAAGAGCTGCAAATTGTCAATTGGGCCACCTTGCATGTTAGCACCGCCAATTGTCAAGGGCTAACCAAATGTTAGCTAGAGTACTTTATTATAAGAACGATGCTTCCTTAACACCCAGTCGACACACCTTAATACCAAGGGAATCATAGTACCAACGGATACTCCAAGCAGGCAGTATAAAAGGATGGATCCTAAGCTTTGCAAGGATGGCTGCCAATTGTATCATATTTTCTCTCTGGAATAAAGCAAGATTGTTCTTCTGTTTCTTCTTTTCTATATATGCGCATTTGTGTCTCTGTATATTCATCACTGTTCATATATATTGGGTAAGGTTTTCTGTTAAGTCATCGTGTCTTTGTACTTCTTTCAGTAGGCAATCACCATAACCTATGGACAGTGTCTATTTTATGTTCTATTTTGTGTTGTGTTTGTATTCGCCTAGTGTATGCGCTGCGCGCATAACCAGAGAATCTCAACAGGCTACTCGGGGGAATAA
Source organism: Cibotium barometz (assembly GCF_041138505.1). Lineage (NCBI taxonomy): Eukaryota > Viridiplantae > Streptophyta > Polypodiopsida > Cyatheales > Cibotiaceae > Cibotium > Cibotium barometz. The sequence continues at coordinate 2,797,724 of NC_141057.1, read as the reverse complement.
GCGCTCAATTCCCCCACCAACAGTCTCCAAGAACGGATGGTTGCAAAAGCTAAGAGGGAAAGCTTTTTAGGAAATGGTGGGCTAGATAATATATTGGAACTAAAGCAAAAATGTATGTATGATATTTTCCAAACAAGTCGCTTCCCAGTACAAGGATTTGAAGAGGATCAATGCTTCATATTCAAGATGTCAACAAAGGGGCCAGCATCAAGGGTAGATCTAATTAATATGATGAATAGGGAAGGTAAGGGTGATCTAAAAACAAGTTGGGTGATGTTTGATCACACAAAGCACGTAGTTGGATGGAAAATTTTGCTTGCCATGTGTATGATCCAAGGCAAGCCCAAATTCTTAAGCCCTTTCATATAAACACTTAACATTGTTGCCTCTACTAATGTCAACTCCTAGGTTGCCAATAATGTCATGTTAAGGACAAGAAGGCATAAATCATTTTTTGGGAGACGTTGAATGAGGTGATGCTTCGAAATGGTCAAAGAAAGGCAAACTTTTATGGGCTCAAGCATGCTGGCTTGTAGTTCATCATGTATTCAATGGTGGAGACGATAATATAATGGAAGGAAGAGAATGTTCATGTCTATTTCATTGGGAGAAAAGTTTGCACCTTCGTAACCAAAGATATGTACTCAAAGAGCATCAAGCTGATCACAAAGATTTATGTGAGAGGTGGTGACTAGCAACAACCAAGGAGGACCTTGAACAATTATTTCAAGATATCCGCTCCTTTTGGAGAAATCGATTGGTACCCACAAAGGAAATTCGTTTCATAGAGCTGGCTTAGTTGGTGGGGTGTGAGGATGCACCATTTGGGACATGTCAGTGGATTGGTAAGCCCACTTTACACAAGTTATGTACTTACTTGGAGGACGAAGGTTACTAATATTAGTTATTTCTTGTCATTATACAGGTTCTTGAGTGTTCTAATGCAATTTCCACACCAACAGTGAATATGGCCGAGAGTAAGCATCATAGCTGGCTATCTGGAGAAGGCTATAAGTCCAAAATCACCTTATATGATGTTGCTATCAGTGACTTGTGCAATGCGCTCCTTCAAAGTGCCAAAAGCAACATGCATATGCGATGGGTAACATCTAGGTAGTGGAGCATGCAAATTAATCAAGGCCAAATAGACATTCAGATGTGGTGCACACTGTCACAAAAGCAGTTGTAGGGACACCTATGTTGTCAAAAAGAACCTCCCTAGAGGGTAATGTGGAGACGGTGCGTAAACGTAGCTCCCCAATAATAGTGACAACAACAAGTAAAGGAAGCGGCCACAGACCAAAATATGAGCACATCACTCAACCATGAAAGACTAGGGGCTGTCCTAGGCGGATACTAGTAGAAGACACAATTAAACCATCCATATCACCCTAAGGAGTAAATAAAGATGCTGCACCACGGGCACATCCTCCATCAAATAATCCACCTGTGATACAAGATTGGTGGTTGAGGATTAACCAAGCACTTTGGGATATTCGTAGAACTAATTCCTTTGAAGGAACATGAGGTCAGAATGGCATTGACAAAGGAAAGATCATACATTTAATACCACACCTCTCCTGCATTTTTGCCATCCTTAAAGACATTTTGTAATGGACTTGCTTTTTGTGCTGCCTTTTGCACACCCTTATTAGTATTGCAATTTTGTTTTGTGCCTATTGAGAAACTAGCAACAAATTCAGATTTTTCATGTGAGTTTATTTTTTTTGCAATTCTTCTATAATCTAAACCTTTTAATCAAGTTGTTGAATGAGTAGTGGTGTTTTACATTTGAGTAGGAAGCTCACTAAAACACAATTAGTAATGCCATGTACTTGCAAAAACAAATGTGGAATAGTCATCAAGCTCACTAAAACAGGCTACCCAAGAAGCTTACTAAAACCGCCCAAGCTCGCCCACCTAAGCTCGCCAAAAAAACTTTCCCGTTTCCAAGTAAGACACACTTGTGTTAATTATAGAGAAAAAGACATGCCACAAAGACCAAATTAAAACTTAAATTGATGGAAAAAGGGGGAGAAAAGGCATGCTAGTTATATTTGTACATGAAGGACCAAGTTAAAAGTTAAATCGATAGCAAAAGGGGGAAATAACATGCTAGTTACATTTGTACAAGAAGGACCAAATTTAAAGTTAAATCATTGGCAAAAGGATAAAATACTGAAATCGATGCCACTAAGGTTTATTTAATGATACAAGAATCAAAATTTAAGAGTTTATTAGATAAAACTTCTAGGCATCATTACAAACACATGCCACATATGAGTGTAAATTGTTATTTTTATCTAGAATATTTTGAGTGTTGATTCTCAAGAAAGAAATTTTATTTTATCTAACAACACACCCCCCCTTCTTTTTCTAAAGATTTGGATGGAGTATGCCTATCATGCCAACATAACCCATGTCATAGTGTAAGCACAATAATTCTAATTGCGCAAGGACAACAAAAACTATACTTGTAAGATGCTATACTTAAATATGATTTGAGTGATACTTAATAATGACTTAACTGATAGTTAACTTTAAAAACACACAATAATGGACCAAGTGGATGTATGTAGAAAGTTGAAGTGAAAATCATTCTAAAGCTTTTCTTTAAAATGGTTAAAGGGAGTGGTATAGTTGATTATAAGTCTCATTGTTAAATTGATGAGATTAACATAATATACACTTGTGTTTGGCATATAACTTACCAAGGGCTTAAAAACTTAAAAAATAGGGCACATGCTTATCATCAAAAAGCTTCCTTTATGCCCTCAAATAAAAAAAGTTAGTATAGTGTAGTGCACCTTGACAAGCATTGAGAAAGTTAAGCCTTAATCAATAAACACACTAATAAAACAAAACAAACATATGGGCCCTTAAAGATGGAGTGAGCCACATGAATCATTTAAATCGATATGACCTTAATTTGTGAGCCAGACACATATATGTTCTTTGAAGTAGGATCATGGGTAAGTAAGCAATAGAAACAATAACTGAAGAGATCCTTCAATTTTGTAATAAGAAGCACCACATTAAAGAGTTAAAATCAATGAAAAATGGACCACCACAATGCACACTTTCCTTATGACATAAGGGCTACTAGAAAGACGTTGCTTTCTCATCCTAGTTCATTGTAGAATCAAGTGGCTAGTTAGGTGGGGATACATAAAGGTTGGATATGGAATAATCCTACCCATGGGATGGGCTTGGAGTTGGACATGCTAAATTGTATGTCCAACTCCACAGGGGTGTGGATGGGCCTTGATATTGGGTACATAAAAGTTGGATATAGAATACTCATGCCCATGTGGCATGCAATATTGCATGTCTATCCACGGGCGGTGTGGATGCCCGGGCCATGATAATGGGTAGGCATTGTTATGTACCCAAGGAGAGAGCGGGTGCATACTAGAAGCTAACCTATATTGCGCCCTATGAATCACAATGCTTTGGTCATTGTATCTTTTTAGCAGTGACAAATATGCAATTTAATCTATAACTTTGCTTTGGTGGCTTCAAACTCCATACTTGTTTCACTTTTTCAGCAACATTATGCATTAGTCAATTTTCAAGGGGAGGGTGATCACCCAAGTTGTGGTGAGTGTGGACGTAGGTACCTTTGTCTTTTGAATGAAGCCCATGGCAAGAATGAGAGGCTCGGGGATGGGACAACCGTGTCTCGAACTGACCTATCTTGCACCCTCTAGAGAGATCTTGCTTTTCGAAATCACTTTATTGCCTTGGCATTGAGCTATCTAGTTTTTTTAAAAGAAAAGGAAAAAGAATATATACATTTTTTTGAGCACAAAGTTTTGTTTTTTTATTTTTATTTCGCGAAGTAGGGACACATACATGGGGTGAGGGGACCGCACTTGCGATTGCTCTCCCCCGCACTTCTTAAAGGTGTGAAGGAGAGAGTGTTCGTCGTGCTTTGCCCAAAAAAGAAGAAGAAACTTTGTGTGAAGAAAAAAATGTGTATTAATCTGTTTCTTAGCACAAAGTTGAAATTGTAGGTCATTCATCAAAGACCTTTTCTTGAAGTGGGTAGGTTAGAGGCCACTAATTAAAGCAAGGGGAGGATTTAAGTTTATGTAAATCAAAGATCACAAGCGAGCAGGTGATTGGCAGTAGTGGTAGGGACAAAGTCTTATATAATGTCCACAATCTCAGGCCAATGGGGAGGAGGATAAACATTCGTGGGCAACAACGATATTTGAGAAAAGGAAAAAGAACCCCCCTCAAAAAAAAAAAACAAAAAAAACAGAAAAGAACCAGAGGCGGTGGAACGTCGTATTTTTCCCCTTTTTTTTTTGGGTTGAACCCTGAAGATCGATGGAGGGCCTCTGCACAGGTTGAAGCTTTGTTATCTGCCTCTCTCTTAGGGTTTCGCCTTCATTTTCCTTTTCTTTTGGATAACGAGAGCTGTGACGACGAAGCGCTGGAGTATGGAGGATCTGCAGGAGTCTCTGTCAGATTACTGACAGAGAAGCTAACTGAGCTGACATTTATGGGGTTTTCGATAGAGAAGCTCTAACAGAATCTCAGCGGGGGAGATTTTCCAGGAGAAGCTTAAATTTTGAAAGGGGATTTTCTGACACAGAACTGCTCAGAAAGTGGACGTCATCTGACAGAGAAGGCCAGAGCAGATTTCGTCATGTGGCAGATAAGCTCGAAAAGGGAGGATTTTTAGAGTTTTTGACAAAGAAGCTCAGAAAGGCGAGATTTGCAGGATTCCTGTCAGAGAGAACCTCAGAAGGGGAAGAATTGTGTTAAGTTCGCAAAGATCTCCACACAATCTCCGGAAAGGAGAGGTTTCCAAGTTTCTGACAGAGAAGCTCAAAAATCGAATATGTCTAGGTTTCTACACAGGAAGGGAAACTGGTTTTTTTTGCCCTAGAAAGGGTGGATTTTGTGGTGTGTCGAAGAAGGGGTAATTCTTTGGCATCAGTGAAGGTTAATACTGCTGTACAAGCTCAAAAGCTGTTACGTTTGTAGATCTGGTTTGCTTTCTTGCCCTTTTTGTACCCGAGCTGTGCTGCTTGTAAAGGCCAGAAGAAGAAGGGGTGTGTGTGTGTGCGCGTTTGTGTGTATGATTGCTACAGACAAAAAGAGAGAGGAAGGTGCGTATGTGGGTGTGCACGCACATGACTGAGTTGCTGGTACAGGCCAGAAGAGGGTGGGCATGTGTGTGTGTGATATTTGTTGCAGGCAAGGTGTCTTTTGAGAGAGAGAGAGAGAGAGAGAGACGTGTATGTAATTGATGAGACAAGACAGGAAGATGTGCATATGGGTTACACGTGCATGTTCACATGTGTGCAGCTACAGTTCTTGTTACTCGCCAGAAGAGGGAGTGGGTGTGTGTGCGTGGCTTGTTGCAGGCAAGGTTTTTTTTTGAGAGAGATGATGACGACACTGATGATAGTAGTAATGTTCATAGAGGCCAATTATGGCAGTTGGGACCAAAACAGCACTGCAAAATCATTGTCTGTGGGATCTAATTAAATGTGTGTGAGTGAAAATTCTCCCATGATCAAGAAGTGGTCTCGGAAGTGCTGTGCTGATGTCCTCAAATACGAGAGAGAGAGAGAGAGAGAGAGAGAGAGAGAGAGAGAGAGAGAGAGAGAGAGTCTGAACAGCATGCCATTACAGGACATCATTCTGCATCCTTCTGCTCGGAAGCTGAGTTATTCAGGAGAGCCTTTTGATAACTCACTAAAAGTCTGATTCTTAGAGCTTTCAAGTCATGAAAGGCGCTAAAGGAGATGGCATGAAGCAAAATCAAACGAAAGGGGCTTCAGCAGCTGGCGAGACGGGACCTCTCTTTCCCAGACTTCATGTCAATGAGACTGAGAAAGCAGGGCCAAGGGCACCACCTCGAAACAAAATGGCCCTTTATGAACAATTCACTGTTCCCTCTCACCGATTTGTGCAACCAAGTCGACCATCTACCCCATACCAACCACAGGAGGTGAGCTCAGATTCCTTGAAATGTTTGTATTTCGAGAGTTAAATTATTTCAGGTTTGCGGGTTCGAACCGTAGACCTATGCATTGATTCTTTGAAAAGTTGATGATTATGAAGCTCTGAACACCCAAGCAAAGCATGCAGTTGTTAGCAACTTATGATTCTAGAATCTTCAATCAATAGGATTGGGCATGCAAACAAAGCCATTGGGCACGGGACATCATTGATTGTTGGGAAACATTGCCTGTTAAAGCCCATGAACTACCTGCCATTCGTCAAATTTCTGACAGGTGTTGGATGGATGAGTAAATGTAAAGGTCCTTAGGGTTCCAATATTTTCGATGCATTTTTTCAAAGCAAAATCATAATTGGTTGTTGTTGGCTGTTTGCTACAGTATGGGTCAAATGAATACCGGTATCCATATCTTCCCTACTATATTTCCTCTTCGGTGCCATATGCCAACACAAACCATGGAATCCACATGAATGCTCAGCCATCTTATGGCATAAGTAGCGGTGGCACGAGCAGTGGTGGTGCTGTAGTGAATGATGAAGAGTCAGACAGAGTTCCCAGGCCACAGTCAGTGGAGAAATCAGCTTTCTCTGGAGTTTCAAGAGTGGTGACAAAGGGTGGTGGAGGCAGGACTTTGAGAAGCATTCCAGAACAGAAAGCAAAGGATGCTACTGATCTTAATCTCCCAACACTGTCTTCGTGCAGAGTTCATGATAAAGAATCTCAAAAAGTGTTCTATGTGATGCCAGGGGGTCCTCAGAAACATCATGACAAATTTGAAATGGTCAAGCCAATTGCTAGCATGGAAAGGCCAAGCATCACAGACATCACGGATAGCCTGCTAGAAGCTTTGAGTACGGTGGAGGCGGGGTTGGAATGTCCAGCTTCCGAGGGCCAATGTTGTGGTCCTTTAAGAGTTGAGAGCAGTGGAGAAGTCAACGGGACCACACATGTGACTGAAGAACAGCTGAAGCGAGCTGCTCCTGAAAGTGCAGGTGAAGAAGTTCTCGATGAACAGAATGAGGGTGGTTCACTTATGTTGCCAGGGGAATCCTGTCAGCAATCAGTATTCATTGATGCAGGATGCCCGCCTGAGTCTAGGGTTGTGTGTCAAGGCTTGCCATCACATGTTAATGGCACTGCAGAAATTGGAGCGTCCAGTGAGTGTAGGGTGTCTGGAGAATGCACGATCATGACAGGAGAAGAGCAAAGCCCTTTGCCTTCTGGAAGTCTTCCTGTCAATGAGTCACATACTACTTTCACAAAAGAAGAGAATCCGGGAACTTCTCATTTACACAACGTTATACAGAAAAGTTGTCCTACAGATGGTGAAAAAGGAAATGTCAATGCAGGCAGGTGTTCAGCTGATAGTGGTGTTAGAAATAGTGGTGAAAGCACTGGGGAGTCTAAAAATTATCAGAATGGCAACAGTGAAGTGTCGGAATCATCTCAACATGGAACTGGAAAGGGAGGTGGCTCTGATGATTCAGCCTTATCTGTTCTAGTTTCAGTCTCTACACAGGCGATAAGGCCGAAGGATGTGATACGTGCAGTTGGACAACAGCAGTTTTGGAAAGCTCGCAAAGCATTACTTCGGTGAGGCCTTCAATAATACTCTCAAGCATTGCTTTACAGTTTTTTTGAACCACACTTAGGGCTAGTCTAAATTTGAAGATCAGGTGGCCCATCATTGCACTGCAGCATTAAGCCACCCATCTGTTGCTGCCACCTAGCTTCACTCGTGTGCTTTGCTTCGCCTCAGCAGCAACGCGCCTGGTGCTTCCCTTGATAGCCACCTGCTTCACCGCCTTTGCTACACAGCATCACCTGCAGCCTCTTCGCATGGTCAAGATGGTCAACAGCACCGTAGTGACCGAAGGACAAGAGGGGTCCAACAACAAAGTGCCAGGTGTCCCCATAAAAGAGGGAGGTGCTAGTAAGGTTGTAAACCATTCAAGTGAGTGCTAACAAATACCTAGTGTCCTAGCACAATAACTCCTAACACCTACATACAGTTCCACTACTAATGTGAATATCTCCTACAGACTTGTGGGCTAATTTCAGTACATGTGGTACTAGAGGGTGGAAACATGTGGTACTAGAGGGTGGAACTGAGACCTACCAGGGAATTGAGGGAGGAAACGAAATATAGTCATCCTAGGATAAGACCCTCTCTTGTTTTGCCAAGTTAATTTCAAAGTTTGACAGAGAAGAAGAGGTGAAGCCCGCAAGGATTTGCAGAAACAAATCTAAAACGGAACACCATGTTGCCCCCATGCAGGGCACAATGGACAGGGACAGTAAATAAACATGAGAACTAGAAGCATGGGAATGAGGAGAGGACTCGGTGGAAGACAGGATTGGCTGGGAAGTGGTGGGCGGGTAGAATAGTGTGGACACAAGGAATTTTATGCTACATATTTCAATGGAAAACAACTAAGTCAATTTAGTATTAAATATAGCACAATAAGGTCTCAAGGTTCAGATTATGCCCTTTGACACGTTGCATGGCTGCTTCTGTATGTATTGCAGGCAACAACGGATCTTCTCAGATCAAGTTTTTCAACTGCACAAACTCATCAAGGTCAGGAAATTTCTTTTCTTTGACTCTGTTTTTGGTACGGTTTCTTCTAATACTGCACTATGCTCCAACAGGTTCAGCAATTACTGGCGGAAACCCCAGGTACACTGATTGATGAAGAAATGCAGTTAGGGGCAATGGAGGAGTGTGGTGATGCTCCCCCTCATTGCAATCTTTCCGAGAGAGCAAACTATTCTGGTGACAAAGCTCATAAGACTGGTTTTTCATTGGAGGAGGGAAGTAAGGGTCAGTCACTTGAGGCAGGGGCTCAGCGAGGGATCACCACTTGTAATCCTGGGTGGCCCCAACCTGTTGGCAATGATGGTGTAGGATCAAGCCCATTCACGCCAGCATTTAGTCCTGGTGGAGTGAGTGCATGGGGTTATCCAAGTTTTGGCTTGGGGCAATGGATGGGTCCAATGGGTGCACAAGGTGGGCCTTTCACCTATCAGCCTTTTGCTGGAACTTTCGCACCAGGATCATCATTTTGTGGGCCATATGGATCAGCAATGCTAGGGCCAATATCACCAATGGTTCCTTTTGGGATTCCTTATTGCGATCGAAGGCATGAGCTCCTAGCGGAAATGAGCTCAAACCATGGGCCTGCTTCTGTTTCTAATCACCAAGAGGTTCCTGCTGTGGGCAACAATCCTAGTCACATGCCCAATAATCTATCAGGAGCATGGTATTTCTTGCAGCATAATCATCTGAATCACAACCAAAAAGATGTTTCGACAGGCTCAGGAGCATCAATCAACAACCAGTGTCCAGCAACAGTACACAGCATGAAAACATCTTCTGTTCCTGGGATTCAATATCAATGGGGCATGAACAGTCATACAGGCCCATTGAGTACCAATGATAGTCCTTTACATCAAAGTGAGAATTCATCACCATCTATTGCCACCAGATTAAACTGTAACGCTTCTGCTTGTACGCCATCTACTCCTGCTTTAAAAAAAGCTGGCCATAGTTATCAGGATGAGGAAGGCTTAGCCCAGCATCTAGATTTGTCTGGTACATATGGGTCTTGTAATGTTAATCACTGTGAAAATGATAGGTCAGTAGGGAGAGAGGAGGCAGATATGAGAGCACCAAGGCGGTCTAAAGGTCAGAAGGAAGGTGGTCGAGTATCCGTTAGCAGTGGATTATTGGAACAAGAAATGAACATTGATCATTCACCCCCAGATTATACTGGAAATGCCCTGGATCTTTTCCCGCTAGTGCCATCTTTGACTCCAGATGGTTGGAATGGGGCAAAACCAGCAAGACAAGTTGAAGAGTGGCAAGGACGGGTCATCAAGGCTGTCCCTCGTCCAGCAGTAGCTGCGTCTCAGTCAGCAGCCGGGATTTTGTTGTCCCTACAACGAGAGCGTCAGCAGTAGGCTTGGTGGTGTGCGTAAAGGTGTGTTTGATGCTTGTTTATCCTATTTGCCTTATCATTGTAAAGAACTCATCATGTAGTTGTACAGCAAGCACACAGGACCATGTCCAGTTTGTCCTGTTCTCTTACAGTTTTGAGAAGCATCTGCAAATGGTTTGTTGAAGGGTTTTTTGAGTGCTGGTCTGGTGTTCGACTTTTTGAGATTTGGAAAGAACCTTTTCTTGCTCTTCTTGATCCTTTTGTTGCTTTGTCTGACAGGGCATGATGAAATCATTGTTTTTTCTTGTGTACACATTAGTCCTTCAAATGGTTGCAGTACATTACTGATAGAGAAGCACACTATCATGTTAATTTTTTCTTCCCCCAGCACATGGCCAATAGTGTTGTGAAACAGTACTTTTTTCTGCTATGGCAATGCACGAATGACTCTTTTATGGGACTTTTAATTTTGTTGATACTTAAATTGTATGATGGAAAAAACATCGTTCTTTTTTGTTGTGATAATGTATGAATGACTCTTTTTGGGGCTTCTAATTTTGTCGATACTTAAATTGTTTGTTGCAAAATGCCTTCTGGTTTTGCGTGCGTGCTAAATCCAATGTCCTTGTTGCAAAGGTGTATGAAGTATTTCTTACACAATTGTGTATCTGCTTATAAGAGCACGCAAATAAAAATGCACATGGAATGAGGAATGCAAGAACGTGTCCACTCCTCAAGTCCGATCGACAACAGTCCTGCAATAGGGGAAAAGCTTCAACCAACAAGCTGACATCTTACATGTTACATCTATGTATCAAATGAGGATTGTGAAGAATTCAGATTAATACTTCCATTCTACTCCATACCCTTTTTTATCTAGATATTTATTTGATAATTTTAGGGAGTTTTCCTATATTTTTTTCACTATTTTTATAGCCTATTCTAGGCATTTATATTAGTCATGGACATTTGTCCTTCAATGCTATTGGTCAACTGCTCGACATAAGATGTATATAAGGCCTTCATATTTCATTTCGACATTCATTCAATTTCAGTCTCTAGCTTGGCTGTCTACTCTCTCGTGTGATTTCTATTTGCTTCCGCTTCACATTCACATAGTCTTACATAGTATTAGAGCTTGTTCTGCTCTTGGGTCCCATCTCGGATTCGCTCTTGCTCGATATTGATTGCGCGTTGATGCTCGGCATCGTTCAGGGGTGTAACTATTTGGCCCTCCTAGCTCTATTTCACATGATGGAACACATGCTCAAACCCATGGATAGGTTGATGAAAGCATGGAAACATGGATCATGAAGTTGGCTAAGGAAAAGGCACCAATTTTGGTCAAAAAGTAGAGAAGTAAAAAGTCAAACTTAGTGGACCACAAGCCAAGGGCACCATTGAAAAGAGGAGATTGAGCTAGATCAAAAAGCTAAAAGCCGCTTTTTCAAAAAGTAGCTCTAGGACCAAAAAGCAAGACCCTGAAGCTAGAAAGGCAATAAATCAAGGACTTTAGCAAAAGATGAGCAATATTTTATTATTATTAAAATATTAAAGCAAAAAGAGAAAAGCAAAGCATAAAGTATAGGTTTTGGCAAAAAGCAAGGCTTCCCCAAGGTAGAAAAGAAGCATGAACCTCTCTCTTCTCCTCATTCATGGAAGCTTGGAGATTATCCTCACCTTCATCATCATCAAGTGTGTGAACAAGGTGATCATTATCAACATTATCTTCCTCTACTCGTTGCTGCTGCCCAGCTTTGCGGCCGCCATCGTCCATAGCCACCAGCACTGCTAGCATTTTTCTCCTGATCCACAGCAGGGGGATTGGCAATCGGGCACTCATGTTCGCCATTTGGGTGTTTGCTTTTTTGAGAAGCTTCTTGAGGATTTTCCTGAGGATTGGGTATTGAGTTCACTTGGATTTAGACTTGGATTTGGATTTGGAACTTGGACTTGGACTTGGATTTGGATTTGGATTTGGACTTGAAACTGAGACTTGGATTTGGACTTGGATTTGGATATTGGATTTGGTACTAGTCTAGTGAGAGATTCTTATGGGTCATCCTCATGGTGTGCTCAGGCAGAGATCTCGTGCCCCGACAATGACTTTGACTTGGTATTTTACATCGGCATATTTGTTTGCTTTTGTATTCATTGTTGTATTGATCTTGACCAACGTGCTCGTGGATTGTTCCTGAATAAATTCTTGAAAGGTCCTCTCCCTGCTAAGTGTGGTGTATTGTGCAAAGTTCCCTAGCCTCTTTTTCTCTCTCCCCCTCTCTCTATATCTCTATCTCTTGGATACGTGGTTGAGTTTGTCATGGCACACCTCGTTGGGCTTATAGTGGTATCAGAGTAGGATTTCTCTTGAAGAAACTTTCTTGGGGTGACAGAGCCATGTCAAGAGCAGAGGAAGACCAAGGACCTAATGAAGGGAAAAACTGTGAGACCAATACAAGACTTCAGGATGGGACCCAAGGCTGTCAATCTATTTCTCATGAAACCGTAGCGAACTACATGTCAACACGCTACAAGAGGTCTCGGATAGAATGACGGTATGACATGCTCTCTTCCCATGAATATATGAATTGGAAAGTCTAGTCAAAGAGACTATTTAATCTTATCATCTTTTTTAGATTTTAAAAAGCACGCCTATTCCATTGATTCCATTTTGCCATTTGGTAGTGAATCCATTCATTCATCGGGTCCATGCACGATACACGAACTTTGTGTCGAGTTTTTCAACCATGGTTACGTGCACACAAAAGGAACATTCATATGTTCTATCTGTTGAGATGTTAAGATCAACATGAGATGACACTCACGAGGTGCCTGCACCATTCGACATTTACATCACTGGCGGGTTTGGTAGTTGGCATCGACATATCTTCGCCGCCAGAGATTCTACAGCTAGACTACACTGACTAGTCTACACCTACCCACTCCACTTAGCGTGTTCACATTATGGACCGCTTGTATATACTGTATTATGCGTGTTAGTCACTTTATCTTATTTGTAGACCTCTTTTGTTGTGTAAAGAAGAAGAAGAATTTTCATCCTCTCACCTTGTGTGTTCTTTTCTAGGGTTTGTGTGAGTGTGTGTGTGCTTGCAAGAGCTCAAGCTCTCTTCTCCCATGCATCTTTTCATGGTAACAGAGCCTGGTTCATGCTAAGGGCTGACCGACAAGCAAGAGAAGCACAGGAAGTGGTACAAGGGTAAGAGCTTTATCTACTTTTCCCCCTTTGTGTTGGCTACTACACCCTTGTTGGGAGCTCTTCGGGAGGCACCAGCAAACGAACTCCGATTGAGTATCTTTCTTCGTAGGAGCAGAGCTACAGAGCAACTATATCATTTGTTGAACATAATTTTTCGGGCCAAAAACACGTTTCAGGTGCGTCTCGACCTCCGTTTTTCAGTTCGCAGGTGTTCACACGGGCACTGCGGGTAAGTTTTGATTCTCTGCAGAACTCTGTTTTTGGAACTGCAGGAAGGGCAATTGGTTGTGCAGACACTGTATGTACTAAGGTCTCAAAGTTACCATTGGGTGTATTTATGCAAATTGAGGTCACTAATTGTGACAGTTTGGGTGCAGTATAGTACCACTACAGAGAATACAACAGTTTGTGCAGGTCAAACAAGAGTGCTGATTTTGGTAAATTTGTGTTGCAGACAAGATGTTGAATGATGGAATAAATCAGATTGTTGTTGCAGAGAAGCTTGACAAGAACAACTTCCATGCTTGGAGGTTTAGATTGACAAATTTCTTGATGGGAAAAGGTTACTTGGACTGGAGGCACCAAAGATACTAGAGATTAATCCAAATGTAAAATAATTTAAGGATTAGAATTAAGGAGCAAGGAAAGTCGTGTGTATTGGCTTTCTATTAGTATACAGGACACCATGATTGGGCATATACAGGATGCCAAGTCACCTAAGGAGGCATGGGACACCTTGGTGAAGTATGAAACTAACACCAAGGCATGAAAGATTTAGTTGAAGAATGAGCTTCATACTGTGAGAAGAAAAATATTTCTATGAATGCTTATACCTTGAAGATCAAGGGCATTGTGGAATACCTTGCATCAATTGGTGTTTCTGTTGATGATGATGATAAGGTGAAAGTGTGTTTACGTGGTCTCGGGCCACAATATAAGGCTTTCAAGACGTTTATTCAGATTCAGGAGATCATTTCTAATTTCACAGATTTAGTGTCAATGCTAATCATTGAAGAGAGGATTTGGGTGAAGATCAACAGTCTTCACAAAACAAAAACAATTCAGAGCAGTAGCCTTCTACACAAGTGTAGGTAGAGGACAAGGTAGAGGTCGTGGATGTGGCCAAGGTGGTGGTCGAACAGGTAATCATAAGTATGGTCAGCAGAGCAGCAACAGTCCCAAGATTCTTAATAACATCCTAACAACATGCGATTAGATAACCACATTGGGTGTTGAACCCAACACTTCTAGTGCAAGCACCAATGCACAACTGATGCTAGGGGTTCCATACTTGAATAATACAAGAGTCAGTTTTACAGTTTGGAGAAGTAAAAGTCAAGCATGGAAGAAAGAAACCTTACAAATTGTAGACTGATGCTAGTAATTAATTCAATTGAAATGTTTTCTTAAGGTCTAGAATCATACAATCATTGTTTAGCCTATCCTTTTTGCGCCAGTGTCATCTGCGAGGGTTTTGGCCCATTATCTAGGATCATGGGTTTCTCGAACCAGCACTGCCTGGGACTCTTCTGATTGGAGCTTCACAAACACAAGGCTACACTCCTAAGAGAGTGTCGGCCACAACCACCGCCCCTCCTTTCTCATTAAGCCATGATCATCAGCTTATTGGACCTCACATGTGGTTCACCATGTGGGATACCTTAGCTCTATCCCGTCCCTGAGGAGTCACTTCAAAATGGGCATGAACGCTTCGACAGACCCAGCATCCCCAACCTACAAGACACCAAACATGATCCTCCCACTAACTCAAGCTCTCCACAAGACATGCTCCACTGCTATCAACCACCTTTCCACAAATTTTTAGGATTTTTCTTGATTAATGGACACATTGGAGGTGCAATCGTGAGAAGTTAAATTTGAATCTCCTTGTGTGGATATAATAAATTTACTCCTAGTGTAAGATTTATAGATTGAAGGTGTGAAAAGCAATCATAGAAGCAATGATAGGTATATGGAAGTATTAGGAACAACAATAACAAATATCTTAGCCATTCAAATTTTTCTATGATTTTTGCCTATTCGTTTCCCACTTGACCATTCATATTCCCCCTTAGCTTTTCATCTTTCATAAGTCATTTGCATGTGCTCTATCTACCATTATTGCATGTCATCAAAACAGAACGCTTCCATGCTTTTATGGTAAGTATAGTTATAAAGTTTAAGATTCCATGCTTTTATGGTAAGTTTAAGATTCCATGCTTTTATAAATGACATAGTTGTAAATTTTATAGTTATAAAGTTTAAGATTCCATGCTTTTATAAATGACATAGTTGTAAATTTTACACACGGGCAAGTGACTAAGGTGTGTCCCATGAAAACAGATTGAAGCTAAGTCTAGTATGAGATAGGTGATAATATACCATGCAAAGTAGTAATGTTTCCACTCACAAGCTAAAGAAGAATGGACGTTACAGTGGCCACTTTTGAAGAAAAGGAGAAAGAAAATCTAAAACTAAAGGGTGTAACACAATCTAGATGTGGATCTTATGTAGTTCCATAGCATTGCCTCAAAGTTCATGTATGGGCATTTCATAAATGCAAGTAACATCAGCAAGATTTGTTTTGGGAATTGGATTTGTGATTTGACCTCATAAAAACTATCAACATGTGACACTAGCATGCAATAAGTTAATTCAATACTCCAACCAAGTAGTAATCGTCTCAAGATAATGAAATGCACCCAAAAACAAAAACCAAAAGACACGTATCAAGTAGTGAGAGAATGAATTTAATGGTTGAATAATAAAATGCACTGCTCGATAATTCACATATAAGACCTTTCTTTCATTAACACACACCATTGATTTAGACCTTGTTTTTTTTCTTTCAAATATCAAGATCATTCAAGGGATTGAAACTATTTTTCTCTTGGCGTGAAGGTGTAAATTCATGTAATTTCAGTAAGGTGGGGGTGAGGGTAAGGTTACCACTCAGACAAGATCCCAAGAGGGTTTGGTCTTTGTTTCACACATAATACTAGGCCTTACACAAGGCCTTGGCTTCGGACTTGCTTGAGAAGTTAACAAAGGAATGAGAAAGACCTCATATCCCAATCCCTATCTTATTGCTAAAAATATGTGTTTACTCATGCTATAAAATCAAATGTAATCTTTTCTAAACTCCTCATTACATCACACAATACGAGCAACGTGTGCTCACTCCAAAACAAAACAATACAAATGTTGCATGACTCTAGGCCCACCAAGGGGTCATGAGGATCGAGGCCAACAAAGTCACGTTTGAATGCATACTCCTTAAATCGAGCTTCACAAGTGCAACATCACACACTTTGCACCATGCTTACACTAGACCTTAGTTTTTCAACCATTCCCATCCCTTTCTAGCAGTGTGGTAGGATGCAATTAGTATAAGCCTATTCCCTATTCTTTTTTTTTACAATCACAAGCACGATTACAATGTTTTATTGCCTTGATTAGGAGGGTTTGAAGGCTTGTTAGCAATGTTAGTATACACTCAATGCCCGCCTCTCAACATGTATCTCACTTTGATGTATAATGCACATTTGTTAGGTCCCCATTATGAGGAGTAGCCATAGTACATATGTCTTTAGTGGGAACCCCAGCCGATGGGCTCATTATTGTGACCATTGATGATGGTTAGGAGATGATTAGGGGTACGAGTGTTAGCTAGGGGTCCGGGGGTATGAGGAATATTCCCTCAGATATACCAGGTCCATCATTAGTGGGCGGTGGTTGGTGGTCGGTGGGCCGCGTTCTTGATATGCAAGTGACCGTGTCTATGCAGTGTAACCGCCCTCGTTGTATATGCGTCTACCACACTGCCTACAGTACTATATATGGACATGGTTGCCATGAGATAAGGCATCCAATGCTCATAAGTATCCACCTCCTTCTACACTTAGTACATCCTCCCTCCAGAGTCTGTCTAGATCGCCATCTAAGCTCTACTTATGAGCGCACGGGTGGACATCACCATCACTTGTACCTCTTTATTAGAATTTTTAATTCCCTCCATTATATGTATCTATTGCATTGTCTATTGTGCTTTGTCTTGGTATCTCTCTTTCCGTTGTGCCATATTCTTATATGTTATCAGAGCTTAGGTGCTCTTAGCAAGAATAGTGCATAAAGTTTAGTCTTTCTTTACATAGAATCCTAGGAGTGATGGCTTCTATCTCTGCTGTTGCACCAGTCTTGTGCATTTGTCCACCTGCCTTCACGGAAGGCAAGCTTGATGGGATGAACTACACTCTGTAGAAATTCAAAATCAATGCCATTCTAGACTGTTATGAGCTCCTAGAAACTGTTCTGGGAATGAATGTAGAACCAGTGAAATGTCCCGACCCCAACAGCCCTGCAAACATGCTTCCACCAGTAGATGCTACACTTCTTTGGGCATGGAGAAGGTGCAAAGCTGATGCACTTTGTGCCATCGTTACCAGTGTAGGTGATTCTGTTCTCACTCTGATTCAACATACTACCAAGGCTGTAGAGGCTTGGATCATACTGAGAAATCAGTATTATGAGACTCGAAATTAGACCAAGATTCAAAACCTGGAGAATTAGCTTGTTGTTGAAAAGTTTCTTGAAGGATAAGTTGCTGAAGCATTTATCTCACAGATCAAAAATCTGTGAGATCAAATGGCTACGGTAGGGATTACACACACTAGTGAGGAGTTGGCCCGGAGGTTCATCCAAATTCCTCCACAGAAGTATGATGACTTGGCTACATCACTAAACACTCAGGTTAGAGTACCACCTTTATCATTTGATGAATTTTGTGCTATGTTACTTGAGGAGGAGATGCAGCTGAGGACCCATGATGGTGGTGATGGTGCATTTTTGGCCAATGCTAAAGGCAAAGGTGTGACATCTTCTGATGAGAAGAAGAAGAAGCCAAAGAAGAAGAAGTTTCAAGGGAGCTAATATTACTCTGACAAGAAGGGTCACACTATCAAAGACTGTAGAAAGAAGCAAGCTGACGAGAAGAACGACACCTTAAAGTCTTCATGAAGGGAAAGGAGTCAGTCAACAATGTCAAGAGCAAGCTTGAACTTTGGGTCGCCATTGAAGAGGTATGTTCATCTTCTCAGGCTCCAGTTGTTGATGATTTTCATGGATTTTGGAGAGTGGAGAATCCCAACACATGACCAATAAGAAGGGCTGGTATAATACTTGGAACCTCTACAAGAACCCATTAATGTTGTTGGGAATAATGCTAAATGTCCAGCCGAAGGGTCTAGAACCATATCTTTTGGTGAAGAGAAGAAGTTGTCAGATGTGCTCTATGTACCCCCAAATAAAGAGAAATCTACTATCAATTACTACGATGACAAATCATGGGGCTTGAAGTACGCTTCAAGAAAACTGAAGCAAAAATTCTAGATGTTATTGGCAAGGTAGTCGGCAAAGGAGTAAGGCGCAATAATCTCCATGAATTGAGTGCCCTTACAGTGTGTCTACAAATAAGAGCACAAGAAAGCTTTGGCACGAGTGACTTGGTCACATTGGATTTACAGTGCTAAAGGAGATGCAGAAAAAGGGTATGGTAGCTAATTTGCCTGCATTTTTTAGAATTGCAGGAACCATGTGAAGCTTGCATGATGGGCAAGCAACAACACAAGGCTTTTCCACAGGAAAGCAACAATCGGGCAAAGACTCCTCTAGAGCTAGTGCATGCTGATCTTTGTGGTAAAATGTCTACTACTGCATTAGGGAGATCATCTTACTTTATGCTGTTAGTCGACGATTATATTAGGAAGATGTGGGTTTATTTCCTTTGGGATAAGGCTGAAGCTTTTGGCAAGTTCAAACAATGGCATAATCTTGTGGAAAATGAGACAGAAAAGAAGGTAAAGAAGTTTCGTTATACAGATCGAGGAGGAGAATTCCTTTCAACGAAATTTAACAAGTACTGCAAGGAGAATGGCATCAAGCGCCAACTCACCATTGCTCACACACCTCAGCAAAATGGTGTTGTAGAACACCGCAATCAAGCTATCATGGGAGATGGCTCAATGCATGTTGAAGGCAAAGGGTTTGCCTAATACATTTTGGGCTGAAGCAGTCAACACAGAAGTTTGTCCTCAATCAGAGCTACACAAAGGCACTCAAGGATGTTACATCTCAAGAGGCCTACTCTGGTAAGAAACCTTCACTTTCTCATTTCAGAACATTTGGTTGTGAATGTTATGTGCATATTCTAGATGCATCCAGAACCAAGCTAGATGCCAAAAGCAAGAAGTGTATCTTTCTTGGATATAGTCAAGAGCCGAAGGCATATCGGCTCTATAATATAGAGGTACATAAGATTGTGGCCAGCCGAGATGTGGTATTTGCAAAACAGCCACAGTCAGTGGAGGAAGGAGGTCCATCCGCTCTATCATCAGCCTAAGAAATAGTCCACCATGATGTGGCCAGCCGAGATGTGGTATTTGCAAAACAGCCACAGTCAGTGGAGGAAGGAGGTCCATCCGCTCTATCATCAGCCTAAGAAATAGTCCACCATGAGCCTAACCCACCAATCAAATTTTCTCTCAAGGAGGAGGATTTTTCAAAGGATGAAGACTCTCACACATCATCACAAACAGCCTGCTGCTACTGCACCACAAGGAAAGCCACTTCCAAAGTGGGCATAATGGCTATTTGATGAGCGTAATTCAGTACATGAGAAGCTAGAATCTTTGGTAGATGGACCACGCAGATCAAGGAGAATAGAGGAGCAGAGAAGAGCATCTGCTCTCATTGTTAATATGGCCTTGATGGGTGGCTGAGATAATGGGAACAGTAAAGGAGCCAGCCATTTTGGATGAAGCCTTAGCAAATCCAAAGTGGAAAGCCGCGATGTAGTCTGAGTATGACAGCATCATAAAGAACAGCACCTGGGAGCTAGTTGACCGACCACCAAATAGAAAGGTAATTGGTACCAAATAGGTTTGGAAAGCTAAGTATAAGTCTGATGGCTCACTTGAAAAATACAAAGCTAGGTTAGTTGCACAGGCATTTGCACAGATCTTATCGGCTCCATACCACCCATCCAGCACTACTTACAAAAAAGCAACCACGGCAGCCACCTCCAGAAGCCATAATCCCCAATCCACTTAGGAGGAAGATCCTATCTGCTCCATTAGTGATATGCCATAGGACTTTATCGCACAAGACCCACATTAGCAAGAGGTGACTGGAACCTAAGCCGAAGATGCCCACCAAGAAAGTCACCAAGTGACCTATGAGCAGGCTCCCCCTGCCCTCCACAAATCTGTCACCCACTCCCACATCATCCCAAACTCTACAACCTCAGCTTTGGCGGCCTTCCACCATCGGGATCATCCCATAACCACCTCCATGAAACTCTCAAGGATGCCATAGATTTCTCTCACATGGATCATCTTGTCTACAAGACCCAACCCATAATGACCTTCTAGCTCTCTATAGTACTTTGAAAATAGACAGTCACCAATGGGTAGAGCTTATTGGCCATGTGGCCAAGACTTCCAAGCGACACATCATCCACCAACAGCAGCATGGGCTCAAGTGTGGGGATCAGTATCCGGAAGCTTAATCACTCCCAACAATTTCTTTAGTTTTTTCCAATGAGAAGAATGCCAAACTAGAAGCTGCTAAACTCAAGAATTCAAAAAGAGAATTCCATAGGCTTTAGAACGATCTCGTCTATTGCTGCCGAGGCCCACCCAACTAGGAGCTAGCCACAACACTCACAACCAAGACATGGATGCCCTCTGGCTACAATACCAAGCATTGGAAACATCCAAGGTTGTGGTAGCCCAGGCACATGAAACCCATAACGGCCTTGATACACTCTCCGGCATGGCCAAAATCCATCTAGTGAATCAGCGCAAGGAGCACCTATTTACCCAGTGGAAGACACACAAGAGGACGTTGGTACTTTAATGTTTCCAGAAACAATCCAACCGCAAGTCACATAGGAGTTCAACTCAAGTAGAACATTACCCATCTCCTCAATGACCACCAAATGTGGTGAGAGTACATGGCCGAAACATGAGAAGTCTGCATCGACCCTCAGTTCATGCTAAACAAAAGGCGGTCCTCTTGGCGTAAGTTCTTGTGTCGTCCTCCCATCGTAAGTTTTAATGCATAGAAGGAAAAGGGCCCATCTACAACTTTCCATATATTGATAGACCCAACCCCTCACCACTGCTGCAAAGATACAGCTTTGAATAAAGAACTTTAATGTGATCTCTACTGCACTAAGGTCCCCAACCCCACTATAGTGCCCATATGTCGGTTCTTCTAGCTCATCATCGTCATCCTTGAGGAGGTGCCCACAAGATCCAATGGACAAGTCTGGAGCCTAAGTGCACTCATAATGATGAAAAACTGAATTAATTAAGCTTTAGACTCAAGTTCAGTTAGGTTAAAAGATTGAGACGTACTCATAATAATAAGAAATTGAATTAATTAAGCTTTAGACTCAAGTTCAATTAGGTTACAAGATTGAGACCTGTACTCATAGAAAGACTTGAGAGCATGCTTGATTTGATTGCTTGAAAGTGACCCTTTTTATATGAGGTAGGCACATCTTGGCTTTGTTAGCTCATGTGGGATAATTCCTGCTTGCTCACATGGTAGCTTGCTATGCTTAAACTCACTTCCTACCTTCCTTATGCTCCATTGCACTATATTTCTCAACAGAAGCCCCTAGCTTCCTCAGAAAAGGGGTTAGCAACTTGTCTGTGCCATAGAAAAGTTTTTGTGTTTCAAAAATTAATATGCTCTTTCATGTGCTCAAATATTTTTGGGATCTTTGGAACATCAAAACTCAAATTTGTATGTAGGGGTGTTCATAGACTCTACCCCAAGTTTCTTGGAGCACAAATTGTGTTGGTCTACTCAACTCAAGGATTTTGTAAAATCCAGTCCTATCTTGCACATTACTTGTAATGTTACCTTGCTCATTCTTTAATGGTTGTTGGTTTCCATATGTTTTAGGGAACTTCATTTTTATTCTGATGGGGACTTGGTCTAGAGAAGTCTAGTGTGCTTATAGCGCCTATGTTTGGCTATTAAGTGGGAGTGTACATCTAGATGAGTGATTTGCCTACAAAGGTACATAGCTACTATTTAGGATTCACATGATATTTTCTTCTAATAGACTCTTTGGGTTGGGCCTCGAAAAGCCTAGTTGGGCTTTTTTTGGGGTCTCTATGTAACAACCCTTGGTTAAAGGGTCTTTTCTTTTTTATGAGTTGGTTGGGCCCAAGGTATTTGGTTTGGTTTCTCTCACAACCATTGTTTGGCCTCCATTTAAGGGACTTTGTTCTACACCAAGGGATTTAGTTTCAACTAGGTACTTGATGGAGTTTCTTCATGATCAATTTACAAACTTCTCAGACACGCTCGTGTTATTTGTTTAGCCTATGGATTTTTTGTTGTATTCAACTCTTCAAAGGAATAGGACTTGGGAAAGCTTGGTTGGGCTTTCTTGGGGGTCTCTGTGTGACTTTCATTTAAGGCTTCTTTATAGGACAGTACCTACGAGTGGGGCTTCTTCATAGGCACTTTGCTAACTCATCAGTATATGGTCATATGTTGTCTGGTTAGCTTATGGTTATTTTGTTGTATCGTATTCTTTAAAGGAATTGGACGTGAAAATGCTTGGTTGGGCCTTACAAGGGGTCTGTATGTTGCCGTTAATCAAGGTTTGTGTTTTTGCGGGGACCTTCACCTAGAGCAAGGCTTTCTGGTGACCACCGTTGGGTTTCTACGAGGGTGGCTGTGTTGTATATATTAAGAGTTTTTTATATATGCATTTTATATCTCATTCTCTACTTAATAAATTTTCATTGCGGTACACACATTCCCTATTTTTTTCTTTTTTTAAAAAAAATATTCTTTTGCAGTAAGGTTTTTTGAAGAGCTTGGGCCTAGGAAAGCCTGGTATGGCATTCTCGGAAGTCTGTGTGTGCTCCCGATTCAAGGCTTCCGTTCTTTTTCAGGAATGGAAACGGGCGTTGAGCAAACTCATTGCTCTTTTTAACTTCTTGAGAGATTTAGTTTCTACTTTAGTACCTGTTGCTGTGGCTGCTTCAACTGCCCAGTTGCTGCCGGTTTAAGCATGGGTATTGGTTAAAAACTATTTTTTCATATAATTCTTGCTATTTTCAAAATGAAGCAACAGTTTGTCTTTTCATTACTACCTGGACTTTTTGTATATTGCTTACATTGGAGTATCTACTGTTACCATATGAGCTAGAAATTGTATTATGTATTTTCTCTATAGATTGATGTCATCCTCTAACTCACTCCCAATATCCTTTGACGCTGAGGTTTCCGACTACTTCTGTGTAAGAGTGTTCTTACAAATAGAAGTTAAACTCACTAGCAAGCCTCACACACCTCATGTATTATCTTGCTTATAGAGCACTTTTTTTATTTTAAAAAAATCTCACGACATATTTAACCATTTGATACAGCTGACACAGTTCACAGCCAGCATTACCAAAAAACAGTAACAAGAATCTTATCATCCTTGACAGTAAGAAAGATTCATGTTAAAAGAGTAATTATTGTTCAGAACACTTGGGTTAGCGTAAACTAGACATATACTTGTTCAAGCCTGCTTATGACTTTAATGAACTACTGCTCAATGTCCATTACTACAGCTGGCATCTCTAGTAGAAGCATATGAAGTACTGCATCCATCCAGTAGGCAATGTCCCATGATACAGATGCTTTTCACATGCAATAAGATTTCTCACTCCTGTATCTCAGTTGCCCTTTTTCAACATCAAGACCAGAATTTCTCTCACCCTTGAAACATCTCCTGCAAATACTGGGTATACTAACATGTTTCCAAGCCCCGTCTCCAAACGATGGTACACACTTAGCAACCGATAAATCAAAGCAGAAAGCTGATTTGACTTTTCATGTGGTGATAGCCAAGCTAATAACTTGTGAACAGGTTCTTTCGGCTGCAGATTACCAGTTTGAATCCACTTTAATTTACTGCCACAAAAAGCTTCACTGCTTGAATGTCACGTGCAGCAAAGCACACCTATAAGTTGATGTTTAGCAATGCAATTAAAGAAGTGCTAAACGCATTCTGCTTGCGATATCTGACAAAAGCAAACTTGGACTGATCTAGAGTTCAACAAGCACTCTTTAACTGAGTTCAAAATTGAAACGATTGGCCACCTTCATCTGCTGCTTCCTGTTGGAGTGTACTGGCTTGATGAAGGGGAATAGCCAGGAGCTGTAGGTGAATAGCTTCCACTTGGGCTGCATCAGCATAAAAGGATAAGTCGGATCCAAGGTACAAATTTGACTGCATTTGCACCCTAATGTTATGTCCCCCAAAAAAAGGCAACTGAATTTACCTGTACTGTGGAGATGTTGGACTGTATGCAGGACTTGCAGGTGAATAAGTCGGACTGCAAGTGAAAAAATAAATTAAAATCACCAGTTTTGCAAGCTTTTTCCGAAAATTACAAACAATACTGCGACATAAGAAAACTAACACAATGTCATTATACCTGGTTGGAGAGTAAGTAGGAGATCCAGGACTGTACGAAGGACTTGTTGGTTGATAAGATGGTGAAGTGGGTGAATATGAAGGTGATGTCGGGCTACAGCCACAAGAAAGGATCCTTCTCAGTTGCAATCCAAACATTTGACTCACACGAGAGAGAACAAACTAGAAAGGTTATGGCAACAGTTGCATGGAAAGGGGAAAAAAAATTTTGCACATAATCTCACCTGTAACTCGGAGAGGTTGGACTGTAAGATGGGTTTGAGGGTGAATACCGAGGACTGCTGGGAGAATATGCAGGGGAGGTGGGACTGTAGCTAGGTGAAGTAGGACTATATGCTGGTGATGTAGGGCTATAGCTTGGGGACGTAGGGCTGTATGCAGGAGAGGTTGGACTATAGCTAGGTGAGGTAGGGCTATAGCTTGGAGATGTGGGGCTATATGCAGGCGAAGTAGGACTATAAGCTGGAGAGCTCGGACTGTAGCTAGGTGACGTTGGGCTATAGCTAGGAGAAGTCGGACTATAGCTCGGAGAAGTCGGGCTATAGCTAGGAGACGTAGGGCTATAGGCTGGGGAAGTGGGACTGTAGCTTGGAGATGTAGGACTGTAACTAGGGGAGGTTGGACTATAACTGGGCGATGTTGGTGAATATGATGGACTTGTTGGTGAGTAAGATGGACTGGTTGGAGAATACGAGGGACTCGTAGGGGAGTAAGTGGGCGATGTTGGGCTATACCCAGGAGAAGTAGGACTATATGCAGGTGACTGAGGACTGTACCCTGGAGATGCTGGACTGTAGCCTGGAGATGCTGGACTGTATCCCGGAGATGATGGACTGTAACCAGGTGACTGTGGTGAATAACCCGGGGACAAAGGGCTGTAACCAGGAGAAGATGATGGGGAGAACGTTAATCCACCGACATAAGGTGAGAACTGTGCATCTGTCATTGGCGATGCGCGGGCATTTGGGCTCAGCAAGTAGCTGGGAGACATCATTCCTTCATGAGTTGGTGACCTGCTAATTGGTGAACGTGCTGGGGTCATGCCAAAATCTAAGCCATCCATGTAGCTTGGTAGCTGTAGCTCAATTGCCTGCTTTAGCATCTGTTCATTGAGGAGCAGAGCATGGTCACCGGTACCAATAGGAGCCAGCTGCCCAAGCATTATATTCTCTGTCACACCACGAAGGTGATCAGCCTCCGCAAATGCTGCAGCATCCAGAAGAATATCCACCGTCTCTTCGAAAGAGCACCGCATCATGGGACCTGTGTCATTGCGATTGATACCATGCCGTGTAATGGCCATCAGATGCCCTCTATATGTCATGACGTCACAGAGAATCGCTAAATGCCTGTAGTTTACATAGGACCCATCAAAAGATATGACTGCTCGCAGCTCACTCAAAAGAGATTGCCGCACAGCCTCGATACCCAACACTTCAATAACCTCAATCAAATGATTGCTGACTGTCCTAGTGGCATCAACATCTTCATGCGTCATGACTGCCAACATATTCACCCCTTCCGTATCAAGCATCCACTCCGTGTCTGGTTTAAAACCATCTACCTCATCAAACTTATTTGACTTGGTGGATTTTATAAACACTTTGTGTATATCAGGAATTCCTCTCAGGGCCATTTCTGTTAGCATGTTGCTCTCAATTCTCTTCAAAAACACATCATCCTCTGATTGATCAGCAACCTCTCCTTTTGGAGCTTCATCATTCATAATGCGTACCCGCAAAATGAGCTTTTCAGCGTTATCATCGTTGAAGATGCATGTCAAGTCATCATCAAACTCGAGATTGATCTTTTCAGCAATGTCTGCCATACTTAGTTTCTTGTCCACCATCATTTCGCGGTTTAATTCTATGCGAAGCAGCCATGGAGAGATTTTCTCTGGTGCCACCTCCTCATCAGGCATCTCATAGTATGACCTAACAAACTCCACATCCTCTTCAATGATGGTGCTCATAGGGTCCGGATCATACCAAATTTCTGTAGCCTGTGTCACACTCCGCAGGGTTGTGTACTCAAGTGCACACTGCACATTCTTTGCCCTTTCTTTCACCTTATTTACATCTGGCTTCAAATACACAGACAAAGACGGAGTTTTTATCTTTTTGGCAACATTAATGATTTCTCTAAGGCGGGGAACACCAAGTGTGACATTTTTTGCACTGACTCCAGCATAGTGGAAGGTGTTCAATGTCATTTGAGTGGCTGGCTCACCAATAGATTGAGCAGCAACACATCCAATCATTTCTCCAGGTGCGACTAATGATTGTAAGAACCGGGTCTCAATCTCACCAATCACCCACTCAAATGCTTCCTTTGTAAGCCTGTACTCCTCCAGAACTCGTTTACTGGCAAGGGTGCTGCGCAGCAAACAGTTGAAAAACAGAGTAGCATTCTTCTGGGCCTCCACACTAAGGTGGTCCTCTCCAGGAACAACCTTCAGCCTTTCCTGGAGCTTATCAACTGCTTCAACTATCTCCATAGGATGCATATCTGAGGGCCTTTTAAAATCGATTTTGAAAATCTTCTGTGCATTCCAAATGAGCCGTTTGAGATTTACAGGCAAAGGCCAAGAATTATCTCCAGAGGGTGCAATCTCTGTGCATAGCTGCCGCCTGTCTGCCTCCAGTTTCTGCACCTCTGCATCGAAAACATTACGAAATTCTTGAATGGTTTTTAAATCTTCCACATGCTCTGCCAGCATGTAATCTGGATTCCAGTGGTCAGTATCAATCTCAAATTTGTATGTCTTGTCGAACTCTTTCTTCTTCATCTTAATGGAATCCACTTTCTGTGATTCTATCCAAACAGCATCCATGCCATCTTCACCATAAAGAAACTGAATGACATCACCAAGAGAATTACGAACAGTCCCATCATATTTCACCATCACATCCTCCATAGCCTTGACCAACCTCCTTTGAATGTAGCCTGTCTCTGAGGTTTTGACAGCTGTATCAATCAAACCTTCCCTACCTCCCATAGCATGAAAGAAAAACTCTTGAGGAGTGAGACCTCTCAGATAGGAATTCTCCACAAAACCACGACTTTCAGGCCCATAATCATCCTTTGTAAAATGAGGAAGAGTTCGGCCAACAAAACCATAAGGAATACGCTTCCCTTCCACGTTTTGCTGACCCACACATGCAATCATTTGTGAAATATTGATAAAAGAACCTTTTGACCCAGCTGTCACCATAGCCTTCACATTGTTGCTTTCAGACAAGCTGCGCTGGGCACTGTTGCCAGCATCATCACGAGCTTTATTTAACACCTGCACTCAAAAACAAGAAAACGTTTGCCTTAGCAAATCCAGATGAAAATATTTCTGAAGAACAAGAAGAGCAATATGCCAGTGTTGTGTGTGGTGTGAGTATTATCGTGTGTGTGTGTGTGTGTGTGGCCAGGTGAAATTCCCGTCTGCAACTAGTAATGGAATAAGACCTCATAAAATGCAAAATTAATATTGCCAAGGACATAATTGCAAATGAAGCTAAGGCAGCAAAAACTTAATGGATCAACATACAATATAAGCACTTTGCAAGTTTTCTTCATGACAAAAATCAGCAAATACGTATTTTGTTCATTAAACAACAACAAATCACAACTGTGAAAAAACTCACATACCTGATTAACTCTATTTTCAAAAGACTCCATAGTTGTCCTGCCTGGCTCTGCCTCCAGCTGCTTATCCTGTGCCATCCTAATGAGTTCTTTCACCTCAGTCTTTGCTTTATTGATGGTTTCAGTGATCCTTTCCATAGTGGTGGCATCTGCAATGGTGTCCCCGATCCCTATGCTAAAGCCATGCTGAAGCAGCCAATAATTTACAAGCCACTGTGTGTGACCAAGGAACTTACGTGCAGCATCAGGTCCAACTTCTTCCCTAATCAAGATTTGAACAAGTAGTCAGAAATCACATCCTCAGAAATAGCTACAGATCCCTGCCTCAACATTTACTATTGTTGAATAGGTAAAAGTGTTTCTCAAGCAAACTATGTGCAGTATGCAGTAGCAAAACCTCTTATTACATGCCTGTACAGTGTATCCTCACAGCTTATCATTTGGATCCTAATATAACAATATGCCTTCACTAATTACCAGATTACATGGATGAGACTGCCACAAGATGTGCCAAGGGTTTTCTTGCAGAGAGTTCCTGCAATAAGCTCTCCTCTTTCAATCCGAACGACGGTATCCCCAGGTGAAAAATCAGTTGCCTCGTTATCATCATGCCAAGCTGCAGAACGAATTAAGTTGATTTGTCTAGGTATTATGAGACCAAATATTTGCTTTCCAGTCCATAGCGGTCTTGGCTTCAAAATTGTTGGAGCAGGAATTTTGCCATCAAAATCTTCCCACCACATAAGGATGTTCATAAAAACATCCTACACAAGAAAGCACAAAATCAGTCATGCAAGGTAGGATACTCATAATCTTGTGCATGGTTGGTATTGGCATCAAATTAGCACAAGACAGCCATAAGGTCAATCGAACCTACCTTTTCAATGAATGTATCTCTCTTCGTTACTTTTCGGCATCCCAAAAGTGTGTCTTGCACAATTCCTATAACTGGGCGATTAGCCTGTGGAGAGACAATGCATTTTGGGACCATCATCAGCTCTAAAACTTCAGCCCTTGTCTCAAAGGACTGAGGTACATGCATATTCATCTCATCTCCATCAAAATCAGCGTTATATGGTGATGTGACAGAAAGGTTCAACCGGAAAGTAGAGTAAGGCATGATCCGAATTTTGTGGCCCATGATGGACATCTTATGCAAACTGGGCTGCCGGTTGAACAAGACAAAATCCCCATCATTCAGGTGCCTCTCGACCTACAGAAGCAGGCACAATCATGAATCAGAAAATAATTGAGGATGTATTCCTCTTATACCATATACATCATTATTCAGGTGCCTCTTGACCTACAGAAGCAGGGACAATCCTGAATGAGCAAAGAATTGAGAAATATTCCTCACATGCCAAATACATGCAGAAGAAATCAAGCAAAATATTCAAGGCCCTGATTCTATTCAGAACATTGATAACTTTCCTTTACCTTATATCCATGTGCTAAATGGCGATCACTGCTTTTCTTCAAAAAGCGAAGATCCAGGCGCTGACCATCCTCCCGTATAATATATCGAGCCCCTGTTTTACCAGGAGGAGGGTGTGGCCCATATTCTACAAGTTCTTTCAGCCTGTTACAGAGCTAGAATATGAACACCTTTGCTCGGAAAAAAAACATAGCAGGGAAATATAAGCATTCGTGCCTACTTACAAATGGAATTCACAAAAAGAAATTGCAGTGAGAAGAATTCCAAACCTTTCCATGTTATAAGGAGTCACAGTCTCTGGATATGTAAGGTTCAAAGCGATACTCCAGGGAACTCCTAGCTCGTCAATATTGATGTTTGGATCAGGTGTAATAACTGTCCGGGCAGAAAAATCAACTCGCTTTCCCATCAGGTTCCCTCTGATTCGCCCTTCTTTTGCCTTCAACCTCTGACAAATAGATTTGATTGGTCTCCCAGATCGTTGGGTAGCCTGAAAACAGAATGCATAAGATCTTGTCAAGGATCTTCCAGACTAAAAACAAAATTTTACTAAAGAAAAACACTGGTGGCTATAGAGAGTACCCTTGGCTGGCCTGGTAAGTCATTGTCAAAATATGTGGCAATGTGAAACTGCAACAGCTGTGCAAACTCATTAATTATATGCGTAGGAGCTCCATTCTGCTCTTGGCGCTTCAAGTTGTTATTATGGCGAATGATCATGGCAAGTTGATGTGTCAAATCATCCTGTAGAATCAAAAATTGCACAGGCTTCATTCAGTCATGTGTACCCATATGCTGGAAATCATACACAGATTGAGCCATATAAACAACCCAAACTATTTTTTCCCATGTTGAGATCCTGCTATTTAGATGAAATCGCTGCCCACCCATAGGCGGAGGTGTCCATTGGTTGCAGCAAGTTGGGATGGAACCCAAGACCTCCCGCTCAAAGGTATAAACAACCCAGGCTTACATACAAATGGATATAGAAAGGCGGAAAAAAGAACTTACCTCACTGCGTGCGGACGTGTCCATCATGACAGAGGGTCTCACAGGAGGAGGAGGAACTGGGAGTACTTGCAGAACCATCCAATCTGGGCGTGCATACTTGGGATTGAAACCCATAAGCATACAATCTTCATCACTTATCTGCTTCAAAATACCGAGCACCTAACTCACCCACAGCAGAACAACAATAAGCTCATCCACAACAAAGACAAACCTGCATAATGACAAAGCATCCAAAGTACAAATCTAACTGGTGAAAGAAGGCAGGATGTAGGGCCAGTAGAGACAGAAGGACACTGAGGAGGGCAAGGGAGGGGTGAGCACTGAGGAAGTCCTTACTTTCTCAGCACTTAGTTGCTGCTTCCTCTCGACTGGTTCGGGTAAAAACTGCTCTTGCTCATCTGCCTTCTTCTTGCTGGCTTTGAATTCTGCCATTATCTTCATACCATCTATATAGATTTTTGGTTGCTGATAGCCACAACCGCCATGCTTTTTCTTCTTTTCAGCCTCCTCATCCTGTGCTTGATCTTCATCAATGTCATCGCCTCCATCACATTTCTGCTTGCTCTTGCAACAATCAAGCATTCTCCTCAGCCGATGCTTGGGATTCCTTATCTTCTTTGCTACTTTGAATCGGTGATCCTCCTATACAGCACAATAGACAGATAGGAATGCCACCCTTAAAAATTCTGAGCAGAGACATAAAAGGCCATACTGGCAAAGACTCGTTCAAATGATTCACATACCTCATCCGCAAGAAGCCGAGAACAATTATAGCATACACATCGCAGAATCGTCAAGATTGTCTTCAAAAACCCAATGTGGAACATTGGCTTTGCCAACTCCAAGTGACCAAAGTGCCCAGGGCACTCAGACATATTCCCAGCACAAGTTTCACATTTTAGCTGGCGATCAATTGTCCCCAGTCGTGGATCACTGAGACCTCCAAGTTTCGGCTTCCCCCTATCGTACGTCTCACTACTTTCAATCTTAACAACTGACATTTGCCGCTGTGTACAAATAAAGACAGGAAACAATTCAGGTGAGACTAAGAGCTTTTATTCACTATCTGCAAACAATACAGCCACTGCTTGAAACACGTATCACTAGTCCAAATTCAACTTCAAACTACACAAACCAAATGCAGAAACGTCAGCAGTAACCTTAAACATCGTCAAAAAAATGGCTATGGGTAGACTTTGCCGTTCTGGAGATGACCTTTACAGTGTGTGAGGTGTGGAAAGGGAGCTAGGCTTAGTTAATACTCATGTTTGATAGGGCTGCCTGGTCTGTAATAATGTGATCGGTTTTTTCAACTTGCTTCTTCTTGTGGCTTTAGTACAAGTATTTGCTGTGCCTAGATCAAGCTGCGTCTCCTTTGATATGATAAGTTTTCTCCAACTCCACCGTTTTTGTAGTGAGCACGAAGGGTTGTGATTCCATCGAAACTGCAGGATATGCTGAGACATTGCAAGAACCTAACTACCAAAAAATTAAGGTTTTCATTCCAAAACCCACAAATTGGTGTGTGTGGATGGTTGAGCACAATCGATAAAATAAAATATAAGCTCAAACCCTGCCCAGTCAAGGCTTGAAGTATCGCATAATTAAGTTAAGTCATTTGTGCCACAATACAGCAAGGTATCATGAATAGGTAAAAGTGCTTTGGGAACGCTTTACACACAAAAAAGCAACCGAGCAAGGGCCAGGAGCCTTTTTTTATTGGATAGGACGTGACCACATCACTTTTACCAATGTCAAGATCCTGGAGAAATGGAGAGACTGCAGCATGTTTATTGATGTCAAGGCCCTGCGGAAGTGGTAAAGCCTGGGATTCTGTACAGGAGGGCGCATCATATTGGATTGATTCTGTAAAAGGTAGGAGCTCAAATTCCAAGGTTGAAAACAAAGTCTGATTAGTAGAATGCGACCGTACAATATTAATGATGAAAAATGCAACAACGACATCTCAGCAAGTCTGCCTAGTGATTCTGCAGGTTTTGCCAGTCCACAGCTACAATACACTCTTCCCAAGACCTTGATGGTATTGTATCAGCCACTTAATTCAAACATTTGTCAAAAGAAAGCTTTGTGTAAGAATGTGCTAAAAGTGAATGTACAACATACTCCTCCCTGTGAACAAGAGATGATTGAGCGGGCAAGCTCTTACAATTTCGTCGGGGCTCATTATGCTGAACTGCACCACTTTCACTTTGGCCAGGTCCGCGGGCGAAAATGGGAATCGCTGATCCATGGTGTAATGCCTTTGGAACCCTTCTCTCTCTGCTGTGTGTGTGGGTGAGTGTTTAGGGTTCCGATCACAGTCTCAGACAACTCTGCAAAATTTTCAATAGATACTTTAAGCTATGAAAGCACTAGTAAAACGAACAACTCTGCAGTTAAATTTTTAGAATTTAGACCTGGCCCCCATGATACCTGACAACGACGGCTAGGATAAACCGCTTGACCTCGCCTCTTTGTCCAAAACTAGGGTTTAATTGAACTTTCAAGGTTTACTGAACCCGATCAAGACGGACACCTCCGGTCCTTCTTTATATCCCCAATATTAGGGTTTTCCTGCCTGATTTATGTTCAAAAGAACGCTGCAGTTCGATTTTAGTGGTTTTCAGGACCTGAATACGGTTACGGATAGGGATTCAGTTGACCTGATCAAGACGCCGGTCATAATGCTGAGAGTTTGCCCTTGTTGCTATCTGTTAAGAGATTCCCCAAACCTTCTCGCCTTTCGGGTTGGACAAGAGAGCGCCCTTTGCTGAGAGAGCGAGAGAAAGGAGACGCTTTGAAGCAAAGCCTTTTGTCCAGTTCATGAGATCAAGCACTGATAGGGTTACGCCAATCCACACGTACACCAAAAAATAACACGTTGTCAAGGAACTCCCCTCTTTACACGCTACACTTACAGGCACCGCCTGTTCTCCGGGTTCAGACGCGTCCGGCCTAGCGCATTTTTCCCATACAGTATAATAGGCATCATTGATTAATTAATAAGAGATAAGAGAAGGAACGTTAAAAATACCTAAAACGCAGATTAATTAATAAGAGAAGAGAAGGAATGTTAAAAATACCTAAAACGCAGCAGCCAGGGTTCCAACTGGGCTATACTGGCTTAAAGTAGGGGATGCCCCAAATAAGATATTCTTCAGAGCCCTCAGAACAAAGGACATGGACTATATAGCAGCAGTCAAAGCTGAAGATGATGGCAGATTGTTGACCTCTAAAGAAGATATTAGAGAGTCCTTTGTTAGCAGTCTCTCAAGCATAGTCGCAGCCCACTATCTCCTAATTCTGAATATGAGAGCAAGCTCCAAAGATTCCTGGAACCTATGGACTACTCAATCTCAAAGGAAAAGAGGATGGTGATTGGCAAACCTTTCTCAGTTAGAGAAATAGAGTATGTCATTAACTCTATTAAAAGGGAAAAAGCACCTAGCCCTAAAGATATTCCAGCTAAGGTGCTGCAGCCCATGAATAGCTATGCTACTCAGGACTTATGCAACTTGCTCAATGATTGTAGAAAGGACATGGCTATGCCTAATGAAATGAACACAGGGGTCATCAAGCTTATCCATAAGGGAGGGGAAAGATTGGAAGTAAAGAACTACAAACCATTGACAATGTTGAACACTGAGTATAAGATCATGGCCAAAGCACTTGCCCTCAGAATCAGAGCATTGGTTAGCCAAAAAGTGCATCCCAAGCAATATGGCTTTGTACATGGCAAGAGCATACATGAAGCTATTTTAAATGCTTTAATAATCATTGATTGGGCTGCAGAGCAAGAAGAGGATTATGTTATGATAACATGGACTTTGAAAAGGCTTATGACAAGTTGAGCTGAGAATTTATGCTAGCAATGATTCAAAAGATGGGATTTGGACACATGTTATGCAGTATGGTCAAAACTCTGTTCTCCAATGCTTATGCCACAGTCCAAATTAATGGATATGTATCAGGAAGATTCCAGTCAAAAAGATTAGTGAGGCAAGGCTGCCCCCTTGCCCCCCTCCTTTTTGCCATCACTACTCACCCCCTCCTAAGAAACTTAAACCTGTTGGTCCAGAAAGCCTCACTCAGACCTCTACTGCTCCCACAAGGTAAACCATTTGTTTGCCAGATGCTTGCTAATGACAATTGCAATGTAATCAAATGTGACATGCAAAGTATTAGCAACCTCATGTTTGTATACAACTTCTGTGAAGTATCTGGCTCAAAGATAGCGCCCAACAAAACTGAATGTCTTGTACTGAACTATAGGTAAAATCAACATGTTCTGGAGGAATTTCAGCTAGAGGACATTGGACTTGGCAAGGTCATCAGGTACTTAGGCTGCCCAATGGGTTTAGGTATTACAGCTCATCAATGTTTTGAATGACTTTATCACAGAATTGTACTGAAGATCAAGGCCATAGCAAAGCTGAGGTTAAGTTTGGCAAGGAAGACTAATAGCTCTAAAGCACATCCTCTTGGCCCTTCCAGTATATGTGGCTACCCTGGTTAAGTTCTCAAAGGCTGACTAGGGTAGATTATGTAAACATTTTAGGGACTTTCTGTGATCCTTTGCAGATACCAAAACCTGGAGCTTTGTCTCATGGAAGCAAGTATGTGCTAGGAAAGAGGATGGGGGTTGGGGAATCCCAAACATAGTCAACTAGGCAATTGATCTCCTTGCCAAGTGGATCACAAGGGTGGGGTCAAATCAACCTTGGGCACTCATCACAAGGCAAAAGTTATGTGAAGTTGATGTTCTAGGTCAAAGATGGCCTACAACCCACTGGCTGGACAAGTTAATGTTCCTAGGTTGCATCAAGGTGAAAGGGTCTGCATATATCCAGAGATTAACCCAAAGCTGGAAGGAAATCCTCTCAAGAGCTAAGTGGAGTGGTTCATCAAGAGGGGACTCCTCCCTACTGCATAACATCTGGCTTTGCAAAGATGCATTCAATGATGGTGTCCCACCTGCACTTAGAAACAAGAAGCTTTCTAAGAGGTTGCACAACAAAGGACTCAAGATTTTTAAAGACATGTGGAGCAGTAATGCCCAGCAATGGCAAACACCAGCTGACATTTGGCAAGGCTTGACCAGGGGAGAGCAACTCTTTCTGGTAGACTTGATCAACAGAATTAAAGACACTCAAGAAGATCAAATATACAATCAGAAGTGATAAGTGGACTGAAAAGTTAGCCAGGAGCTAGAACAAAAAAGGCATTCGATTGACTCCATAGTATTGCAGGAAAAGAACAGTTAAGGTATGGAAGTCCTCAGGTTCTAGAAGACTAGACCTTTTGCTTTGGAGAGTGCTCCACCTAAAGCTCCCAGTAAGGGAAGTCATTGCCAAATTGGGAGATGGCAACCCTTGGTGCCCCCTATGCAAGAGTAAAAGGGAGTCAATGTACCATGCACTGTGGGAATGCAGGGCAGTGCAACCCACTTGGCAAAAAGTTAACAACCTTCTCAGGGCATGTGGTGTGACTAACCACATCAACTAGAGATAGGCCCTAATTGGTTGCAAAGGTAGGATGAACCCAGCAATATATAAAGTCTGGCACTCCATCAGAGCTCTTATCATCTTTGAACTGTATAGTTGTAGGAATGTAGTAGCACACTATGGCCTTAGTAAAGGCCCTTCTCTCACCACACAGGGAATCAAGGATATCATTGCTCAAGCTTGTAAGCTGGCCATTAAAAATGGAGCTTCCATTAGGAGTTTAGCTACTAAAACAATCCTCATGACGCTGTCCAAGATTAAGGTATAACATCTGGGTGATGCATCTCTCTTTGATACTAATATAATAACCTCTTTGCATTAAAAAAATTACCTAAAATGCTACTTTTTGGTGGCATTAATTAATTGACAATGTACATTACTTTTTAAAAAAAACATGCTAAAGGCTTCAATGGTTTGAACTTTGGACTCCCCTCAAGAATCCTTCATGGTTTTCTTGGGAGGCACGTTGGGTGCTTGAGAATTCCTTCCATCGAGAAAATAGGGCACCCTGAAGTGACTCCTCTCCCAAGTGTATTAGGGCCAAACATAAGGCCAATTTTATTTCAACATAAGGTTCTACAAGGTTTCTCTCATATGCATCAAATCTTTCTTAAATAGCAATTAATCAAACATGTCTTCATGTATGTAGATGACAACCACCACGAGGAGAGGATAGGGTCCTACAAGCCACCCATGTGCATCTTGAGGTCCATTGCCTCTCTATGGCCCTCGCTTACTTTCTCACACATAGGGAAGGGCAGGTAGAATCTCTCTCTCTAGAGAGGATAGGGTCCTACAAGCCGCCCATGTGCATCTTGAGGTCCATTGCCTCTCTATGGCCCTCACTTACTTTCTCACACATAGGGAAGGGCAGGTAGAATCTCTCTCTCTCTCTCTCTCTCTCTCTCTCTCTCTCTCTCTCTCTCAATATGTGTGTTTGATCTTGCTCCCTCTCTCTCGCTCATGTGCATTTGTTGTTGATGCTTGGGGACACACACCCATGGTACCCCAAAGAGAGAGATGGTTAGGTCATAGTGATGCTTTCTTTCACAATGTGGGGCATGGTTAGGGTAGGATCGTTGCTCTCTTTCTCTCTCTCACTCACTATTTATTTTGATGCTGCCCTTAGCAACACTATGCTAGTATGAATTAAATGCATGCAATTCTAATCAAATGAGAGAGCCAAAACTACTAAAAATTTGTTTATTTACAATGGCATTAACAACCACACGGAAAGCCTTCAAGAGCAATTCATATATTAGCTATCAATTCCCACAATCTGAGGAAGAATAGAGCTAAGTTGCCCAAGAATGGATCTTCCTAATGCAAAAAAGAAGTAACATTCATACAGAGCCCACATATAGTATGCATGCCTTGGCGAGTAAGTCAAATTATCAAGCGACTGTGTTCGAGCGAGCCTTGGCGAGTAAGTCAAATTATCGAGCGACTGTGTTCGAGCAAGCCTAGAGTTCGAGTGATGCTTTTGAGAAATGTTGTGTAAAACAATTGATTTTTACATATTGTCTTCACATAAACAAAAGCATAGGATGATCATTGGTCCTTTCCATTCTCTCATGGAAGTTTGAACACGTATTCAATAAAGATTAATCCTCAAAATGAACAAAAGCAAGTCATTATGGGATAGACCATGTACTCCATATTCCATGCACTCAATATAATAACACTCCATGCTAGTTCTAGCTCAATATTCCATGTACTCAATATTCCAAAAGATTCAAACATCCTTAAAACACCTCAACCAATGTCTTCACACTCGTCATCCACTATTAGACTATGAATGCGTGAATGTTCCTTGCTCTGTTGATCATATCGCTTGTCTCTCACCATGGCTCTAGCCATTCCTTCCGCATGCATAGGCAAAACACTACAAGCAAAAAAATTCAAAGAAGAATAAGTTCATATTTAAGTCAACCATGTCTCTTATACCGCAATCACACAAGGAAAATCAATCATCTGGGTTTAGGGAAAAAAAAATATGCCATGACAAGAGCCATTTTTTAATCCACCATAAATAAAGCATGAAACTAGACAATGTACATAGTATTGCAAAATGAAAGTAAAGTGTCTCACTAGTCATCGAAGGGATTAGAAGTGGGATTTGCTAAATAATCATCCTCCCCAACCTCTTTGTAATCCCTACGAGTTCTCTTGCCAACAACGGATGCCTACACTAGTGGTAACACATGTGTATTCACTATGAGTGCATCCACATCAAATGAATAACAAGATCTGCCACTAGCTTGACATGACCTCATGAGAGGGCCTATGTCGCAACCCATCTCTAGGACTAGACCTCTCGGCACACATAGTAAATTGAAAATCATAGAAACAAAACCACATAATGCGCCCCTAGCACCCTGAAGTGGTGTACTCGTAGATGACTCCGGCATGTAGTGGGTCCACATGTCATCGCTCACTCGCACACGATGCATCTCAAATAGGGAAAGGCTCTCGGCCATGAATATGGGCGGCGTGGCTCCACTGTGACATGTAAACACCAACATAGAAGTACAAAGCTGCACAAGAGTAGACACATCATGTATGTTATGGCTCACCCTAACCCTCCTTGAAACACATCCAAAAAGAGATTACCTGGTGAACCGCAAATGTCGTGAGGATCTTTCCAATGGTCGAGCTCGTAACCCTTGAGGTCTTTAAGCTCTACAACTCCTTGAGAAGCAATTCCACCGCGTCTCCCGCAAAGAGCGTTGTCACACCGCCGGTTGCACTATGGGTCCTCGTCCCTCCTCTCACCTCACTTCACTCACACACACTTATCACTAGCATGCATTAGGGAGAGAGATTAGCAAGAGCAAGACTCAATTACACAATGGGAGAGTATGTTGTATTATGAGAGATTCACTTATATACATGGCCATAAGTGTTCACACTCACTTAAACTATGGCCGGCCGTGCACTTTAGGCTTATAAGAGGCCTAATGCTATTACAATGACTACTCTCATAATATATCCATGAAGTACATCACTTGTTGACTTCATCCTAACTTGCTGCCACATGCTCTTGAAGCGGGAATCACCATAAATACTCTGTCACACCATTACGAGCGCTCGTCCAAGTTGTAGCTTTGGACACTATAGCTTCATATCTTGAATGTATGACCCTTTGGTGTATCTACCGTGACTCCTTGATGTAAGATAATGGTGGTAGCTCTTGTTAATCCTAGAATTGGATTAACATCCCCCCTTCCTGATGGCGATCGCGTCCGTGTGATCATGTTGAAGACCGTTGTGAGGGGTGAATGAACAAGCTTTGTTGATGGCATTGATGTTGAATGATGTTTAATGGTCTTTGTTCCTCCAGAAGGAATAAGAAAAGCTAGTTAATGAATAACTAGGTTAGTGGTGTATTGGGAATTTCTAACGGGGTGGGGTTTTTTGTGAATGATTGCATTTTTATATTTGTGTGAGCCCTTATTTTATTTTTTTTGGCAATCATCGGCAAGGTTACATGTGATTTTTGTTAGTGGGGACATTAGGAGATGTTAATAATGGGAGAGCAGAGAAGGAAGGATTCTAGAGGAATGTAGACTTAATCGTTAGAACGAGATGGTGATTCTCAGTTCCTCATTTGATTCATTGAAGCGACATTCATCATTTGAAATAATTGGCTTTTGATGATGTCCCAGCAGTCTTCCCTACTACCTCGATAACATCTAAGCAATAAATTTCAGAATCAATACCCACATCTGCAAAACGGAGACTTATGAGCTCATCAAGGACAAAATAACAATGCTCTTGTCACCCCTCTGGATGTGAGAAATAAGTGCATAAGCGGTTGCTTGCAAATCATGACCTAGATGACCCATAAAATCAAAAAAAAAAAAGGAACTCCTCGGGGTCAAAACCTGCAACTTCACCAAATTAGGCCATCTCACAAAATAACCCTTCACGACCAAAAATCTTGCAATCTCACAAGTTCAAGTTTCTCAAGAAATACAGTCTCACGACTTAAGAACCTGCACTTTCACAATTTAAGCCTCATCACGAATTAAGCCATATCACGCGATAGCCACTATATATTTGTTAAGCTTATTGCTTACTATTCTTTTGGCTAAATTAATGTAGCAGTTGCTCCATGAGTACCTATCCATACTCATGCATTGGAGAACATTTGCACCAAAGCCTCACCATCAACAACTTCCAAGTACATCTCTAGATGGGGAGGCCATGGTGGGCGAAA
Organism: Cibotium barometz; assembly: GCF_041138505.1. Lineage (NCBI taxonomy): Eukaryota > Viridiplantae > Streptophyta > Polypodiopsida > Cyatheales > Cibotiaceae > Cibotium > Cibotium barometz. The sequence goes on along the minus strand of NC_141057.1, from coordinate 2,757,257 downwards.
GCCTGGTTAATGGTTCAACCCATCGCCTGGAATTTTCCTTCAAATTACAAATCTCTCCAAACGACGCCACAATCTTCACAACTCAATGATTTTCAATCCCTAGTGAAGATCTCTATATTAGCCTCGCAAGTCGACGTAATTCTTTCAATCCTCACCACAAGTGGCTACTTCAACACAGAGCAGTTCAATAATCTATATGACTCAATTCTTGTACATGTAAATCTGCTTCATAAGAGCACTTAAATATACATAAAAACATAAAAATCACATGAGCAGAAGAAGACAAGAACGGGTCCTTCTCAATAAACATTTGATAAGAATCATGTCGCACACATTGTTTGGTTGAACACACAAGCTCTTGTGTTGGTGCTGAATGCACGAGAGTTGTTGAGTGATTTGCTTGTCGTTGCTTGGGCCTTCATTCTTGTCAAACTTTAGGTGAAGTTGTTGGGGTTGAAGTCGATGGTGAGGTTTTCTTCTTCACATTGTTCGATTTTGGCAACCATATGATGGAATTACCATCATAGTATCCTTGTTGTTGAAGCACATGCACAGGCACCCACCTTTGATGAACACTGTAAATTGGTGGCCGATGTGCTTGGTGTTGAGGCTTTCTTCTTTGTGCACGGTTAGGGGATTTTGTGATGCACTTGGGGACCCAAGCTTTGGTAGTACCATTGTGCGTGCAGCAGTGTTTTTGGTATCCACACTTGTTGCATTGGTGGAGTTTTTTGAGGAACTCACATAAGCTTTTGTGGACGGTGTTGTGGAGGAGTACTTTTCTTTTTCCTTGGCTTTCGAGTGTTGCGTTAAGAAAGAGGTTTTGACTATCGAGGCACCCAAAATTAATATCACCTTTATAGTAGCCTTGAGCTACAAGTAGCTGCTTCTCCACCCACATTTTGATACTATTAAGATACCATGATTGTGGTTTTCATGGTGGAGTTTTCTTTTGGGTTGATGTGGAAGGTTTGGGGCCCTCCTTGACTTTGGTTGGCACTGAGGCTGTAGGTTTGAGACTCATGGGCATTGTTGATGATAGTCTTTCCTTTGAGTTCCTTGTTAGAGATGGATGGTTTGGTTGTGGGAACTTCTTCACGAATAGCTTTTGATTGCGAGGTTTTGGCATTGAACTTCATAGATGAGGATGGGGTTGAAGGAGTAGCGGCTTTGTCGGAGTCGTTTGTTGACGCAAATGGTAGGTCATTGTGTAGAGGGGCTTTTGTGGAAGAGGCTTGTATCCTTTTGCGCTCAGCATCATAGAAATCCATTAAAGTTGGATCCTCTTCCTTGCAGTATGGTATTGTCAACTTTTTGTCATTGACCATCATGATGACTCTATCGCTAGCAAAGCACAGTGGTGTTTGGGCAGCAATAGTCCATTTATGCCCCAAGATCCAATCTTCTTCCAACACATACTCAACCACCAAAAACTTGCAAGTGAGGGGGTTAGTTTCAATATATATTGTATGTTCAAAGTACCCCAAACATGGCATGTTCAAGTCTTGTGTAAAGGTAATCCTTTCAGGATGTGCTGTGAGTGTTGGTTGACCTAACAAATCCCATAGCTCAAGGGTCATGAGATTGTGTTCTCGTGTTGGATAAAGTTGTGCTTGAGCTGTGGTGATTTTATTTGTAATTTCCAATCTAACAAGAATCCTAGGGATCTTTTCAGTAAAAGATATGTTGGTAGTTCCAGCTCTTGCAAGGTTTCTTCCTCTCGTAACAATTGTACATTGCTGGCAGGAGTGTTCAAGGTGACTGTTTGCATGGATTCATCTATTGAATACAACGATTCACCTATCCAAGTTCCGCCAAGGACGACATCATACTCAAGGGAATCTAGGGTAACATGGAATATGTAAATTCCATATCGTCATCGATTATTTGAGTAGTGTATCTAAAGTAACTTGGAACTTCAATGTTTTGTCCATTGGTTCCTCTTGCAAGACTATTGCTTGTAGGGATGAGTTTAGGTTGTCCCAATCACACCCAAGTGTCTATTGTCACTCACGATGGTATGACTTGCTCGAGGGCTAATCAATGCGCGTTTGCGCTTAACATCATTGCCTGTAGGGAAATCCAACCATACCATGATAGAATCTTTCAGTTATTGTCTCAACTTCAAATCCCGTTTCTATTTCATTCTCCCAATCACTTTCATCCTCATTTTGGCTTTCAGATTTTTCAAGAGTACCCAATGCATACACTGGCACACCTAGCCCTTTGACAATTCTTAATGAGGTCTGTTTGGAAACTTGCGAATCCTCAGTCATGTTTTATGGAGTTCTTTATGTCTTGGATAATTCAGGTTGAGCCATTAAAGGTGTAATGCTAAGAGTTGTATTTTGTGAGACAAGTTGCATTGAAGTAACTCGTCTTGGACAATCTTGGAACATGTGCTCAATGCCACATCGTTCACACATGGGCTGCAAAGGTGTCAGTGACTATGGACATGGAAGTATTCCAAACTATGTAGTTTGCCACCTTGTGAGGTCCACGACAATAGAAACACTGAAGTGTTCAATTAACTGCTTCCTAAGCAGTTTCTACCCTTTGGACTGTTTCTATTTGGTGCACGAGAGATGGAGGTTTTCAGTCCATTGTGGATGAAGCGGGACATTTTTTAGTATCATGGTCAAAGGTTTTACAATATATGCAGTATAGAAGAACAGGTGCCTTGTATGCACAATGAGGATTAGGGTGGTCGATGATTGAATTCAACACAAGGCATTTCGTTCCTCACTTTTAAAGGCATTAAGGATGTCTGGTTTTGAAGGTTTTCATCCTCTCTTAGAGATGTTGGCTGTAAGGTTTTAAGCAAGGCTACATAAAATTATGGGAATATGGATTCCGAGATCGATCTTTCTTTTGCCATTGCTTCACTTGGTTTAGATGAGGAACACCTCGTAGCATGATCATCTTCTAGCATGTTGTTATCTAATCGTATTGCTTCTTTACAACATTGATTGAATATTTTTGGATTGGATACAATGATCAAGTTATGTAAGCTGTTATTTTTTAAGCCTATCATAAAACATCTCTTCAATTGAATATTGTTTAATTTTTCCCATGACTTAACATGAGTCCAAGAGTTTTATCCTAAGGATAAAATCTCTAATGGATTCATTTGGTTGATGCTCAATTGAATAGAGTTCTATCACTGCACTCCACCGATCACCTTGTCTGGAAAAGCCATGTATAAAGGCTGATTTCAAGGTTTTGAAGTTGGTCTTGATCACCGACATCAATGCGATGAATCATCGACTAGCTTTTCCCTCTAAGCATAAGTTCAAAGCATGTACCTTAGGGGGGCAGCTAGGATTTCCAAAGGTGTTAACCTATGGCAGACATTGAGACGTATTACTTTTTACGTCATATAATTATTTTACGTATTCTAAGTCATGGGCCGGCCGGGCTTGTCGGCACCACATGTAAAGGGTAAGGGGGTTGGGTGATCGCCGATGAGAGGCGCACCTCGAATTTCATCAGGATAAGGTTAGGATCGATCGGCCATGTGTGGGCGCCCATGTGTGAATAGCCAAGTCACATATAAAAGTCAAATGTAACCTAAAACCTCTCATTCTCTGAGTGTTGAATACAAGGAGTGCTCTTGCTTCATCTTCTCCATCTCCTTCTCCAGCGTGTGTGTGTGTGTGTGTGTGTGTGTGAGAGAGAGAGAGAGAGAGAGAGAGAGAGAGAGAGAGAGAGAGAGAGAGAGAGAGAGAGAGAGAGAGAGAGAGAGAGAGAGAGTGTACAGCGATCGAGCATTGCGTGGCGGCGACAGCTCCTTCTTCATTGCGGCACGAGAATCCTTCATGATGGCGGTCTGAGCGGTGAGTGACACACCATTGCTCCGTGTTTTGAGCTTGCTGGTTTCCTGGTTGTGTGCTTGGGGTTGCAGCCATTCGTGGCTCGCACACGGTGCTTGGCAAGTCCCTAGCTTCGACATGTGCGGCAAGAGCGCACATTTTTGATGCCACTACCAGGGAATTGCCCTGCACCAAGCTCCAGATGCAGCTCGGGCTGCTGTTTGAAGTCTATTTTATCCTGTAGGAAAGGCAAAGAGAGGCGTGTTTGTGTGTGCTGTTCTTCAATCGTTTTTCAGTTATGTTTTCTTCATTTTCTACACATTTCAGTTCTACGTGTTAGCTGTTAGAGCAGTAAGTTAGTTAGTGTTAGTGTGTGCGCGCGCGCATGTAGACAGAGGGTAGAAGAGCTGCTGTGCGCACTGTGCTACTGTGTTGGCAGCCGCAGAGGGCGTCGCCAGCAACAAGCGGCCAGCCCTAGGTGCACATGAGCTATTTTTCTCTAAAAATATTTTTTAAGTAAATTTTTTTTAAAATCAACCCAACCCGCGTGGAAAGAAATTTTTTATGAAAAAGAAAAAACCCCCAATCGACCCCGACCCCGACCTCGATCTTTTGATATATATATATGTTCCATAGGTTTCTCTCAAGTGAAAGTTTAAGGGGAGTGAAGCTCTATATATAGTCTATCCCTCCAAGGAGTGGAGTGGGCATGTGGGACAAAGCCTTCACCTTTCCCCCCACAGGCACCCTTGGACTTTCTAATTTAAGCCTCACACCTAGTCACAAATAGAGTGTTCTGAGGGCCACGGGAGCTCCGGATAGGCGAACACTGTGCTGTAAAGCACACTAGGACCCCTTGAATGATACGCTCATCTTGAGCTATCACACGACTTAGTCGAGTTTTGACCATAAGTAAGGGAGTAAAAACGGGTTGAAAACAAGTAAAAACGGGGTGTGAAACACCTGAGAAACCACTGGTGTGGGCTTCAAGGGTAGTTACCAATGCCCGTAGGATACCCACGTCACATGCATCTACGCTCTGGTCGGGTGTGGGCTTCAAGGGTAGTTACCAATGCCCGTAGGATACCCACGTCACATGCATCTATGCTCTGGTCGGGTGCTAGAGTCTGAGCAACTAGAAAGCATTTCAGTTTACGCAGGCTCACACCATCCCTCCACGTTAGCATCTTGGCCTTCAATTGGAACCCAAGGAACTAGAAAGCATTTCAGTTTACACAGGCTCACACCATCCCTCCACGTTAGCATCTTGGCCTTCAGTTGGAACCCAAGGAAATGCAACCCAAGGAACCCAAGGAAATGCTCACACCATCCCTCCACATTAGCATCTTGGCCTTCAGTTGGAACCCAAGGAAATGCAACCCAAGATCCACGAATAGAGGCTAGTGACTTGTCCTCTGACTTTAAAGTCATGGAAGGGCATCCTACCCAGAACTCTGAGGAAGCAAGCCAAAACGTGCCAGTTTGGGCCCCACAACCCAGATCTAGATATTTCTCAATGAAAATTGGGAATATGACCTACACACGGAGACTCATACTGACCTATACACGGGTTACACATACCATGTAGGTTGGTTAGAAGTCATACAATCTACATCTAGTGCCACCAATCTAGATGAACAACAACAAATGATATGTGAAGTTATCCATAGAATTATCCAATTCAAGAGGCAGAATAGGGGAGTGAACCCAGTTTCAACTGGCCCTATGAGATTTTTGGATACGAGCAAGGCTAAACAACCAACCCTGTCGCAACAATTGAGACTCCCTTAGTGAGTCCCGTAGATCCTTCGTATGTTGTTTCGCTTGGAGTCTCAATGCAGGTTGAGCCCACGAGCAGTAACTTTAGCTTTCCAACTTTGGCTCAACTTTCCATTAGGGAATCCACAATGCCTACTCCGATGATGAGAATGACGAAAAGTGCACCCGTTACCACTGTAGTTAGTACAACACTGCTACCTAGTGGTACAGTACCTACAACAGTGCGTACAAGTGCATATCGACCATATGTACCTATCGCTACTCATGCTCATGAAGCTCCTACACCTCCTGTTATGCCAGTGGCGTATGCTCCACAAATGCCTTATCAAAACCCTTATCCAAGAGGAGCTATGCCTAGTCACATATCATATCCTGCGTCAGCTGCATACATACCAAGACCAATGCCAACTCCTGTTTAACCAGGCCATCCCAGAAGTGCCTCCACCAGCTATGCCTGCTCACTTAGGTGATCTAGCAGTGTTTGCTCAAACGATCGGACGATCTATTATTGCGGAAAACATGCGTGGCATACCTGAGAGAGAGAGCCTAGAAGCAAGGCGGTACAAGTTGCTAAGCTCATTTAGAACTTCACTGGTGTTAGGAAACACATTGAAGTTTTTGAACACGTGCCAACTCCTGTTTAACCAGGCCATCCCAGAAGTGCCTCCACCAACTATGCCTGCTCACTTAGGTGATCTAGCAACGTTTGCTCAAACGATCGGACGATCTATTACTGCGAAAAACATACGTGGCATACCTGAGAGAGAGAGCCTAGAAGCAAGGCGGTACAAGTTGCCAAGCTCATTTAGAACTTCACTAGAACGAAGATGTTAGGAAACACATTGAAGTTTTTGAACACGTGTGTTTGTCCGAACGACCAACACTTGGCACGTCCGGTGGAATGTCTAACCCTTAGACAAACTAGGTCGAACCCATTTGTGATATGGTGTGATGGGGTAGCCATGCACCCAGCACCTACCATACCTTTCAACTTCCCTTGCATCTCATCTAATGCTGCCATAAAAATTGTGTGGTGTGCAAAATTCTAGCTTAATCACAGAGGTAGCAGGATGTCGGGTAGCATAGTGTGCTTGAAATAATTTGGCCCCTATTGGTAGAATGTTGTCCCATTGGTTCTGGTGGATCTTGTTTGTTTGGAGCTTCCTTGGGAGCATGTTTATCCATGTCCTTAGAAGACTGCTCTGTTGAACCCATAATGTCGTCGTCGTGTGAACGGCGTGGTAGAACTTCCATGCATTTCCTTGGAAGGATCATTATTGGCAAGTGGCTTTGAGGCTTCTTTAGGCTGTGGAGAGGGGCGATGGTAATGAGTGGATAAAAGGTTCTGCCTTTTTCCACATTGGTGGTAATGAGAATCCCTTGTCCACCATGTAAGCTCCACATGAATCTAGATAATCTACTCCTTTGTTCCACATGTTGGAGGAGATTCGTGCTTGTTATGCTTCTTTCTTCTGGGTATTCTTAAGCTCCACTTTGTTCTCGATTGTTTTTTTTGTAGTCGGAGCTTGAGTGTGGCTTTCTCTTGATTGAGTTAGATTTACTTTTTCTTGGATACTAGAGTTTGCTTGTGTTTGGTCTTTCTCTACGAAATTAGCCTCGACACCAAAGTTTGCTTATGTTTGGTCTTTCTCTATGAAATTAGCCAATCGGTTGGCAAAAACTTAATATTCCTTGTTCTCTTCTTCTAATATCTTAGTCATTCCTTAGTCTGGGCATTCTTAAGCTTCACTTTGTGTTCTCTATTGTTTTCTTGTAGATGGAGCTTGAGTGTGGCTTTCTCTTGATTGAGTTAATTAACTTTTTCTTGGACACTCGAGTTTGCTTATGTTTGGTCTTTCTCTTCTACGAAATTAGCCTCAACACAAGAGTTTGCTTATGTTTGGTCTTTCTCTATGAAATTAGCCAATTGGTTGGCAAAAACTTAATATTCCTTGTTCTCCTCTTCTAATTTCTTAGTCATTCCTGTTAATGATCATATTGTGTCCTTGGCCTCCAAATTTTGTTTGAAAATGGAGTGTGGCTTCCCACATTCCTTAAGGGTGACTATTTGTGCTTCTAGGTTTTGATTTTGTCTTTATGCACTTCGGTCTGAAACTATTTCATCTAAGCTTTTTCACTTAGATCCCTGGGTTCTCTTTGACACAACTCTTAAGTAAGAGACAGTGGTTCTTTGTGAAAGAGTGTAGAGAGTAAGAGAGGTGTGCTCTTGTAAGGCAAGGAGGCATGGGGCTTGGAAGATTAGAGCTAGCTACCACTGGTGGAGAAGTTTGGAGGTCATGGAGATCCTAAGCTTGGAAGCAAGGTAAGTATCCCCACAATAGTTGTTGCCCATTTTCTTTCCTTATTGAATGAGAAAGAGTTCTTAAGGGGGCAAAAATGGGCCATATCATTTTTGGTGCCGCTGTCGGGGAAGAAAGAGAAAGAGCTTGGAAGCAAGGTAAGTATCCCCATGATGGTTGTTGCACATTTCCTTTCCTTATTGAATGAGAAAGAGTTCTTGAGGGGGTAGAAAAACGGACCATATAATTTTTGATGTCGCTGTCGCATTCTTGCTTCTTCCTTCTTTTTTGAGTGGTCGGCTCCATCCTTGCATGTTTTTTATTCAACTTTTTCAATTTTATTAAGTCAAGCGTGGATAAGGTGGTTGTTGTGTGGTGAAAGTGTGATTTTTGGTTGTTTTTGATTGAGGGATTGAGTTGTAAGTACTTGAATTTTTTTTAAAAAGTTTCCATGCTAGGATAGTTAAGGTGATTAAGTATTAGAAACAGACTGTTAAAGTTCATTGTTGGGAGTGAATTTGCACTTAAGAGGTCAAGTTCATTTGGCATGAAAGACTTTGGTTTTTCGCGCCATGATTATCTAGAGTTTTTCACACATGACTATCCCATAGATAGCCCAAGTCTGGGTGCCTAGGTAGGAGAGCTTCTCTAATGAGAATGTCTATTATCATTAGGGAGGTAAGTTGTATAAAAGATAACTTCTTTAATGAGAATAGACACTTCCTAAAAAGATTGGGGGCAAGAGAGAGAGCTTGAGCTCTTGCAAGCACACACTCACACAACAATGGATAAGACACACACAAAGATGGAAGGCTAAAATCTTCTTCTTCTTGCTACTCTCAAAAGAGGTCTACAAAAGATATATGAAAACCAACATAAGTACTACAACACAATGTACAAGTGGTCCATAATGTGAACACGCTAAATAGGTGAGCTGGCAAGATAAGTATGCCACAACTCGGCTGGACTAGGTAGATGTAGTCCAGTTATAGAACCACTTGCGAAGATCCCTTGTGTCAAATACACTAGTGGTGTAAATGTTACAGGACCATGATACATGGAGATTTGAATATTCCACAAATTAAGTAATAGAAGAAATAAACCATAGACAACATAGCATAACTCAAGCATAACTCAAGAGTATAAAAATTAAAGAACACAAGATTAGGTGCAATCTCTCTCTCTCTCTCTCCCCTTAACGTGTGTGGCTCCACTTCCACACGCGGTATTTAAGTCATATTATCATAAATTTAGCCCTTGGAGCCATAATAGCATAGCTTTTCCAAAATTAAAGAACACAAGATTAGGTGCAATCTCTCTCTCTCTCTCTCTCTCTCTCTCTCTCTCTCTCTCTCTCTCCGTGTGTGGCTCCACTCCCACACGTGGTGTTTAAGTCATATTATCATAAATTTAGCCCTTGGAGCCATAATAGCATAGCTTTTCCAAAATTGGACTTTTACAAAATTGAACCATAGTCCAATGCTTTTAAAGTATCTCATAAAAAATAAACCTTGCCCAACATATGTACAATGGGCCATGGTGTAGAGAAGGGTAATTTGCAAGATGTAACCAAGCCATAGGGTAATGCAAAGGAAAATAATGATAATAAATCTATGGAAGCTATTGTATCTAAAGTGCAGAAAGGTATGAAAGAAGCAACAGAAAGAGGTGAGCTAGACAAGGGCCTTGTAGTAGAAGTGATCAAAGACATGTCACAATGGGAAATTTAAGCTGGAGAAGGAGGTGACATAAAGGCGAGGAGCAAAACCTATGGATGAAGTGCATAGCATTAAAAGAGGGGGCAAAGAGAAGGGTGATCTGACCAAGCACCGAGACACTTCACTGCCTAAACCTCTTGAAAAAGAGAAGGGTGATCATAGCACTAAATGAGGAGACTAAGGAAGGGTGAGTAGAACAAGGTGGGAGATGCTTCACTACCCAAACCTGCCATGAATGATAGAAGGCCTTTATGGTCAAAGGCCAAGAGAAGCGTGAGTTGAACAAGGATGTGTGAGCCACATTGTAGGCTAAACCTATTGCAAAACTACGTGGGAGCTCTAGAGGAGGTCAAAACAAGGCATATTTGAATAAGGAAGTCAAAACAAGGCATATTTGAATAAGGAAGTCAAAGGTTATTCGCCATTGGAGCACTTTGCTACATAAGAAAAGTAAAAAGAAAGAAAATAAATTGCACACACCACGGGTTACACCTATAAAAAAAACCAAAGCCAAGTCTACAACAAGTGCTCATGGGGTGAAATGAAGTGGCAAACCACGTGCTTGTGAAGCCTATTTTGCACTTGCCATTGTTAGGCAAATATTACCACACTCGTTGTTGTGACTTACACTTTCATAATCAAACCTTGTGTCCAGAATGTTTTAGCCTACTTCACAATTTAAAACAGTTTGATATATTGAAAGATGTTCTTTACATGTTTTTTGCAATAGTAAAATATTCATGTTTGCATTAGAGTACTTATAATGGAGGCCTGCCCCCCAAGCCCCTATTTGCCACTCAAAGTTTTGTGGCCTTTTTTCCAAGTGAAGACATTCCACTGTTGATAGTGGTGCTAGCTGAAAAAGCTATCTTGTCGTCGCGCAGAGCATGGGTGAGTTAGATGTCCAAGAAGATCCAAATTGTGCATCATCAGCTGGAGAGCTGTCGTCTCATGACCATTTGCAAGAAATTGAAGCCAAGCTGTGCTTTGTGCATCCCTCGGATGGGGTTATCCTCGTAGGGTGGTATCCTTTGCCAGACCCAATATGGGTACCCAAGCGCAAAGAAGATGAAAGAAGGGCTAATGTTTTAGACCTCAATGGTTTGTTGACTCATACTTAAAGAGAATGTGGGGGAGAGAGAGAGAGAGATAGAGAGATTGAGTTCCTTGCAAGCAAACACACACACACACACACACAAAAGAGTGCAAGACACAAGAGAGATAGATGGCTGAATTTTCTTTTATCTTCTTCTCTTCTCTACAACTATATAACCAAAAGATAAGAGTACATACATAAAGGGAAAGTACTTTCCTACAACAACAACATACAAAGTAGTTGGTCTATACTAGTGTGAACCCGACTATATGAGTTGGCGCTATAACTATGCCATAACTCTAGTACTCCAAAGTGGCTACCACATAGCCTAACATCCACTGGTGGCATATCAACCATAATCGCACCAATCGTGCCAGTGACATAAGTACAAAAGCTATCACCCAGGCGGGTCATCAATGTCCGTTGTAGCACTAGTTGAGCTTGATATCTCAAAACTCCCCCTCGAGCTCTGCACTCCAAGTAAGCTCCTAAACCTATGGAGCTTCTCTATGCCCAATGCCTTCATAAAGATGTCAGCCACCTGATCCTCTGTGCTGACATATACCAGATCTCCATCACCTGCTCGAACCTTCTCCCTCACAAAGTGATAGTGCACCTCAATGTACTTTGTTCTAGCATGGTATACTGGGAATTGTATGCTACTCATGTTATCACAATAAATAACAACTTCCCTATCCACGAGCTCACCCATATCACCAAGTAGCTTCTGAAAAATCAAGCTACCTCAAGAGAAGGGGGGATGTTAATCCCATTTTGGATTAACAAACATGATCCTCCAATTGAGGACATTAATAAGTGTCATGAAACGGCACTATAAAAGTTTGTACATTATGAGATATTGGCCACCCAAGGCCTAGTTAAGTAAGTTTTGGGCTCCCAAGTGTGAATAAGGGCCAAATGTATATAAGGCATTTTCTCATAATGAAAAGACACAATCCCCTTTTGTGCTATAGAGAGCTCTTCCTTGTGTCTTGAGAGAGATTGAGAGAGAGAGCATTCTAGCGTTGTTCCTCTTCTATGCTTGTATGATTCATGCTTGTTTGGGAGAGTAAGAGAGAATGATTGCCTTATGCGATAGTGCGAGCGACTCTATGGTGACAGCATGGAGGTGGATCTTGGAGGTTTGGAGCTTAACAAGTGAGCTTGGAGGCCTCAAGGGACTCAAGTTTGAAGCATTGGTAAGTGCCCTACGATAGTTGTGATCTACTGCTCATCCTTTAGGTGAATGCTGTTATATGTACATTATGTGTGCTATGTTATATACACATTATGTGTGCATATACTAGGAGGCTAACCCACATTAGGCTTGTGAGCATGGGAGCATGGGAATAAGCTCTAGTGGAGCATGGGTTAGGACTAACCTTAAGGGTTAAGGTTAGGGTCAGGCATCTAAGGGTCACACATGGGAAATGGAAAGTCAAGAGTCACTTGAAGGCCCTCCTATATAATAGGGGCATGGGGCACACTCAAGGGAGCTTGGAGCTTGGAAGCTTGGGGGCTTGGAGACTTGGAGACTTATGCTATGGTCTCTTGTGTAGAGGTCCATATCTACTCATCTACCATTTCACACTATAGCTCAATGCTATTGGATTGGAGTTATACCTCTTGATGGTATGGGACATCAAGGAAGAGGTATGATGTATTTCATTTATTATTCATGTGTGCATCCCTTGGGCTCGGGGGTAGTTGGGTGGTTGAGTTTATGCCTGATTTATGCATGTTTATGCATAAGAATTATCTAGAGAGATCTTAGGGTTTTAACAGTGGTATCAGAGCAATCTCTATTTAATTGTTGTTGATTTTTTAAGTAAATTTTAATATTTACTAATAAAATGTTATTTTGTTCATTTGTGTTGATGAATTGCACGTGGATCATCGACATGGTGTTTGGAACGTGTGTTACTACAATTCAATGGACGAATCGACGTTGCGGGGAAATTTCGTGTGTTAATGCTATTTTTTCCTATTTTTTATGGTTAAAATCAAGAATTAATGGAATTTTTTATAAAAATACCATAAATTTTATGGTGGATATTTTTATAGAATGGATTCCCTGAATTTCTAGAAATTTCTAGAAATTTTTGAAATTTTTTCTAATTTTTTAGGAATTTTTTGAGCATTTTTATGATTTAAAATATATTTTTATACATTTTTGCGAGTTTTTTCCGCGGGAATGCGATCAAATTTCTGTCAATTTTCTACTGAAATTCAGTAGGGGACAGTGTGTTGATGCGTGAAATGCTCTCCCGTGTGCGTGGGACTCTCTCCTCCTCTCAAATTTGATTTTTCCTCCTTTTTTTCGTGAGAAATTCTCTCAAAAGGGATTTTTTAAAAATATTAATCATAATTAATATTTAATTATGATTAAGACTAATTAAAACATATTAATTAAGCATAATCAATCTCCTCTCTAAACAGAGAAGGAGAGGGTGGAGAGGAAAGATATTGGAGAGGGTGGAGAGGGTGGAGAGGAGAGAAGAGTGAAGAGCTCTCTTCACTCATCTTCTACGCGCAGGCGAACGGGGGGGAGGGGGGGTTGCGCTGCGCCGGGCGAAAAAAATTGCCCCCCCTTAAAAAATCAAAATCCAATAATAAGCTAAAAAGCTTATTTTCTTTTTTTTATTTTTTTAAAAAATGAGTTTTTTATTTTTTATTTTTTATAAAAAGATTTTTGATAATATTTCAAAAAAAAGTTTGAAAAAAGCCTGAAAAATATTGAAAAATATGGGATTTGAGTAAAAAAAAATCTCTGAAAATTTTTGGAAATTTTTTCTTGAAAATTTTTGGCTTTTCATCTTTCGGAAAACCTTTGGCTTTCCGTTTTCCCGAAACCTTTTGGCTTTCCGAATTCCAGAAAAACTTTTGACCTTCCGTATTCCAGAAACCTTTGACCTTTCACATTCCTTTTTTTTTTGTCTTTTCATTTTCCCAAAACTTTTGACTTTTTGTATTCCGGGAAAACCGTTGGAATTCCAAAAAAATTTTGACCGTTCGTATTCTAAATGCGTTCGGGGTAATTTAAAAAATTTTAAAAATCCTTGAAAATTAGTGGAAAATTAGATAAAGTTTATTTTGAATTTTGGAAAAATATGGGGTTGGTGTTTGGCATGTGGTGTGTCCATTCAGGCACCCGTGACCATTCAAATTTCTTTAAAAATATATATTTTGATCCAAAAAATAGAAAAATCCATTAAAATTATAAATTTTCATTGGATTTGAGAATTATCGGGCGGAATTGGAAATTTCGTGAACGATGGGATTCTCAAGAAAAATTAGGAATATTCTAGATATTATTTTTAAAAATCCTAAAAATTGATATTTTTAAATATCAATGGTATTTTGGCAAATTTAATTGCTAAAAATTTTCTGGAAAAATATAGGTTTGGAATGCCATAAGATAGGTTTGGTGGAATTCAAAATTGTTATATTTTGAGGCCTAGAAAATTAGAAAAAATTAGAAAAAAATCATGATAATTCTTTTTCTCGAGAATTTAATATTTTTGAGAGTTATTTAATGTTGAAGTACGTTTTCTCGTACACTGACATTAGATATATGCGAGTTATTCGTATATTATTAATACGATTATATCTCGTATTAATGGATATTTATGTTTGGATTAATTCTAAACGATGTATTCATGATTTTTTACCATTGTTTAACCATTCTTTTTGGACATGTTCCTTAATTTCTTTTGATGGCTATAATTTACGTTCAAAGTGTGTTTCACCCTTGACACTTTTCCATGATAATTTATTTTGCACTTATTTAAGTGTGGTTTGTGCTTAATTTCTTAAGCCTAAGACAAATTCTATCATGGATTAGTCGATCGGTTTGTTTTGGTGGATTTTATTGGATGTTTTCCAAGTTTTATATAGACTCATCAGGTTCTGCCTAGATCACTTGTGTCTAGGGGTTCATTATTGAGTGCTACACACACGTGTTTCACTTACCTACTTTGGAGTTTTATTTGAACAACACAATGTTCATATACTTCGGATTGATGAGTTTGCCACCAATTTTAATGCTTCTTTTGGCATGATTAATGTCCATTAGATGGTATGCAATGATTTTTATGATCAACTATAGTTTTTATGGATTTAAGGAGCTTCTATGCTTTTATCCATGGTTTTATAAGGATCTTTTGATCTTTTGAATAATTACATGTGCTTTGAACGTAGCATTTGCCTTCGTTTTTTGCACGTAATTTTGGAGTATATTTTTTGTACTCTTGTATATATTCCAACTCGGATACCTAGTTGCTTATGTATCTAGGTGAGTTATTTTTCTACCCTAACTTTATTGTGTTTTGGGTAGCTATCATTAGAAAGGCGCCAATAATTCAAAATTCTTTTCTAATGATGTACTTGATAAGGGTTATTCCTTGATGTAGTCTCAAGTGTATAGAGACAAGTTTTAGTATGTGAAAGTCTGGATAAGGCCATCTTATTCCTTTTATACAGGATTTTATTCATATTTCCTAGACAGCATACTAGGGAGTTTTCAAATTGTTAAGGTATGTATGGGTGGTATCATGGTGGTATGGGACGCTAGTGATCCCTCACATATATTATCTTATGGGATAATTTGGGCTCAAGATTGTTGCTTTGCTTACATCACTTAGCATGTTGACCTCAACATTCAAAGACAATCTTATTTTCTAAATTCACTAGAAGTTATAGTGTGGGCATTCTTTAGATAAACTTCTTTTATCTATAGCCTGCATGTTTTGATGAGGGTAATCTCGTCGGCATTTTCACTTGTTGAAATCTCTTTCTTTAGAGTTCAAACAAGTTTATCTTGTTGTGTTCGGACAAGGAAATTTAGATTCTTCCTTTGTTGGCATTTCTTTCTCTAGTTTTGTACTTTAGGTGATTTAGATAGTCAACCGGATTGTTTACGGATGGACATATGTTACTCATCGAGACATTGATGACTCTCTATGTTGATATGGATAACTCGAGACGTCGATTATTCTATATGCAGATGTGGGTATGTCGGGGCGCCGATGAATCCCTGGTTTTTGCTGTTATAATGCCATGTTTTCCTACTTTATTCCGAATGGTTTACAACGAGGAAGTTACTTTGAATGTAAATTGCTCTGATCATCCGCAGTCTGATGGGCAAACAGAGCGTATGAATCAGATTATAGTGTATATGCTTTGTGCATATGTCTCTAGAAAATCATCATATTGAAAAAAATATCTTCCAATGATGGAATTTGCCTATATCAGTTTTAAATATACAGCTATTGGTTTTAGTCCGTGCATACTTATGTATGGGTAACCCTGGGCACCTATTGATGTCGGTCTTAAGGACATCGAGCTTGATGCATCGAGGGATTTCTTGCGAGATATGCAAGAAATGTTGACCGAAGCTCGGGATTCTATTAGGAGTGCTCAAGATAGGGCACGATTTTATGCTGATAGGGGATGCTCATCTCGGTCTTTTGAACCAGGAACATTGGTTTATTTTAATGTTCCTATAGATTCTCAGACTTTGTCAATAGAAAAATGCTCGAATTTATCTCCTAGATATTGTGGTCCATTTTCGAGTTATACATCGGATTGGTAGGATTGTGTTTGAACTTAAAACTACCTCCACATGTTAGAGTTCATCCAGTCTCTCATATCAGTAGATTGAAAGGGAAGCTGGGAGGTGAGGATAACAGAGTTACTCCTTAAGAACTCATTGAAGTCGATTATTTATCCTATGTTCCACATGAACCTGATAAGGTTCTTGAATTCAGGGAAAGGAAACTTTGTAGTTGACTAATTCCTGAGGTTAAAATTAGGTGGAAAGATAGGAAAATTGAGGATTCGACTTGGGAGTCGGTTGAGATTGTTCAGCGTAGTTCTCCTTCTTTTGCAAGAGTGCAATGTTTTGAGAGAGGGAAAGTATTTTATATGTACATTATGTGTGCTATGTTATATACACATTATGTGTGCATATACTAGGAGGCTAACCCACATTAGGCTTGTGAGCATGGGAGCATGGGAACAAGCTCTAGTGGAGCATGGGTTAGGACTAACCTTAAGGGTTAAGGTTAGGGTCAGGCATCCAAGGGTCACACATGGGAAATGGAAAGTCAAGAGTCACTTGAGGGCCCTCCTATATAATAGGGACCTCAAGGGAGCTTGGAGCTTGGAAGCTTGGGGGCTTGGAGGCTTGGAGACTTATGCTATGGTCTCTTGTGTAGAGGTCCATATCTACTCATCTACCATTTCACACTATTGGATTGGAGTTATACCTCTTGATGGTATGGGACATCAAGGTAGAGGTATGATGTATTTCATTTATTATTCATGTGTGCATCCCTTGGGCTCGGGGGTGGTTGGGTGGTTGAGTTTATGCCTGATTTATGCATAACAATTATCTAGAGAGATCTTAGGGTTTTAATAAATACATTGAGTTCCCTCTTGGAGGTGTGGTAGCCCATAACAGTTACGGTAATTAATTTATTAATTGTTGGGTGACCCAATAAGTGAAAATAATATCTTGGGTCAAGTTGATTGTGGGTGAATCCAATCAATGGTAACAAGTGTGAGACGTGCCCAGGCTAAGTGGATTGTGAGTGAATTCGATCAACTCTTTGAACATTGCAACTCTTTGAACACTGTAGCAAAAAGGTAGAAGACTGAAGGATCCCAAAGTAATAAGGAGTAGTACAAGCCTCTCTACATGTAGCTACAAGAGATACATTGTGAGTTAATCCAATGTGGGAGTGAATCCAATTAATTATGTTTCACATAGTGGGAGTGAATCCAATGTGGGAGTGCATCCAATTAATTATGTTTCACATAGTGGGAGTGAATCCAATGTGGGAGTGAATCCAATTAATTATGTTTCACATAGTGTGAGGAGTGAATCCGATTAATTATGTTTCACATAGTGTGAGGAGTGAATCCGATTAATTATGTGTGATGCATGGTTTATATGTAAAGCATGGTTTATATGTGAATCCAATTAATTATGTTTCACATAGTGTGAGGAGTGAATCCAATTAATTATGTTTCACATAGTGTGAGGAGTGAATCCGATTAATTATGTGTGATGCATGGTTTATATGTAAAGCATGGTAGAAAATGATTTCCATTTGTTAGAATTATTTTTGTGAGTGATTCCAAAGTAGTTATGATTTAACATTGTGGACTATGTTGAGTATAGATCATGAGTTTGGAACAACCAAGGTGGACATTAGACGAGATTATCTATACTCAACATTGTGGACTATGTTGAGTATAGATCATGAGTTCGAAATAACCAAGGTGGACATTAGACGAGATTATCTAGCTGAGCACATGTGTGCTAAATATTTGATTTTGTATGGTTTGGCCAATTGCATATATGTTGGGCAAGGTTTATTTTTTATAAGATACTTTAAAAGCATTGGGCTATGGTTCAATTTTGTAAAAGCCCAATTTTAGAAAAGCTATGCTATTATGGCTCCAAGGGCTAAATTTATGATAATATGATTTAAATACTGCATGTGGGAGTGAAGCCATGCACGTCAAGGATGGAAGATTGCACCCAATCTTGTGTTCTTTGATTTTTATGCTCTTGAGTTATGCTATGTTGTCTATGATTTAAATACTGCATGTGGGAGTAGAGCCATGCACGTCAAGGGCAGGAGATTGCACCCAATCTTGTGTTCTTTGATTTTTATGCTCTTGAGTTATGCTATGTTGTCTATGTTTTATTTCTTCTATTATTTAATTTGTGTAATATTTAAATATCCATGTACCATAGTCTTGTAATAGTGGTATCACATGTACCATAGTCTTGTAATAGTGGTATCAGAGTATGGCAAATTCAAGTCTTGAATTTGGGTCATGGAGACTTGAAGAAAAATCAAGAATTTGAGTTTGTTTCAAAGGTTATTGTCTTGGAGCAAATTTGAAAGCTTTTCAACAAATTCAAATCCAGAAGAGAGAATCTGCAAAAAGCCTGCAGCAGCAAGGATACAAAGACTTTGGACAAAGAGAGAGTTCATTCAAAAATCCAAGAGATAAATAAGAGAAGGTGTGGAATACTATTGGGGAAAAGAAGGCATGGTTATGTGAATTTTGTAGACCATTGGATGAAGGTTATGATCAAGGGCTAGGAAGAAAGCCACCTTTTGAAGAAAAACCATCCATGGATTCCCAAAACCACCTTGCTCAATTCTAGTCCTCTCCATAATCCATTTGTATGGATGAAATTAGCTCTTTGAGGAGGAGGTCATTGGCTCATTTCAGAATTGCGAAGCTTTCCTTTTGGTCAATTTGCATAATGGAGGGCTTTTTCTTCTCCCCTTCTCTAAAAATTGCCTTGTGTTGGTGGTTTATTTTTGGAAGAGCAGAAAAAAAAAATTTCCATTATATATATTTCCAATTAATTTTTTTGCCCCACCTTCCCTCCACGATTCGGTCTGGCAACAATGCCAACAACCAGGTTTTCTGTCTCGTTCCCTCCAATTCGCGCTCCGCGTTACTCGTGGGATTCTCCTTGTGCATAGTTTACATGCCGTCAACAACCGTGCGCCATTTATTTTGTTGGTTAAGCTTTACTTTAAGGCCTAGTAAAGCTTTGATTAAAGCTTTATCTTAAAAGCTTTAAACTTAAAGGTTTGGCTTTTCTGTTTTAATTCAAGCTTAACAGAAAAAGCCTACAAAAGCTTAGAGCCTAAAAAATCCAAAAATTACACAAGAAATTCTTGAATTTTCTTTGTAGCCTCTATAATAGATTGGTCGAGTTTCATGCCGCTTACCACTTTCAAATTTAGCCTCTCCAATTCAAATCGAGGGATTTAAATGTTGATTTAAAGCTTTTGTTGTTTGATGCTTTCTGCGGGTTTCTTTATGAAGTCAGCAATTTTGAAGGTGTTAAACAACTTGCCAAAGTCGACCAACTTTGGATTGGTGGAGTATCAACATGATACGAGCTATTGCAAATTACGGGTGACATCTAAGTTAAATTCTCTCGCTTATCTGTTTCATATTTTTATAGTTTCTATATTTTCTTCATTTCCACCACGGCGAACAATCCTCAACCACCAACTATCGAAGATCAATTAAATGCACTTCAAGCTCAACTCGTCAGTGAGCGTAAACAAAGTGAAGAACTTGAGAGGAATTTCACGCAAGAAAAGAAGAAGATCGTCCTATGGATCTGATTCTTCAGATAGACAATACAAGCTACTCTTCAAGCACATAGGAAATGAAGAAGGGAAGCAAGATCAGCAAAAAGGATTTTACTTTTCATGATTATGATGGCAAAAAGGATGTCACTCGCATGGTTGAGCCAGCTTGATGATTATTTTTTTGGAGAAAAGATTTATGAGAAGGATAAGGTTAAATGTGCTACTAATCATTTGATAGGCAGTGTAGCTCTTTGGTGGAATGTTATTAAATAGGGCAAACGCAAACCAAAATCATGGAAAGAATTCCAGAACCTGATCAAGAAGGATTTCTTACCTCCGTCATATAAGAGTAAAGCCAGACAATAAGGGGATATTTTTAGACAATTCAAAAAGGAGAACATATCAGCTTATGTTGACAGATTTTGGCAAACTTTATTGTAACTTCAAGCTATAGATAAAGTGCGTGAAAAAGAGCAAAGAAGGAAGTGCATAGAGCAGGTCTGAAGCCAGTTCATAGCAGGTCTGAAGCCAGTTATTAAAGCAAAAGTGAACATGTTTCATCCTCATTCTCTTACCATTTCCATCTCTCTAGAGCAACAAACTACAAGAAGAAAAATGGATTTTTGAGGGACACTACAGTGGCAAATTCTCATATTTCTCAATCTAAACATTTTGATGAGAAGTTTCAGCACAAAGATGAAGCATGGAAGGACAATGGTTCACAAGTGAATGGGAAGAAAGCTAAAGTTGCAAAGAAGACCAACAATGGTGATGGAGATCAAAAACCTTGTGTGATTACATGCAACAAGTGCGACAAAGAAGGGCATTATGCATACGAGTGTCCAAAGAAGACAAAGAATCGAGCCGCGATCACGAATATGGTTAAAGAAGAAGATGATTGCAACCAACCTAAGCAAGAGGGTACTCCCAATCATGATCTCTACCACTAGAGAGGTAAGCCTAAAACTCATACTTATACATTGTTTAATTTAAAAAAAAAAAGAATTTAGAGTCCTTAGGTGACCTTCTTGCCAACAAGAGGGGAAAAACTATAGATAAATTCAAATAGATTAGTCAAGATAGTTCAATGATTGATATGTACTTTCTACACACACGAAAGAAAACACATATTAGACCATTCACTATTAGGACTTGAGTGAACTAACAATGATGCGTATATGTTTTTCGATTGATCACCAAAGAATATATGTAATGTATTGTTATTTCAATTCAACCTCTAAACTTTGACACCTCATTTAAAATATTTTCTTCAAATTGTTCTCTTTTCTATTTCAAATAAGGTTAACAAGATGTCTATGAAAGATACTCATGTTGGTGTCTGTGAAAGATACTCATGTTAGTGTCTATGAAAGATACTCGAAATATTGGTATATGTGAAGGATACTCTTTTGATGTTTGTGACAGATAATCTAGTGATATTTATCTATGACAAATAACTTATCACAATCTAGTGTTGAGAGGGATTCTATCTGTGTGACGGATATTATATCCTGACTCTCTTCACTTGATAATTAAATATGCAACTAAGGACAGTTGCAACGCAAGAAAGAGGGATGCTATGGTAATTAATTTATTAATTGTTGGGTGACCCAATAAGTGAAAATAATATCTTAGGTCAAGTTGATCTCATGAGTGAATCCTTTAAGTGGTAACACGTGTGAGACATGCCCAGGCTAAGTTGATTGTGAGTGAATCCGATCAACTCTTTGAACACGTGATTTTTGTAAAGACATTGTGAGTGAATCTAATTAATTATGTTTCACATAGTGTGAGGACATTGTGAGTTAATCCAATGTGGAGTGAATCTAATTAATTATGTGTGATGCATGGTTTATGTGTGATGTATGGTAGAAAATGATTTTCATGTGTTAGAATTATTTTTGTGAGTGATTCCAAAAGTAATTGTGATCTAACATTGTGGACTATGTTGAATATAGATCATGAGTTCGGAACAACCAAGGTGGACATTGGACAAGATTATCTAGCCGCCATGCACATGTGTGTGCTAAATATTTGATTTTGTATGGTTGGCCTCTGCTCCCACCGCTCTCACTAGATGTACTCCGACCAACCTCCTCCGTGCTCTCGTCTACGCTTGTGCTCTAATCTGGTTCCTTTCCTACCAATGATGACTCCCATTTGTTATCATCATTATTGTCAGATCTATCCTCTTTGTTATTGGTATCCTCTTAGCTATCATGGCCATCACTACGATCAGCTTCAATGTTGTTTGGTGGTGGAACATGAAAGTAATTAGTCTCAACAGCGGTCCCCTCATCCAGATTCTCATTGAAGGAGCGAATCCCCACATCATCCTTGACCATGCTACCACCCACATCATCCTTGACTAGCTTTGAGGCTGCCTTGTCTTGCCCATCTACAGATACAATCTCTTGATGTGCCATGTTCTTTGAGAAATCTTCTCTCTTGTTGTATGTTTTGTAAATGAGCAAGGATGATGACCTGCATAGTCACACATGTCAACATAAAACACATTAGAGCATTGCTTCTTGGAAACACAAGGGGACCTTGTCAAGTAGCATATACAACAAGAAGATGCTAATTATCACCAGAAAAGGAATAGTGCTAATTAATATATACTATAACTTATCATTGAGAGAGATATTATCATAACTTCTATGATGCATACATAGAGTTATGTTGGGGTAGCTAGCTCATAAAGCAAGGTGGGTACTAGTTAGCATATAATTTATCTTAACCATAGTGCTAAATAGCACAACTACATTAAGCAAAGTTTTGAGAGTAGCAACTGCTAACATTAGGTAAAGTGGTACTTAACACTTGCTACATGAGATAGAATGCTAAAATATATGAGCTAGTGACCTTAGACAATGTTATTTAGAAATTAACTGACTTGAACTAAGGCAAGCAAGTGCTAATTAATAGTGCCTAATTTCGCTAGCTTCTATTTAGCATTTTGGCTCATGTAGTAAGGTGCTATTTAGGCATTAGGTAAAGTGGTATTTAGCACCTGCTACATGAGCCAGAATGCTAAATAGCAATTGGTGTCATTGGACACTGTTAATTAATAGTTGTTGACTTGAACTACAGTAGTAGGGTGCTATTTAACAAAGTACTAATTAGCTTATCCAGACATGCTAAGTAGGACTTGCTCACATTCGGCATATTGCTAATTAGCATGATCTGACATCCTGCATAGTTCTTAGCAGAACCTCCTTCTCCTAGATGGTGCTAATCTAAAATGAACTTACCTCCATCAAATCCCTGGAAGCCCACATAGGACATGGCACTTGATGGTATCTACATACTATAATTTGTAGCTCTGCATTGTTGCCAAGAGAGAGTGGTAAGAATGTTTGCAAGGCAGAATCACAAGCATATGTACCTCCTAGTTAAGAATAGGTAAACTGCATGCAATACATTTGCCCTTCGCTTCCACCTTCTTGATAATAGGGAGAGGTGTAGATGATGGGTGAGGGGGGGAGATGAAACCATTGTACCTAACGTGTGCTTGCTGATGCATCCCCGAAACCAATTCATATTCACCTTCCAACTCCTTAACAAGCTCAACTTGGATCTGTATGTCAACCTACAATAGTAAACACATGCACATAAGCCACTTTACAAAAACAACAAATTATAGCATGTGGCCATATCACAATAGAAAAGCAAAGAGTTAAGCCCATCACCTCCAACCCTAAGAGATTTGCAAGCTCGTTGTCATCGATTCCCTGAGTGAGAAACTTTATGGTTGACTTATGGTGGCTGGCTAGATCCTTCCCGTGGAGCATGGTTTGTTTACCAGATACAACAAGGCTTGATGGTCAACATAGAAAACAAATTTGTAGCAAGAAGGTAATGCCAAATTTTCTTTATAGCATAAACCATTGCTAATCCTTCACGCTCATCAATGGTGGTGTAATTGATCTCAGCTTCAGGGTGGTTGCAAGATGAGGGTACTCACTTTCGTTCACTCTCTCTAAAATTGGGACATCCATGCATCTCGGGCGGAGTACCTCGATCGTGATAGTGCCGCGAATCAAAAGACGACACGTGCCTCCCGAGCCTAAATCGACATATCTCGATCGAGATGCGAACTAATGCCACGCTAGCAGGTCCGGGTTTCCAGGCATCATCCATGTCACCAATACATGTCACCGCCACCACAATATCTCGATCGAGATATCTATGCCACTCGGATCCACATCAGGGCCACGCTGTATCCCCGTAGGCATATTTGACTAGCACATCTCCATCGTCCACGTATCTCGAACGAGAAATTTACATCCAATCGCGACCATTCATTGTTCGAGGTAATCGGATACAATCTCCACCGTCCCCATATCTCGATCGAGATACTGCGTTCAAATCTCAGCCGTCCAAATATCTCGATCGAGATACAGAGATTCAATCTGCACCGTCCGAATATCTCGATCGAGATACGTAGATGCAATATCCATCGTCCAATTATCTCGATCGAGATACGGAAACGCAATCTATACCGTCCATTCACGTACGCTGGAAGATGCGATCTCGGCCGTTTAAATATCTCGATCGAGGTATATAATGAATCTTAACCGTCGAGATACCTTGTCGTGGTAATGCCTTTAAATCGTGGCCGTCCATTTACCTCGAACGAGATAGTAATATCAAATCTCAGCCGTCGATCCTTCCCCAACCCTAGAATTAGGTGTGTATCTTGGCCGTATGTTGCACTAACCCTAATATCCAGAGCGTTAATCTTGCAAACCCTAAATTGCATGATGTTACCGAACCTCGATCGAGGTTATAAAACCGAAAAACTTTTTTTTTTGCCTCATTTTTACAAGTCGTTTTCACTCTCTTGCTCTCTTGATTTGGATTAGTATTAGTGAGCCCATTAGCTTTGTTTTTAGCTTCATTAGTGCTACTTAGCACTAAGCATTAGACCCTTCACATTAGACCCTTCACATTGGACCCTTCACATTTGGCTTAGGTTTTAGCATGGAGGGCCACGAGGAGGGCCACGAGGAGGGCCGCTCATCTATTGCGGACCTTATCGCGGAGATAGACCGCGAGTTAGCGGCTATCCGTAGGAGTGCTAGAGACACTCCGTCTACATTACATATCGTGGCAGACTTGGAGGCGATGCTTGCGTCCCTTCGTAGCCTTCACGATATTGTTTATGTAGATGAGTGGATAGCCCACCATCGCGCTGCTCCTGTGTCACATGGCCTGACATATTGTCAGGTCTGTGATCTTGCTCCTATTAGGGATGGGGCTTTCCTAGATCTTTTCCTCGATAGTCGTGGGATGAGGCCCGGGGCGGGCAAGCCCCTCACTATTTCGCGGTGTTCGCATCCTCGTATGGTGGCACATATCTATAGTCGATATGTTGCCGCATATGGGAGGATGCCGAACAACCGCCAGATTCCCATATACTTCGCAAAGCAGTTATATGCGGAGTTTGTCTTAGGGGAGGAGGTCGATTACACCAGCCATCGTCCGGGTGGTGGTGCTGGCCGAGGCCGTATCCAGGACCAGGGTAGGCGGCCTCCATCAGCCCTTCGTGTAGCACCTACCACAGATCCTTCATTTGTG
This sequence comes from Cibotium barometz, assembly GCF_041138505.1. Classification (NCBI taxonomy): domain Eukaryota; kingdom Viridiplantae; phylum Streptophyta; class Polypodiopsida; order Cyatheales; family Cibotiaceae; genus Cibotium; species Cibotium barometz. Next base: position 2,731,829 of record NC_141057.1, on the reverse strand, counting down.
CCATTGTCGACAGTAGAGGCTCTTGGCACGCAGGTCGGCATTGACGTACGGAGTACCACGGAGAGCATCCAGCATGTGGTGCGCCTATTCTCACGATCTATACCGACGACAGATGTGGAGGTATTTACATATATATTACGTCTTAAGTTTTTTTGGTCATTTATCTTCATGTTTATATGTACTTTCTATATTTTTACATGAGCAGCATGGTTGATTGTCTCACGCAGGTTCCCACACCTACCACTCAGAGGCTCACTCAGGAGTTGGTAGAGGCGAGAGCGGAGATTGACCGCCTCCGAGCTGCATTACAGATGGCAGAGGCAGCTACTGCAGAGGCACAACATCTGAGAGAGTCCGACATCCAGCAGGTAGGTTTCTCTTGCACGTAAAAGAGTTATAATTAAGGTCCTAAGTTACAAATTTCTTTAAGTAATACCTAATGAGAGACTAATCAAATATTTTAATGCTTTACTTTTTTGCGTAGGCTCGGACCGAGGTAGAGAGCTCCAGAGTTGAGGCACAGCATCATCAGATTATGGAGCAGATTGCCCAGCACAGGGCAGAGCAGCTGATGCTGCATGTTCGAGAGTATCGTAGATCATCGGACGTGACAGTGCCTTACCTACCATTATATCCACGGCCTGTCATCACAGAGGTTTTTCGACGACCTCTCCCGCCGCCGCAGGATGCACCACCCTTCCTACGTGATGCGTGCTGCTGTTTATGTATCGAGGACATTGATAGTACAGGAGGATATGCCCTAGGATGTGGACATATTTTCCACTTGTCTTGCATCACCCAGGAGCTCGTCCGGTTCTCAGCATGCCCATCCTGCCGTGCACGCGTCGACCTAGCGACGTACAGGGTATTGGGCATCGATGATCTTCACCCAGGCCTTGTACGAGTAGATGCCAGGACTGGCAGGCCTGTCGACTTTACATCAGCTATGGACTTGGGACTCGACGCCTTCGACGATAGAGCCCAGGAGCCTGAGGTGCCTCCTGAGATAGAGTGGAGCTCACATGAGTTCGACGCTTACCAGAGAGTCCTACATGAGAGCCAGGTGACAGCATATGAGCGCGTGGGTGGTGCTGGCCCTAGTGGCACAGCGGGTGATGGTGCTAGCAGCAGTGCTGCTTCTCATGAGCAGCGTGTCCTTACAGCAGAGGAGCTTACACGAGCAGAGTGGCAGACACGCACCATTACAGATTATAGATTTTGGGTTTACAGACAGAGGCATCTTGCATTAGCACGACGTAGAGAGAGAGAGAGGGCCATAGCAGCTTTTGGGACTCGTGAGCTCCCGAGTACACCGGCACCAGCTCACGATCCTGCCTTTGAGGCAGACCTCCCCGCAGACATTCGACGACCCCCGCAGCCGGCACAGCCTCCTCGACGTGCACAGCAGCCTCGATGCGCACGTCGACCGGCAGTTAGAGATGACGATTTTGATTGGGTTGCTGTTGATAGTGACTAAACTCAGACTAGCTGGGTTAGCTCACTTACATTGTACTTAGATTTTTGGGCAGTGACTAACCTCAGACTAGCTGGGGTAGCTCATTTTCATTCTGATGTACTTATTTGATGTTTATATCATTATGAGTTTTCTCATTATTGAGTATCATTACATTTTAGTTGATGTTCTTGATTTTATTATATTTTTTAACACTTTGGCTATCATATTGTTTGTTGAAAATCTCCATGCCATCGTACCCAAACATGCTCTGATGGGGACCAAACTTTGCAAGCATGGGGAGGGGACCCACCCCCACATGCTTGCAAAGTTTGGTCACAATCAGAACATGTTTGGATTGGTAATTGGCACCCACCAGTGCGGGTTTTTGAAGTCTCTTGGTGCTTAAGAGGCCATGGAAAATCCGGGCCTTCCCCATACCATCGTACCCAAACATGCTCCGATGGGGACCAAACTTTGCAAGCATGTGGGGGTGGGTCCCCCCCACATGCTTGCAAAGTTTGGTCACAATCAGAGCATGTTTGGATTGGCAATTGGCGCCCAGTGCGGGTTTTTCAAGTCTCTTGGTGCTTAAGAGGCCATGGAAAATCCGGGCCTTCCCCATACCATCGTACCCAAACATGCTCCGATGGGGACCAAACTTTGCAAGCATGTGGGGGTGGGTCCCCCCCACATGCTTGCAAAGTTTGGTCACAATCAGAGCATGTTTGGATTGGAAATTAGCGCCCAGTGCGGGTTTTTCAAGTCTCTTAGTGCTTAAGAGGCCATGGAAAATCCGGGCCTTCCCCATACCATCGTACCCAAACATGCTCCGATGGGGACCAAACTTTGCAAGCATGTGGGGGTGGGTCCCCGCCACATGCTTGCAAAGTTTGGTCACAATCAGAGCATGTTTGGATTGGCAATTGGCACCCAGTGCGGGTTTTTCAAGTCTCTTGGTGCTTAAGAAGCCATGGAAAATCCGGGCCTTCCCCATACCATCGTACCCAAACATGCTCCGATGGGGACCAAATTTTGCAAGCATGTGGGGGTCCCCCCACATGCTTGCAAAGTTTGGTCCCCATCAGAGCATGTTTGGATTGGCAATTGGCGCCCAGTGCGGGTTTTTCAAGTCTCTTGGTGCTTAAGAGGCCATGGAAAATCCGGGCCTTCCCCATACCATCGTACCCAAACATGCTCCGATGGGGACCAAACTTTGCAAGCATGTGGGGGTGGGTCCCCCCCACATGCTTGCAAAGTTTGGTCCCCATTGGAGCATGTTTGGATTGGCAATTGGCGCCCACTGCGGGTTTTTCAAGTCTCTTGGTGCTTAAGAGGCCATGGAAAATCCGGGCCTTCCCCATACCATCGTACCCAAACATGCTCCGATGGGGACCAAACTTTGCAAGCATGTGGGGGTGGGTCCCCGCCACATGCTTGGAAAGTTTGGTCACAATCAGAGCATGTTTGGATTGGCAATTGGCGCCCAGTGCGGGTTTTTCAAGTCTCTTGGTGCTTAAGAGGCCATGGAAAATCCGGGCCTTCCCCATACCATCGTACCCAAACATGCTCCGATGGGGACTAAACTTTGCAAGCATGTGGGGGTGGGTCCCCCCCACATGCTTGCAAAATTTGGTCACAATCAGAGCATGTTCGGATTGGCAATTGGCGCCCAGTGCGGGTTTTTCAAGTCTCTTGGTGCTTAAGAGGCCATGGAAAATCCGGGCCTTCCCCATACCATCGTACCCAAACATGCTCCGATGGGGACCAAAATTTGCAAGCATGTGGGGGTGGGTCCCTCCCACATGCTTGCAAAGTTTGGTCACAATCAGAGCATGTTTGGATTGGCAATTGGCGCCCAGTGCGGGTTTTTCAAGTCTCTTGGTGCTTAAGAGGCCATGGAAAATCCGGGCCTTCCCCATACCATCGTACCCAAACATGCTCCGATGGGGACCAAACTTTGCAAGAATGTGGGGGTGGGTCCCCCCCACATGCTTGCAAAGTTTGGTCACAATCAGAGCATGTTTGGGTACGATGGTATGGGGAAGGCCCAGATTTTCCATGGCCTCTTAAGCACCAAGAGACTTGAAAAACCCGCACTGGGCGCCAATTGCCAATCCAAACATGCTCTGATTGTGACCAAACTTTGCAAGCATGTGGGAGGGACCCACCCCCACATGCTTGCAAATTTTGGTCCCCATCGGAGCATGTTTGGGTACGATGGTATGGGGAAGGCCCGGATTTTCCATGGCCTCTTAAGCACCAAGAGACTTGAAAAACCCGCACTGGGCGCCAATTGCCAATCCAAACATGCTCTGATTGTGACCAAATTTTGCAAGCATGTGGGGGGGACCCACCCCCACATGCTTGCAAAGTTTAGTCCCCATCGGAGCATGTTTGGGTACGATGGTATGGGGAAGGCCCGGATTTTCCATGGCCTCTTAAGCACCAAGAGACTTGAAAAACCCGCACTGGGCGCCAATTGCCAATCCAAACATGCTCTGATTGTGACCAGACTTTGCAAGCATGTGGGGGAGACCCACCCCCACATGCTTGCAAAGTTTGGTCCCCATCGGAGCATGTTTGGGTACGATGGTATGGGGAAGGCCCGGATTTTCCATGGCCTCTTAAGCACCAAGAGACTTGAAAAACCCGCACTGGGCGCCAATTGCCAATCCAAACATGCTCCGATGGGGACCAAACTTTGCAAGCATGTGGGGGGGACCCACCCCCACATGCTTGCAAAGTTTGGTCCCGATCGGAGCATGTTTGGGTACGATGGTATGGGGAAGGCCCGGATTTTCCATGGCCTCTTAAGCACCAAGAGACTTGAAAAACCCGCATTGGGCGCCAATTGCCAATCTAAACATGCTCTGATGGGGACCAAACTTTGCAAGCATGTGGGGGGACTTGAAAAACCCCCACATGCTTGCAAAGTTTGGTCCCCATCGGAGCATGTTTGGGTACGATGGTATGGGGAAGGCCCGGATTTTCCATGGCTTCTTAAGCACCAAGAGACTTGAAAAACTCGCACTGGGCGCCAATTGCCAATCCAAACATGCTCTGATTGTGACCAAACTTTGCAAGCATGTGGGGGGGACCCATCCCACATGCTTGCAAAGTTTGGTCCCCATCGGAGCATGTTTGGGTACGATGGTATGGGGAAGGCCCGGATTTTCCATGGCCTCTTAAGCACCAAGAGACTTGAAAAACCCGCACTGGGTACTAATTTCCAATCCAAACATGCTCTGATTGTGACCAAACTTTGCAAGCATGTGGGGGGGACCCACCCCCACATGCTTGCAAAGTTTGGTCCCCATCGGAGCATGTTTGGGTACGATGGTATGGGGAAGGCCCGGATTTTCCATGGCCTCTTAAGAACCAAGAGACTTGAAAAACCCGCACTGGGCGCTAATTGCCAATCCAAACATGCTCTGATTGTGACCAAACTTTGCAAGCATGTGGGGGTGGGTCCCCTCCCCATGCTTGCAAAGTTTGGTCCCCATCAGAGCATGTTTGGGTATGATGACATGGAGATTCACAACAAACAATATGATAGCCAAAGTGTTAAAAAATATAATAAAATCAAGAACATCAACTAAAATGTAATGATACTCAATAATGAGAAAACTCATAATGATATAAACATCAAATAAGTACATCAGAATGAAAATGAGCTACCCCAGCTAGTCTGAGGTTAGTCACTGCCCAAAAATCTAAGTACAATGTAAGTGAGCTAACCCAGCTAGTCTGAGTTTAGTCACTATCAAGATAGAGATCTAGTCAGCAGCACCCTCTCTAGCTCTCAACTGCTCTAGAATGCTCTCATGGTCATCCACTCGAAGCCGAAAACGAGGGTGAGAACTGTGTTTTCGGCTCTGTACTCGAACAAGAGTGAGCCTGGTAGCAACCACTAGATGAGAGAACTGAAATGCCTCTAACTCCCACTTCCACTGCTGGAACTCAAGACTCCCCCGATGAAGTCGAATCTGCTGGTAGAACCGGCCTGCCACAATCATGCTATGGGCGTCATAAGAAAACCCATGATCATCCACTGTATCCTGGTCAAGCATGCACTTTGGCCTAGTGCAACTCATCAGATAGTAGTCTACTCCCTCGCTATTTCCCTCACTGGCAATAACAGCAAATACATCACCCTCCTGTAGCAAATCTATCAGGTCATCATAACTGACCATGAACGCAGGACCTGTGTGCTCATCAGACACCACTGGATGTGAAGGATGCTCAGGGGAGAGGAATGTCTGTATCCATGCATCTGCCCATCCTCTCGAGGCACAATGTGACCAATCGCCATCCATACATGCTCCACAGAAGCATGCAAACCGTCGTGTGTAAATCGTGGGGGCCGCCATGCACGTGCTCTTGATGGAATGTAAGCCCAAGGTGCCAAGTACTGTGTCACAATCATGGGAGGCTCTATGGTCAATCGTGCCACCATCCACATGCCAAAAAAATCTCCTGACAATCCGAGCATCACGTTTGGGGTACGATGATGCTGCACTCCCACACAAATGTTGGGAGCACCACTCGACTACGTGGCCCGCATCTTTGAACCGCAGCTGATGACGCCTCAAGGCACGTTTCACACACGCGCCTGCACCATCATGCTCACCCTTCCCGTGACCAGTCTCAAAGAATGACCAAATCACTGGGATACTAGACTGCACTTGCCACCTATAAATCCATAAAAGATAGTCTTAGTTATTGTTTTCTTTAAGATGTTCTAGTGAATTTAGTTTAATTGTAAATGTAAGAAAGCCATAAGTACAACCTGTAGAGCCAATAGAATTGACGTGATGACTTGAACTGTGCGCCACAACCATCCGACCAAACCCATCGCTGGACATGTTTGATCCCACAATCTCCTAAAAAATCGTCATGGAGACGAAAATAGTGTTGCACAAAATGTGCATCATGTGAACAATCATCACTGATATAGAAATGATACTCTCGAATAATGACACGGGTCTCGGGGGTACTCGCTATCCCATCTACATGAGCCTCTGCATGTCGATAGCTAATGTGGACCAAAATAGCAACCTGGTGAGGTAAGCAATACATACGTTTAGGACACAAAAGAACAATTAAGTAATGTAGCTCAAACATAAAACAAATATTACAAAATATAACCATTACCTGCTCTGAGAAGTAATACTCAGATTGTATCTCCTGAAAAGGTGTGAAAGTGTAGTTCTCTGCAAAATCAATCAGAGAGACGACCACACCAATAAGAAACTCTGCTAGGCATGCTCGGAACTGACGATCCTGCCACTTGGCACAATGACTGTGCCGTATGTAGGGGTAGATCTGCTCCCTAAATGTGGCTGTGAAGTGACAACGTGGTGTATGTTTGTCCACGAGCTGCAACTTCCTGCCCACTCTGGAGATGGTGTGTCACATACTCATAACGTTGCCATGCCACTATCTCTTGGTCACTTGCATCAAGATCTACCATCTGTAGATGTGCAAGTGAACCACATGATGTGCAATTGCTCTCCACACAAGGCATCCTATGGAACTGGGCATCCTCCGTGCGTGCACACAAAAGAGAGTGGATGAAATCACGTGGACTACGAGGCAACTCTCTATGCCCACTAAGAGAACGGAACACATCATAAAAAAGTTTGAACTCAACATGGTAGCGACAACAACATGTGTCACGTTGACGTGAGTACCTCACAAACCAAGGCTTACACCCCTCAAATGACCTTTGCCCAATTTTAAGCTTTGGATACGAAGCCACAAACTGAGAATACAACTCAATTTGGGACATTTCAAGAAAGCAAGCACCGTGCTCAATGAACACTCCTCTTGTCACTCTCTTACGCAAAGCTTTCTTGAAAACTGGCGATGCACGACAATTCTCCTCCCAAAAACTTTCTATCAAGGTTCTAGTGGTTTCATCTAGTAGGCGATCATGCCTAGCTACATGACCACTACTCGCCCACATAGCACCAACCTCATTGGCATCTAAACTTTGTCGCCTAATAGACCCAACTCTAAGTGCGTGTGGTGCTATGGAAAGGATGCGAGATGTGGCACTAACCTTACCCTTCATTTGGGAGCTACTTATGGCTGCCACAATAGCCCGTCAAGCAGCCAAAGCGTCCGCAGAGTTCCTCTTCTTGTTAACTATATAGGAATGACGAACACTTTGTAGCACCGCCATGCCAGCTCTCCTCTCTCTTCGACCTCCAATGTCGGAAAGCGCCCTGCAGTTGGCCATGTTGGGCAGATCAATCAAAGCATCAAGCACACATGCCTGTGATGAAGACGTGAGGTCTTTGAAATAGAATTGGAAGATTGCATGGGCACGACGATGTGCCCCTGACTTTGATAGTTCTTTCCTATCCACACGAAGGGCACCCAAAGGAGGGGGGGTGGGTTCTTGTAGAAGAGAGGACTCAAGAAGGGCGGGTTCATGTGGATTATCTAAACTAAGGGGTAGTGGGGGGGAAGAGGGCGAAGGGAGAGGAAGTGGAAGAGGAGGAGCAAGGCTTGGATCATCGCCAACGAAAGGTGTTGCTCGTTGACGTGCTCTCCACTCTCTCTTTCTCTCACGAGCTACCCTTCTCCTCTCCTCCTCTTGAACTTGGTGGATGGGGGGGAGTCTAGTCCTATCACGTTTCCGACTCCTACGACTTTGAGAACCCATTCTCAAGGAAGCTAAGAGAGAAAATATTATAAAGGCTCAATGATGGGATAGTACTACAGATAAGTGTGGGATAGTACTAGAGATGTGTGATTATATAGGAAAAATAGGTTATCCACTTCAAATCTCACTGGATTTCCTATCTAAGATTGATTGGATAACTAAGATAAACATAAAGATAATTAAAGATAAACTATTATCCACTTAAAAATTAATATTATTTATAATATTTATTAACAAGTCTAAATATTTATCATTACCAGATATATAAATATATCTTTAAAGAAATCTTTTATTTTATAATTATATAACTGCTTTTTTTAAATAAAGTATTTTTTTTAAATTTTATTCAAAGGTTTATTCTACATAAAAATTTTTCAAGAAATATAAAAATAAAAAATTTATTTTTTTTAAAATTAATAATATGATCTTTAATAATATTTTTATTGATCTAATCCCAAAATATAATCCTTTAAAATTAGTGATTTTAAATTCATTTATTTAATAAGTTACATATATTTTATTATTTAAATTTCTATATTCTATTTCTCTAAATTACTAAATTAACTTTTCCAAAAATATGTTTTTGAAAAAAGAGGGGAGGTGGGAAGGAGATGCCACGTGTCACAAGCGTGCATGACACGTGGCATTCTCTTGACATGTGGCACTATTATGGTTGATGTGGCAATTCCATGATGTGGCATGCCATGTCACCATGTGCGAGGTGGCATGCAAAGGTGGCAAGATGATGTGGCATTAATGATGACTAGGATGATGAGGTGGGGAGTCAACTAGGTTGACCATGTTGACATGGAGGGTGGAGGTGGCAAGCTGAGGTGGCAAGCTGCTTATGTGGATCCTCTCGATGCTCACGTGGACATAAAGTGGCATGCATATATAAGGTTTGGGCCTACCCAAGCCTCACACATGGAATGAAACCTAAGCTGTGAAGTTTACCAAGCCTAGATTTCCAAACCTAACTAGGATTGGTTTTAGACTTGAAAAGGGGAGAGTGGACACAATATGGAAATTTTCACTTGGGAGGATTGAAAATGGACCTTCCCATACTCAAATCAAGCCAAATTTTTTTTAATAAATTCATGGCAACAAGAGTATTGATCCCTTGAGTTTTTAGATTGAAAGATTCAATATTTAATTTTCTAGAATTAAATTACTATTGATTTAATGGGCCTCTGACAGTCATAATAAATTTTCCAAAGTAAATCTACAAAAATCAAACCGTTAGATTTGTAATTTTATCTTATACCCACATTATACTAATCTTTCCCAATCTAATCATCACTAGATCCATACAATTTGAGCATTTTAAATGGTAGATGTGGTGGGAGGATAAAATAGTATGTTTTTTAACAATTCTAATATCTTTTAAATAATATAGAAAATAGTAGAACACATCAAAAATTACTCGATAAATCAAGTTAAGCTCTATGTTATTTGTATTTGTGATATGCAAAGTGGGAACATCGTATGAGTAATAATGTAAAAGTTATAGGCAATTTACTCACATTCACTATACCTGTCTAAACCTAGGACAGGGCCTGTATACAAACTTGGTTCCCAAAGAAAAAGGGATTTGCAATTATTGGATATTCGATCAGATTATAGTTTTAGGTGCCCAACTTTGCATATGATGTTTCATTAGAAGACCTTGAAGTGAAACTCCTTGGCTAACTATGAGAGATTGGCTATTCTTCTTGAAAAAATGCCTGTTTTTCAGCTAAAGCCAAGGGCGCCCACGACATGAAACTAGATAACCTCATCTTGCAACCACCCTTCATCTAGTTGCCGACTTGCAAAACTAATAGGATAGTCCAACTTGTTCTCCCTTGGCTATGCTAGGACACGTCCAATTGCGAAATTAGAGGAATCAATTTGTACATGAAAGATGAGATCCTAGTTAGGTGTTCACAAGGTTAGAGCAGTGGCCAAGGCTTGCTTTAGCGCATCATAAGTCGGTTGACACTCCTTGGTCCATATAAATACAATCAATAGCTTGTACAAAGGACGAGCTATTTTTTCATATAAAAGAATAAACCAATGGTAGTAGCTGACATGGCCCATGAATCTCTAGACTCCCTTGTACTTTATTGGTGCGGGTAATTCCAAGATGACCTTGATTTTTCTCTCAACAATGAAAATACAATTTTTGGACACTATATACCCAAGAATAACTCCGCGTTTCACCCAAAACTGGCATTTATAAGGGTTTAAGGATACACGATAAAATTGACACCTTTTAAACACCCTTTTTAGGCATGCTAGGTGCTCTTTCCACGACACATGAATGGATAAATCATATAAGAAAGCTTCGAGAAACTTTCTTAAGAAGTCCTTAAAATAAGTATTCATAAGTCTTTAGAACATGGCTGGTGCATTAGTTAGACTAAATGGCATAACCATGTAAGCATATACACTATGCTCAGTGAGACAAAGGCTATTTGGATTGGTCCTCAACGTGTGATCGAAATTTGATTATAGCCTGAGTATCCATCCAAAAATCTAGAAGCCTCCTTATCTACAACTTGTTCAGGCACATGTTCTGAATATGGCAAGGAGTAGTGATCCCTATGCATGGCAACATTCACTTTCTTGAGATCAACACACACTCTAAGTTTTCCATTCTTCTTGGGCACAACCACAATGGTTGAGACCCATTCTAAGTCATAGATAAATCCACCCTCAATATGTTCCCTAGAAATTCTTGCATTTTTGGGATTCATTTGATAGGGTCGGTGTTGGATTCAGGTACCATGTTGCACCACCTTTGCGGAAACTCCCTTCATATCATGGTATGTCCATGAAAAGAAATCCCTATACTCCTTGAGGAGAGCTACAAGTTCAGTCTCCTTGGCCTTATTTAAGTCCTTGGCTATGTAGATATGCTTAGCATTTTCTCTTGGTTCAGCCAAGTCTACTTCCTTGACCTCTACAGGCCTCCTCCACTCTCACTTGTGGGGTTACATTTGGCATTATCAAACACTAACTTGCGTTCCCCTATGGTGTATGACTTGTAATTCTCAGGTGTTGGGCACAAATCATGCTCATTTTCCTTTCCTTTGTCTGCTAGCCTGAGCCTCTCATTCCTTCTCTATGCGAGTTTATGATTTTGTTTCCTTCTAGCTAAGCAACTCAATTTTGGTTCATCACAGAGACTTCCACCTTAGATATATTAATTGGGGGTGGTCTACAATACTTGACCTTTTTTAACTCCTCTCTCCAATTTTCTATAAACTTTCAATGTAAGTCAACTGTGCCCATGTACTAGAGCCATTGGAAGGTAGTTGTTCTTTCTTGTAGCCTTTTATGATGATTTACTGCATGGAGTTTACGTCTTTGGATATGCTCCTTTGGTATCTTGACAAAATTAATCTCTTTCTTCAGATTAGGAATCCGTATCAGATTCGGAGCTACTCTCTACAGTTTCTTTGGATGTTATGCGCTCTGTTTTCTTGTGGTGGTGATTGAGGAGTTGGTGTTGCTTTTAGTCTCTCTTTGAGACCCCTCACCACTATTATTGCTTGATCTTGAGTGATCCCATGTGGACTCAAGTTCACTATAACCAATCCCCTCGATATCACAAGATAGAGCACGAATCATTCATATAGGGGCACGACCTTAGGGAGCTCCTTACCATCAGATGTAAGCCATGTAGATCCTCTAGCTCCCTAGATATCGATTGTAGCTATCATATGTATCTAGTTTAGATCATCTTTAGGCTCAATATCTTGTTTTTTAGCATCTTTGTAGGGTGGGTCCTTCCCTACATCGGTCTCTTCTCTGCAAGTATAGCAGTATGGCAAAGGGGTTGAATGGATATCATGCGCTAAGTCTACTCTAAGAATTGAGTCATCAAATTGTAGGTAGACATGGTTTTTGGACCAATCCTGGACCATTTTAGCTTCATGCATAAACGGTCTTCCTCCTAAGATCATTTCATAAGAATCGAGTTACTTGGAAAGTTCATCATAATGAACGTAAATCTCATCCGCGATGTTTCAACACCTTGATCTTAAGATTGCATATAACATCCCCATTGATTTGGTAATAGAACCATCAACCATTTTAACTACAATGTCTGAGACTTTAAGCCTGGGTTTGGCCATTTTTTCCCAGCATTTTTTGGTGATTATCCTGACTCTCCCACCACCATCAAGGACTCCCATTTCTATGATGCCCTTGGTGGCGGTGTGACTGGTATTAATGACTTGGATTTATCACCTTAAAAGTATTGAACCAATTTATTCAATGGAATTTTGACCATTGATTTGGTGTACTCATCCTCTACTTGGGTTCTTGGATCTTCTATGACGAGTCGGTGAAATTTCATTGTAGGGTTGTCTTGTGGGTTTCTATAAATGGTGGTAGTCATATGTTGAGTTCTCCATTTAAAAGAGCTTTCATTGCTTTGAAGAGTTCAAGATCTCCACACAAGCGCATAGTCATCGTGGTCTTTGCTTCAAAAGCCATGAACTCCAATAATTTAGGGATGTTCAACTTAGTACCCATCACCTCATGAGGGTGCTTGTGTGGAGTTCAAGATCTCCACACAAGCGCATAGTCATCGTGGTCTTTGCTTCAGAAGCCATGAACTCCAATAATTTAGGGATGTTCAACTTAGTACCCATCACCTCATGAGGGTGCTAGTGATACTGGAATTTTTGCCTTTTGAATGGGTTCAGGGTTCTCATACTCAAACATTCTCCTAAAGAGCTTAGAATCCATGCTTGGAATAGGGTAGTTCTCACTGAACTCAAGAATGGCACTAGGTATATCCAAGGGTTTGTGGGTTACGATCAGCTTTAGATTATTTGGATGCACAATGTCAAAGATATTTACTTGTTTTGGTCTTGGTTCTAACTCCTCCTGAGTATGTTTGACCATATCCTTGAGCTCATGAAGTTGTTCCAATTCTTTTATAGGGTTGGGATATGAACCAAGTTTCTCTTTGTTTGGTTTCTTGGGGGCTTGAATCCCTTCCTTTTTGGTCTCTCTAGTTTTTGTCTGAGTGTCTCTAGTTTGCTTAGAACCAGCATGTGTGTCCACTGAATTGGAATCCTGATCAATATCATTCATGTAGACTAGTTCGTCAGATGCTCCCAAGTTCACTCTTTCTGTTTTCTTGAATCTATCCAACAATTGATTATTCAAATAGCGTTCATGTAGAAGGCAATGAGAGTTCAAATACTTGAGAGACGGCTAATGAAATCTCTGACTGATTCCTCTTGTTCCCTCTCGGCTTTGTGTAGCTGTGAAGCTACACCCCATAAGACTTCTTCACACACAAATTGATTCAAGAACAATCTCTTAAGAGTGGTGAAGTTCAAGTGTTCCTTGACCCTAAGAGTACTATACCAATCCCCAGCCTTACCATCTAATGTTAGATTAAAGGCATTGGTCTTGGAAACCTTATTTCGTTCTCCTAGGTTCTCACACACTTGATCAAATACTTCAAAATGTCTCCTAGGATCACCATCTCTAGTGACTTTATGTGTTAGCTTGGCTATCTTGGCAACCTTTCCATGGCTTTGTCATCCACCATCTCTCACAATAGGTGTTATGCTTTCTGCTACCACTCTTCCCAAGGCCTATGTTAAAGTAACTGGTCTTTGGGTAGAGATGGTGGTGCTCGCATATAACAGGAGCAATGATAGTAGTAGGTGGAGGTGCAATATGAGAATGCATTAGTCTAAACCCTAGTGGGGGTAGATGTGCTACATAAGGTATGTGTCCTACTAGCACCCAATAGGTGCTTTAATCATGTGGGCATTAGGTGCAGTCGGTCTCATAGAGGAGCAAGAGTTGGTAGCACACTCACTGTAGGGAAGGGATGTTTCATATGGATGCACTAGAATGAGATGTGACACCTCTAGGAATGGTAATACTAGATATGCCAGGCGGAGGGGGCTCCATGCGTGAAGTGATGTAGGCTACCATGGTAACCGTGGGCATGTGGCCCAAAGGTAATTATGCGTTAGTCATAGGTGCCATAGTTGATCCTTTCATGTTCAATGACCCTATATATAAGCTCGCAGATACCTTAAAAATTTTTCCTCCTGTGATGTGGCCCCAGATATTGATTGGACAATCCCTTCCCAACTAACATCATAAGCTTGGCTTGTGGCAAAATCCACAAAAGTCTCTGTTGATGCATCATACTCCCAATCATTGTGAGAAGACGTTGATCCATGATTTGCAAGCCTAGCTCTTTCTCCTAGGTAGACACAATGTTATTGCTTGTGTGTCAAGACTATTGGGCACCACTTGCACTAAAATGGGAAACCGCGGACCTCAAGATATGTGCACCATAGAAAAATATAGAAACGAGAGAGAACACTAGATTGGGTCCCCATTGCCCCCCCAAGGGTGTACCAAAAGCATCCTCACTTGAGTATTTATAGATTTAATTACTTCAAAAATAGGTTACATGGCTATTTTAGCCCTTTCTTGCTCTACAAGCTTTTCTTTTACAAAAAAATATATATAATAAAATATTTCAAAAATCTCACTCCCGTGATAGTCCTCCCAATTGAGAAGAGAATCGTCCTCGGTTGTAAATATCAACAGGCATAGAGGTGATTAAACACATTAATCTTTCACATGTGTAAGCAATGATCGCATAGGAGTCCCTAAATATGTCAACACACAAAACCAATTAACACGCAATTAATCGTGATGAAATTATACCAGCGCACACAATTGGTTAACGCCGCATAGTTAACCTTGGTTTAAGCCAAAATTGGCATGGTTTGTGAGGTAAACTCAAAATTCCATGAACATGGCTTAGAGGCTGATCAAGCATGGCTCAGAGGTTCTCATGGACATGGAATACCTCGGATAGACTCAGAGTTCAACGAGTAACACCCGAATCCAAATCCGAAATTCATTTTGTTTCTACAAAATAAATTGCAACACTAAGATCAAGATGTTAATAAGTTAATTCAAATACATCATGAATTGTAAATTTGGAATATAAATTTTGTTTTCCCAAAGTTCAGTCCAAATAAATTAAGACTGAAAAACCATACAATAATATATTTATTTGTTAGCTTAATGTCAAACCAATGAAAAATAGATAACATGTGCATTTGAAACTTTCTAAAAGTTGCTACAAAAAAAAACTTAAATAATAAATATTAAATAAAACTTGATGACATAAATAGAATCCAAAAGTAAGAAAGCCTTACCTTGATGTATTGTTGGCTACAAAATGAAAAAGTTAAGAAAAATTGAGAATTTAAAACAATTCGTAAATAACTAAAAATATAGTCATTCAGTAAAGATGAGGACTTATCTTGCATAAGTCGAGCTGATAATTGTCAGAAGCTGAACATAACTCCATGATAGAAATCATCGGAATAACATGCACATCATGCTTACACCACACATAACAATATGCCTACTCTCATGTACAAACTCAAGGTTATAAACTAGTTAAATAAAATAACCATATAGCCTAGAATAACATTGGCCTTGAGTTAGGAATATAATCTGAAAATTTACCATATAGCCTAAAATAACATCGGCCTTGAGTTAAGAATATAACATCGTCCTTACAGATCTATTGGCAGATCAAGGTCATTAAATCCAAATGATTTTGGTCGTGATCTTATAACAATAATCACTCTTTCTTTTTTTTTCTTTTTCTTCTTATTCTTCTTATTCTTCTTCTTCTCCTTCTCTCTCCTCTTCTTCTCCTTTTTCTTCTTCTTCTTCTTCTTCCTCTTTTTCTTCTCCTTCTCTCTCCTCTTCTTCTCCTTTTTCTTCTTCTTCTTATTCTTCTTCTCCTTCTCTCTCCTCTTCTTCTCCTTTTTCTTCTTCTTCTTATTCTTCTTCTCCTTCTCTCTCCTGTTCTTCTCCTTTTTCTTCTTCTTCTTATTCTTCTTCTTTTCCTTCTTCTCTCTCTTCTTATTTTTCTTCTTCTTCTTTTGTCTCCTCCTCCTCCTCCTCTTCTTCTTCCTCTTCTTCTCTCTCTCTCTCTCTCCTCCTCCTCCTCCTCTTCTTCTTCTTCTTCTTCTTCTTCTCTCTCCTCTTCTTCTTCTCCTCCTTCTTCTTTTTCCTCTTTCCTCTTCTTCTTCCTCTTCTTCTCTCTCCTCCTCTTCTTCTTGTTTTTCTTCTCTCTCCTCTTTTTCTTCTTCTTCTTCTTCTCCTTTTTCTTCTTCTTCTTCTTCTTCTTTTCCTTCTTCTTCTCTCTCTTCTTATTTTTCTTCTTCTTCTTCTTCTCCTATCTCCTCCTCCTCTGCTTCTTCTCCTATCTCCTCCTCCTCTTCTTCTTCTTCCTCTTCTTCTCTCTCCTCCTCCTCCTCCTCTTCTTCTTCTCTCTCCTCCTTCTTCTTTTTCCTCTTTCCTCTTCTTCCTCTTCTTCTCTCTCCTCCTCTTCTTCTTGTTTTCCTTCTCTCTCCTCCTCCTCCTCCTCCTCTTCTTCTCTTTCTTCTCTCCCCTCTTCTTCTTCTTCTTCTCCTTCCCTCTCCTCTTCTTCTCTTTCTTCTCTCTCCTCTTCTTCTTCTTCCCCCTGGCTCACCATGTGAGAGGCAATACATAGGCATAAAAGCCTCATGCATTCTCTAAGCATGGATAGCTCAAAAATGCATACATAGAACATATTTATTCTCTATGCATGCATATTAGAGCTTTGCATGCTCTATTATCGATGCATAGAGCATACATATGCATGCATGCATATTGGATCTATGTGTATTCGCTAATATGAATATATATAGGCATCTTATACATAATATCTTTATGCATAGAGGCCTCTTTATGCATAGAGCCCTCTATTCATAGATGCCTCTTTATGCATACTAGTTAACATGAAAAAAAAAACTCCGATAGCACCCAAGGGTGTACAATTAATAGAAAGGGTTTAGGTTTTAGAGCTTACTTGAATATATAGGAAGGGCAAGGTGTTGGCATCAAGCCAGTACCAATCGTTTTGACCATGTAGCTAGCTACCTCAGAGGTTCGGCCTCAACCACTACCTCTGAACTAAATCTTACTACATATAGACCACATATAGACCATATAATGAAGAAGTTGAGGTAAACTCTAGAGAGAAATTTGTAACTATGACCATCAAACCACTCCCTACACAAATGCTTATACATGTTGGTAGAACATTACAAGAATTGCAGGCAGTAGAGGCACTAATCCAGGCCGTTAAAGCAAAGAAAGAAGAGTCTTTACAAATGGCACAACAACAATTAGTATCCCAAACAACCCACTACGCTCAAAATGAGTCCCAAGCCACATGAATGTGTATATCATGGGAGTGAGATTTTTCAAATATTTTACTATCAAATTTTTGTAAAAGAAAAGCTTATAGAGTAACCAAGGGCTAAAATAGCCATGTAACCTATTTTTGAAGTAATAAAATCTATAAATACTCAAGCGGGGATGCTTTTGGAACATGCTTGGGAGGGCATTTGGGACCCAATCTGTTGTTCTCTCTTATTTTTGTGTTTTTCTATGGGACGCATTTCTTGAGTGGTTCCCTGTTTTAGTGGTATTACAGCCTAGGGTACACTTTGTCATCAAAAAGGTTTTTATTGGGGCACTCAAACGGTCCGGGACCAACATGTCCTTTGTGTGAAGGTGAAGGACAACGACACGAAACCCTAGAAACCCAATGACGATAGTGACATATCGGAGCACTGTCAAGATGGCCCACAATTGTGAACACCAGCACATAGTATAGCAGCCCTTATGTCAGCAGAATCGACGCCTGCTCATAGAGATCGAACACCGACCGACTGGTTATTATGAGCATTGGTACACAATACGATGGGTAATGATAACAAATATCACCGACCGTCAGTGAACGATGGAGCGAACGCACTCATCGAGAACCGTCTACACCAAGGCGTGGATGTCTCTCAAGAGATGAATGCAAGAGGGGATCCAATCTTCCCCTTATACCCTTCACCGAGCTAAGAAATGTTATGTAGGTTATATTGGGAGCCGCATGATGGACTCTTTGTTGTGGTGGTCCAACACCCTAGTGCATAGCTCTAATATGTATGCATAGAGAATATATATGTTTTATGTATGCATATTAGGCCTATATGCATAGAGAATACATATGTATTCTCTCTGTACACGTATATTAGGCATATATGCATAGAGAATATGTATGTATTCTCTATGTATGCATATATATGCTATGCATGCTCTATTATGCATGTATGCATATGTATGATTTATGTATGCTCTATGTAGACTATGCATAGAAGTTTTAAGTATTTTATTTGTTTATGCATGGATAGATGACAAATAACTTGTGGCACGATGTTATGCATAAAGGAGGAGTAGATATCCCAATAGTCTTTGTAAGTATATTGCCTTGAACTGTATCTTATCTTTTAAGAAGAAAAGGTTACCTCATAACAACATAAAATCAATGTTCATTTGTTTGTATGTCTATAGCTTGAAGCAGTGGACTGCCCTCATATGCAAGATGAATATGATTTTGCATTACAACAGGGTTTTGAAGCTCTCTTTGAAAGGATGTAAGACAAAGGATGGATTGTTATTTTTGTAGGCCATGCTTGGTAAAGCATGGCAAGTAAGTACATTCCTAAAACCATAACCTCTTTGCTTTTTCAAAACTAAGTTTCACTTATGTTAGTTTTGTTGTGTTTTAGGATCATGTTACTATAAACTGTGTTACTGTAAGTGTCACCCATGTGTAAGAGAAAAGTAATGAAAATGTACAAGAAGAGGGTGAAGCTGCAAAAAGGGATGACAATAGTCGAAATGCATGAGATAAGGTCTTTGATCCCTAACTCTATAGATTTCATTATGCTTTATTTTGTATATGGCCATATGGCCAAAGGCCATACCATTGGCATTGTGTGTAAATCTTTCAATTTACCAATGAATAAAAATTATTTTGTGTTTACTTCTTTCTTTTATGTTATTAAGTTTTACTATATTACTATCTCTTCTGTATTCTTTAAAAAAAGCTGGGAGACAGACTGGAGAGTCCTCCTGAGTTTACCTCTACTTTTTTTTAATAGATTTTTGTTTCACTACTGATGTGAGAAACGATTATAGCAGCAAAATATCCTTGCTTAGTAATGATATTTTGCTACTATAATCACTAAATCAACAAAAGCAATCCCATTGCAGCAACAATAGTAGCATCTATAGCAATGAAATAGCCTCGACATTGTAAGGCAGACCGAGTTCGTATAATGCAATGCATAAGAGATAGATCAGGTTCTTATACATAGCATGCCTATATATAGACTGGTTATACTTAGCCGGGTACTTATGAATAGCCTTGGCAATGTAAAAACCAATGTAGGCTAGGACTATGCATAAGTTAGGTAATGCATGGCCCATCATAATTCAAAACTATATAGTTGGACTTATGCGTATATCCCACCCACCAATACATCAAGTTTGACAATGCATATTCATAGCTACACTTATGAAAAACCTGTCAATGCATAAGTTCTAGCTTTACATAGCTCGGTAGTTTATAAACATAATTATATGTAGCCTGACAATGCATAATTTTGGGCAACGTTGACTATGTAGCCTAAGCAATGCATACTCGCACTTATGCATAAACTTTCCATGCATATCACATCATTGCAAAGTCAGACTTATGCATAGCCTAGTAATTCATGGCCCATCATATTCCAAAAAAGAATAGGTTAATGCATACTTGGACAACTTATCCATAGTTCAGTAATACATAGGCAAACTTATGCATAGCCTATTATTGCAAGGCCCTCATATTTTGACCATGCATAAATGGTCGACGGATTGGGGCCTTACATGTCACCCAATTATGCAAAGACCGGCTATGCATAGCCGGTTGTGGGCCCTTATGCATATTTCGATAAGGCAATATGCAAATCCAAGCTTATGCATAGTCAGGAGACTTATGCGCACGGTCACATTGTTCAGCATAGCCACGCTATGTCATGCATAGTACATAGTCAAGCATAGCTAGGCTTTGTATAAGTCAGGCATAGCCAAACTTATACAAAGCCTAGCAATATGTAAGCCGATACTATGCATAAGTCCAACTATGATATGTAGATCAGCAATGCAGTCCTGCCATATAGCATAGCTTGACATTTCATAGTCAGACTTAAGTATAGCTTGGCAATGTATGGCCATGTGTGTTCCAGCAATACATAAGCCAGATTGGGTCCTTATGCATAGTTCAGCTATGCATAGACTGGTTATGCATGGCCAGGCCCATAAACTTAGCCTAGACTGCATAGACTAGTTATGCATGGCCAGGCCCATAAACATAGCCTAGACTATGCATAGACTTGTTATGCATGGCAAGGCCGTTACATATGCATAATCTAACAATCGACTTTGCATAAGTCTAGCAATATGTGGTGAGGCCCTTAAATATGCATAATCCAACAATGGACTTTGCATAAGTCTAGCAATGCATAAGTCCCACTATGCATAGATGGACTTACGCATAGTCCGGCAATGCACAAGTCCATCAATACATAGGCAAAGTGATGAATAGCCTCGCAATGCATAGTCAGACTTATGCATAGCTTGGAAAGTCATAAGTTTTCCAATTTATAGTCTGGTAATGGATAAGTCTAGCATTACATAAGTGTGACTATTCATAGCTTGGCAATGCACCATATCAACATACCTTCACCAACATTCAAAAATGCTTTGGGAGTAGGGCCCTAAGAAGAGATTTGGAAATAGTGGGGGGGGGGGAGATGATAGGGTATATTGATTCTATCCAAGGATATATATATATAAAGAGATGACAGAATGGGAGGAGCCAAGATGAGATGATAGGCAAAACTTTTGCATCAAAACCATGCTATCATTTGTATGTCCATACAAATTTAGGGCACATACCAATGGCGAACATCATATCGAGCTCAATATTCTCCTCTGACTTTATGTACCATAGCCTTGATGATATGTTTGTGAGGATTAATGTGCAGGCTGTGAGTGGCTAATTATTATTTCGATGGTTCGCAAATTATTATAAAGATGAGGTGCACATTGAGAGCTTCGACGAACTCTCACTTGAAAGTATAAAATTGCGACGTGTTAAACCTAGCATAATATATATTAGGCCATGAGTTTCTTCTGAATTTGTTTAGCCTTTTAATTCTTTTTTTAATCGATAATAATTAAATATATTAACTGAAACTATTCAAAAATTGCAGTATAACCAAGTCAGAGCTACAGTATCCATATTTACAAGTCCTTAACTTCATTCAGAGTTTTACACAAACATTCCCATCTCTCTTCTTCCATAAAAAAGGAGGATTGTTCCCAAGATATCTGGTATCCCAAAAGTATGTTGGCCTCCATCATAGCTTCTGTAGTGCATCCATGAGGGGACTGTTTTTCCAACATTCCCCCTTTCTTGGACCATATTTTAACAGTGGATTTGGTTCCCACGGGGTTTTCTATAAAGGCAACAAAAGTATGATCAACCTGTTTTCTTTGCGGTACCACCTTAGAGTTTTTGGTCTAAACTTAGGGGGCCTTTTCTTCCCTTCCCAACATCTAACCTGCAATATACAAATCAATTTTAGGAATTTATTCCTAGTCTGTTTGAAGCTCACCAAGCTCTAGGGCAGAATTCAGATCATATTCTTTTCAAATTCTGAATCAACATATCCAGTTCGGGGCATCTTATCATAGTCACATTGCACACATACCACCACATATACACACACTTATGCATCAAGTCCGACTCTTACAAACCAGTATATACAGCCTTCATAAATACAATTGCATTCCTGCTAGACCAGATTTCTAACAAAGTGCAAGCTCTGATGATATTAAAAACCAGACCAATATGTTCATCACCACTGAGACTGACCATTTACCCAAGATCTAGTCCCCCCCCCCTAGCATGTCTGCATACCCAAGCTCTTCTCTATCCATTTAGGCATTTTGAACCAAGTACCTCTAATTGTTGGGAAATCCCAAAACACATGTTTACCATCTTCAAGTGATGACCTGCACCACCTGGGACAAATGCCACTACAAATATTTCTCCTTTGAAAGTTTGGAACCAATATAAGTAATGCCTACATGAATACCTTCCACAAAAAAACTTGACATTTCTTAGGGATCTGACAATCCTAAAGAAGATTCCATCTCTTCTTCCAACTAGAAGGGCTCCAATTTACATTCCAAATTTTATTGCAATACAACACATTGGCATCCCCATTTCTCATGAGTATAATTCTTTGGTTTTGCCATCCTTTAGTTTGACACCATTAAGCCAGGCCAAATCTTTGATCCAAAATTGAAATATCAGTAGTTGTAGAATATAACTCCCTTTGAAGCAAATCTAGTACCTAGGCAATCAAATCCATTTTCTTTCTAGATAATTGATATTCCAAAGATAACTGATCCACATCCTTCCATCCTACCATATCCCTATCCCAACAGTCAACCAAATACCTAATGCCTTTATTGTTGAGACTCTTTGCAACAGAAATATCCAGTAAGACCAAAGGGGGTTTAAATTTATGTGTCCACCAGATACCCAAACTGAGCATAGAGTTGCCTGTCACTCTGTCACCTCCATCCCAGATCATGATAGTCAAACTGTCCTTCCAACATTTGCATAACATTTTGCAAAGTGTTGAGCTGGTAACCTTCAGAGGAGAAAATGAAGAGAGTTTATCCTTCCAATTTAGATTCTCCCATTTACCTTTAGCCATAACATCAGAGAGCTCAACCAGTTCCCTCATCATAAGTGCCCAAATGATGTTCTGAGATAGCCTTTCTTGCACTGCAATGAGTAGGCATATGAATAATACTAATGCCCCCTTCTCTTTTAGGCACTGATAGTTTGTCCCATGCAACCAAGCAAAGACTTTTTTTTTCCATTACCATTTATCCATAGAAAGTCTCGAATAGGTCCTATAATTTTCTTCCAATGACAATTCCCAATATCCAACAAAGGGCACAGAAACATAAAATAGGCATTCAGTACTGTATTGCAAATATCAACCCTATTATGGAAGGGGACTTTGATGCCCTCCCATTTTTTTCAATTTCTCCAAAAACATATTTATAGCCCACACTACCAGTTGTTTATTAGTAACCTCAACACCAAAAGGTATACCAACCAGTCTGATAATCTAAACCTTTTGCACCTCTCACAGCCCCACCTTTGCATATCAAAGTCATTATCCTCAGTCAAGCTAATAATGCTAGATTTCAGAATGTTGCATTTAGATCTAGAAGCATTGGCAAACTCCTGAACTATCTCTAAAGCCAATCTCACATTATTGTTCTCAGTCCTTAAAAATAGTAAAGAATCATTAGAAAAGCATTGTATAACTAGTTGTTCACTATACTTGAGCTTTAGCCCAGTAATATTCCCTCCAATACATGCTGATTCTAGAGAGATTATTAGAGGATGAGAGACAATAGCAAACAGCAGGGGTGCTACAGCCTTATCTGACTGATCTGTTTATCTCAAACCCCCTACCACTCTTCCATTTAGCAACACCTTAGAATATCCTCCCCAATATAGAGTGTAAATGCATGCCATTTTTATCCCGAAATCCAGTTTTTCCATCACTTGCTACAAATGACCCAACGAATCCTATCATATGCTTTCTCTAAATCCAATTGCAACATGATGCATTTCTGCTGAGTTTTAATAGCCACGTCTCTTCCCAACAAAGCAGCAAAAATGTTATTAACCTTCCTTTGATAAAACCATGTTGTTTTTTGGAAACAACATCTTGCAACACTGGAGTGATTCTGAGAGCAATCACTTTAGCTAGAATTTTGTACATCACTGTTAGCAAAGTAATGGGCCTCCAGTGACCAAACATGTTGTAGGTAGTTTGTTTTGGGATGAGCTTTACAAGCCCTTCTTTAAAATCCTTATCCAAACGCCATGAGTTGAAGTCTCTCTTACAAATATCACCCACAACATCTTTCAAGGAAGGCCAAAAGCCTGTGAAGAACTCTGTGGATAAGCCATCCCAACCCGGGGCTTTCTCTCTCCCCAGCTTAAGCAAGGCACACCAACATTCATCCACCTCAATGTCTCTTTCTAACCATCTAGCTTTATCTGGGTCCACATTTTGTCTCAGTAAGCCCACAACCTATCTTCTTGAAACCTCCTCAAAGAACAATCCTCCTTTAAGGTAGAGTGGAATCCAAAAATTTAACCCATTTCATAGCAAGAGTGTTCATATCATTCAAAGGGGTTCCATCGTCATCCAGAATGCTTTCCACAATCTCACTATCACTCTTCTTTTTTGGGAGTTTAAATAGCCAAATATCTGGTTTTCTTTTGTTATTGAAAAGATTCCATTTAGCCCAATTCTCATGTTCTCTGTAACATCTATCCTCCTCCTCCTTAATACTAGCCTGGCACGTAAAGTACAATGCTGTATCAGCAACATCCAAACCTATGGTTTGTCTCTTCACAAGAATCTCCTCTAACAAGGTAGCCCACTTCCTTCTCTCCCCTCTCCTTTCCTCAACTCTCAATTTACCCACACAGCTTTGATAATCCCCTACATTTTGTTGGCAAACTGCCTCCATGAACCATCAGCCCCCCTTCTCCTTTTAAGTTTTCTAATTGCTTCTTCTGTATACTCCACAAAAAGAGGGTCCTTCACCTGAGCAAATTATTCACTCTCAGTTTCCTTGTTGTTGGTTAATGAGAAAGATCTATGTCAGTCCCATTATTAATAGTCCAGCCCCACTTCAAAGGAAGGTGATCATAAAGTGTGGAACTACAATCAACCGTCGAGACTCTCGGAGTGTGGGGCACCTATACGAGGCCTGCTTGCTAAAGAAGACTCTATCAATTTTGGTGGAAGAAGAAAGATATTGGAGACTGACCACTAAACCCAAAATTAATTCCACCATAAAAGATTTCCCATTCGCTAAATCTATCTAATCTAGGAGTTTTCCCAAAAATATTGTGCTCCTAGAGAGCAAAAACCGAGAAGCCCCAAGATTTTAGTAATCCCCAAACTAAGGCATTCTTCTTTTTATCCTTAATGCCTTAACGTTCCACGTGCACCCCATAAAATCTAGAGAATTTTTCATGATAAAGCAGTTTTCGAAACCATCTCAACTTCGTCATCATTCCTCATACCACTTTGATCAATTTGGAATCCTTTTTCTGAGCTTCTCCTGCTAATAGATCAAAAACTTTGCTCTGATGAGGGACAGCTATCTTTATCATTCGGTGGACTGAAAGGATTCGAATAATAAATTGGACTCAGATTCCCACTAGACCCAAGCCCTTTACTATCAAATCCCCGGTTAGGTTGAGCCTTCCTGGCCTCTGCCTTAGCCTGCCTAACACTGGGTTTTCCTTTTACTTTAACCCATCCCCCTTCCACAATATTTTTCCCAGACTCCTCCACTACTTCTTTTCATTTCTCCTCTTTCTTCTGGTTTTTCTCGAAAGTTATATCTTTATCAATTCCTCCCACATTATCCTCTTTTATCTCCTCCCTATCGGTGACCAATTCAAGACAATCTTTGGCAATATGACCAAAAGCACCACACCTAAAGCATGCACCAGGGAATGCACCAAATTTAAGACCTAATTCCAGAGTGCCCAATTGACCTAGGTCCACGTCAATTGATTTTGGGGTTTCAATGGATGAATTCCAACAAGTAATACACACATTGTTACCCTGTCTCCCTCTGATGTCATCACTAGGGACATACAGCACAGAGCCTAGAGTTTGAGCAATATCACGCAACGCAGGCCTGAGCCAGGGGGGAGGCCAACCACTTCTACCCACATAGGGCATGCATTCTACAGGCTTTTATTAACATAAATTACGGATCAAAAGGAAAGACATGCACCAGACGTTGCCCAAAGAACAGAGGCCCTTTAGCAAATAATTCAGAGACTGATTGGCCCTTAATAAAGACAACATTCAAGAAGCGTTTCCCCAAATAAAAAATCTTAGAAATAGCACAGTCATGCAGAATACACTCATGAAGCCATCTTCCTAATTCACCCTTGGACTGAAGCTTACCCGGACAAAAGATGAACATGCTACACATCGAGAACAGACCTATGTGGCTTATAACGAAATCCTGATTGAGCTTCAAACATACCTTATTTTTCACATGTGCACAGAGTCTCCCATTTAGCCAATCCGGCACGGATTTCCTCTTGGAGCACTGTGTCTCAATGTCATCCCCTCGATGCTTCATCTCCTCCTCTGCCTCCGGATCCCAGTCCCCCCATCCATTCGCTCCCTCTTCCTCTCTTTGATACCAACCACTACTTGGCTCTGCCATGCAAGGCCCGAGTAGTCGACCACGTGTCGACGTACAAGGGTCATGCAATCGCTCGCGTGGAGTTACTATGCCACCAACCCACTACTTCCTGCATGCGCTACACGTCACACCCTTCGCCTCCTCCCATCCTTAGCCTTTTAATTCTACAGAAAATTCCTCCGTAACCTTACCTTTACTTTTCAAATAAGAAGACAAGGTTTGTTTCTTAGGAGACGCCATGTGTACGATATGAGTAGGGGTTTACGCTTAGTACTTTTGTCACAATCTCTCAATCTCGCATGTTAACAAACTTTTTTTTTACCCAAAACAATTACATATGGAGTTGAGACCAAAATGCAGTACGCAATAAAAACGCCCTAGCGGCCGCCCCCGCCGGGCACAGTTGTCGCAGGTCGGCAATTGTCACGGTCGCAACACGGCGAGCAGATGTAGTCTTTGTGCTCGGCCAACTCACCGGTACTACGCTTCTGGTGATTGTGGGCGTCAACGTGATGACGATCGACTTCTGGAATCAGCCAAATGCAACAAATTAATCTTTAAAATTCACGTGAGCTCAGCAAATTAGTTGGCCGCACCGCAGTGCTCTAAATGGTACGTACCTTCTTGGAACGTCGACGTCACACTGGCATGAGCTTCCTTATAAGCCACGTCGCTGCGCCCGTGATTGTGATCGCGCGCTATCTTCCGTGCTGGCTGCCAAAACGCACACACCAACACCGTGCATCATGATATAAGGTAGAATTACGAAAGAGAGCAGCGGCCAGCCTTCCTTGATTGACTGTGGTAAGGAGATAAAAGTACCTCAATATGGTACGTCTGGGCTGCTCTTCCAGCTGCCGCTGCATCATCGTCACCTGTCCACCCCAGCGTCGAATGAGCAAAAGAAGAGTCTTGCTCAGCCTAGAATTAAGAGCGCACACGACAAGATCCATCAAGCCAGCGAGTGGGTACTGATGAGAGTCTTACCCTCTGCGGCGGCAGCAGCAACGCAACTGAGCACCAGGAGGCCTAGGAGCGGAATGACGGGAACGCGAGACATGATGTTTACGAGTGAGAAACGCTGAGCGCAGTTAGCCCCTTTTATAGATGAGCACCGACTAAGAAGCCGCGACGGCCCATCGACCGCCGCATGGACGTAGAAATATCGGCCTCGAAAAGATGACTAATTAATTAATCGGGGGAGGGATCTCCGTTCCACGTCTACACGAACTCGGTACTCTTCATGGAACTCACAAACTTTATTGGATCGCGGTTCACGACTGAGCGCATCTCGGGTAAGGCTTTGTATAGAGACAATTTGAGAAATATAGAGAGGTATGCTCAAAAGGTATTTATTAGGCAACCTGTATGCCCAATTTATTAGGCAAAAGGTATTTTGTATGGAGACCATTTGAGAAATATAGAGATTAGCTTATGGAAATGAATAGAAAAGAGATTAAGGAGTAGAGATTAGCATTAGCAATGAATAGTTGAATGGAAACATGAAAGAGAAAGAACTTGGCTCTGATACCAATGTAATGATCCTTGCATTATAAGCTTGAAGACTTGTAAGACTAGAACTTTGATTCTCCACCCAACCATATCCCAAATGGACCCTAAACTCATGGTTATATATAGGCCTAAGTGATGCATGACCTTCCAACTTCATCCCCTTGACCTTTCATTGGCTAGGTATGGCCTTTTCATTCACCAATGCCTCTTCAACTACCCCTAGAAGGGGGCGCCTACTTCTGTAGCTCTTGACCTTCCATTGTGCACCATTTAATTCCCTTTTACTTTAACTTTAATGCCTATTAACCATTGCTTTAGGTATTTCCCATTTAAAATCCCTTGAACCTTATTTATATGCAAACCTTTTACATATAAATAATCTTTTCTAGTCTTACCTTTTAGTGTTTCCTATCAATCTCATAACAAGTCCCATGCAAGGAGTGATGAGCAGATGATCTCGAAAGGTGAGACCGAAGAGCAAGGAACGGAGAGTCCAAAGAAAGATGACAAAGACCTACTGGGATTTAGTAAGTGTACTCAACATCTTTGTGATTTAGCATAAGTTTATTATATGAACATTGGGAATAACATGTGATTTTTCTTGTCAAAATACGCACTTCAACTTAATTTAAGTGGTGGACCCTCTCCACTTGGGTCTCAACTCCAACATTGATCACCTCCGTCTCGCACTTTTGGGAAAGTGAAGACACATGTAAGATCTCTCCCCCATGCCAGTTACTCTCTCCATTTGTCGCAGTTAGATAGTTTGCAAAGAACTTATAAGTTGTGGTGTTCTAGAAATCTTACACTAATGCAACAATTCATGGGAACCATGAATGCTTATGATAGCCTTGGAGGCCTGCACTTGGTGTGGGCAGATTTTCATACAAACTTTGCTCTCTCCAAGTTTGAGCATGTAGTTCTCCAATGGAATGTATTTAGGGAGGTACTTGTGGAGTCAGCCTTTGTACTTCACTACAAAGTTTCTACATCCCGATGGCACTGTGGTTTGTACTCTACATATAGGGCACTTGGGAATTACAGTGCAAGAGGCAAGCTTGCAACTTAACATTACGTAGGATTTGTTCATGCACCTCCCGCAATACATGTATCTCATGTCAGAATATGGACAAGAAGATGTGAGTGAAAGAGTGGATTATTCTCATTTTATATTTTAAGTGAACCACCATGATTTCCCTAATGTAGCTACATGTGTGTGCACGTAGGCCTCTATTTTGGTCATCGCCATCTTTATGCGCCCCCATCACACTACGTCTAGTCGACCGAA
This sequence comes from Cibotium barometz, assembly GCF_041138505.1. NCBI lineage: Eukaryota > Viridiplantae > Streptophyta > Polypodiopsida > Cyatheales > Cibotiaceae > Cibotium > Cibotium barometz. Next base: position 2,702,636 of record NC_141057.1, on the reverse strand, counting down.
GTATGACAGGCAAGGAGGTGAGAGAGCTACTGATCATCTAGGTTTCAAGGTGTATGATGATGTCTTCATAGAGCCTAAACTGCGAGAGGAAACCCACCCATACATGTTCTCATTGTCTTCTGCATGAATGCTATTCGAATAATCAATTGCTTGATAGATTCATCCATGGGCTTAAACATGAAGCGATCTATAATGGCTTAGTCATTAGAGGGATCACTACATGAGATGAAGTCACAAACAAATGCCATCCAACTAGAAGATAATCTCATGATCAAAGGAGCCAAAGCATCAAATTCTAAATCGGTTGCTTCCGGAGTCACGGGACATAGCACTTCTATAGTTAAACCCATTGCTAAGGGTAACACTTTAGGAGAGATGAATTTCATAGATATCATGAAAGAACTCTAAGAGGAAATGAAGGCCAATAAAACTCTAGAAAAAATACATATGTATCCAAGGAGAGCTTCAATGGTGCTCAATTCTGACAAGGGCATTCAACCAGTTAGTGTCCAGTCCTAAGGGCATGCTATAATAGAAATTGTACTTTTTGTGGACGTTATGGTCATTCACAGTACCGCACGCATTTGCAAACTCTTGCTAATGATTCCAAACCTCAACAGGCTTTACCAGCTCCACCATAACCACAAGCCAAAATGCGTACTGCAACACCTCAACCCAATGCTAAGCAAACAGCACAGCAACCTATTGTAAACGGGATTTACAATGCACAAAATATGTTGTTACCTCCATAAGTTTTGGGACCTCAACCTCCACCCCCGAGGATCACAACAGTGAATCAAATATGTTTAGATGAACCGTTTGAGTGTTTAAAATATGAGTTTGACTTGGATACTGCCTCACATGTCATTGAGGACTCCACAGAGCTTTATCCGGACTACTATGTAGTCGATACAAGAGGCAAAGTCAAACTAGTATACCAGCTAGCCGAAGTAGAAAGAGGTCAAGACATCAATAACTCTACTGTCAAGAGAATGCCTCTTCAATGCTATCATTGTCAGGGACCACACCGAGTCTCTAAGTGTCTCATCAAAAACCACCAAATCATCCAAGTTACATCTTCCAACATGCTACCTGCAACCTGTAATCATTGTGGCATAGATCTTTGGATAAAAAATTGCCCATTAAAAGTGGTGGTTACAAATTAGCAGAATGGTCCTCCCATCACACCTCTCAACATGATTGTAGTGGGGTGGTCAAACTCAGAGATCAATTTGAGAAACCCTAACCCACCTCTGAATGCAATACGAGACTCGTGACTCAAAACACACCTATGTGGAAAAGAAAGTAGAAAACCAGGCTATTTCAATAGCGGGATCCTAAAAGAAGAGGGACCATAGAAGTAAGAAATCCATAAAAGGGGGCAAAACGGAGAAAAACAAAATGAGTGAGCTTGGGAACACTTGACAAACCAATCTACACATGACTGATATTGATGAGGATTTCAATTCAATGGACACACATGCTGGTTCTGAGCAAACTAGAGACACTCAAAAAAGAGCTAAGGAGACCAAAAAGGAAAGGATGCAAGCCCTCAAGAAACCAAACAAAGAGAAACTTGGTTTATACCCTAACCCTATAAGAGAATTGGAACAACTTCATGAGCTCAGGGATATGGATATGGTCACACACATACTCAGAAAGAGTTAGAACCAAGACAAAAAAACAAGTAAATATCTCTGACACTATTCATCCAAACAACCTAAAGCTTATCGTCGTAACCCACAAACCCTTGCATTTAACCTAGTGTCATCGAATAACTACTACTACCCACAAACCCTTGGATTTAACCTAGTGTCATCGAATAACTACTACTACCCAATGGCTCCAGTATATGGGTTTACATTGAAAGTTTATAGACGATTGGGGAGAGGAGTTACAAAAGGTGCCTACTATACCAAAGTGGCTAACAACCAGACACCATTGTTTGTTGTTGCTGATGCATGTGTGGGTGTGGCATTGGTTCGTGGTTGTGGGGGCAGGTGTTTGCATGCTAGCATGGTGCGTAAGTGAACAAAGGTGAGCACCCTTGCCATGCAACTAGTATGCATGTGGGTTGTGTTAGTATTTTAAACTTTCAGTACTACCATTAACTTCTAGTGTTTTTCCCAAACATGTATTTGGGAAAAACTTTCAGTACTACCATTAACTTCTAGTGTTTTTCCCAAACATGTATTTTGATATCTGGGAAAAACACTAGAAGTTAATGGTAGTACTGAAAGTTTAAAATACTAACACAACCCACATGCATACTAGTTGCATGGCAAGGGTGCTCACCTTTGTTCACTTACGCACCATGCTAGCATGCAAACACCATTCTAGTGTTTTTCCCAGATATCAAAATACATGTTTGATAGTGACAAAATCAGCGAATTCAGCCGCGTGAACCTTGCGTTCTCTGAAGCCAGAGGCTGAGGCTAATTTGAGTGGAAGGATCGGCTCTCTGCTCAGCAAAGGCTCGACAAGGAAAGGGGAGCTCCAAGAAATCGAAACGGCCCTCGCCCGTTAAGGTTTAGCAGTTCCCTTCTCTGTTTTTTTTTTCATCCCGCCTTGCGGCGTTTGTCTATTGCCTGCCTTTCAACAGCTAGCTTCCCCCCCTCGCGTGCATGGGCACCGTGTGGAGGGGTACCCCCACCTTGCTCAGAGCGCAGGGCGCTAGCTCCAGCACAGTGGCTGCTCAGGGTTCGGTTCCTGTCAAAAGCATTCAAACTCCGGCCTACCAACAGTTCCCCCAGAGGCCTCCTGCCACGGATGCGAATCGAGATGCTTTGATGAAATACGACCAGAACCAAATAGAAGAAGGTGCACAGACAGCCAAGAAGTCTCTAGCAAAGGACGTGGTCCCCTCAGCCCTCCCTATGGAGCTTAGAGGGACTCCTTCTCTGCTCAGGGGACAAGGTGGACCCAACCCCAAGGATGGAACGGTGGCAGGAATGGTGCAAGCCTTCTCTGCGGGATACCAGACAAGGAAGCCGGTAACTCCATGGCCTCCACTCTCATACAAAGGCAAAGAGCCATGGACTGAGGAATCGATGATAGAGATGAGGAGAAGGATTGCCGAGGAAGCGGACAACGAGATAAGGGCAATTCTTGAAAAAGATAATGAGCAGAGGCATACACAGCTCCTCCCTGATGACATCATGGAGCATGACTCCAACAACACAACCAATGCTGAATCGACCATTGCTAAGGTTAACCTCCCTTTGGATATTCTGCGGGATGTGGAAGCAGATTACTCAGCCAGATGCATTGTTGGCTTACTCTTTGGCCCCCGCCCACCTGTGGACTTTCTTAGGAAATGGATGGAAGATACCTGGAGCCCCTTGGGGGTAGAAATCGATGCAGTCCAAGTACTACCCAAAGGATATTACCTCTTCCTGCTTAAAAATAGCGCTATGGCGATCAAAATTCTGGGGGCAGGTCAATGGATGTACAGAAATGCTCCTTTCTGTTTCTTCAGGTGGACTAAGGAGTTCTCTGCTAGTGGCCCCAAACCCTCTACATGTCCGGTATGGATTGAGCTCCCCGACTTACCCTATCATATGTATCAGTGGACTGACAAGATTGCAGGCTCTCTAGGAAAAGTATTAGGCCATAGACCGAAAACCTTCATCAACCCCTCCTGGCACCCTCAAGTCCTGATGGAGATTGATCTTGACAAACCCCTTAAAGAGTCAATATCTATTAACTGTGGAGAGTACAGCATTGTGCAGAAAGTGCTCTATAAACACCTCCCGCATGCGTGCTTTCATTGTGGGATGAAAGGGCATGTCATTAAGGATTGCCCACTTAAAGCCCCCTCCAAGATAAAACCCCTGCAAAGAGATCTGGTACAGAATGAAAAGCTTCCTCCATCTGGAAATCCTCCTACTGAATCAAGGCGAAAAGAACCTCTGGCAAGCTCTCCCCCCATTATCTCTGGCTCCTCATCCAACCAGTCTAACCCTATAGGAAGAGATTCACAAACAGGAAAAGGAGGGGGAGAAGGATTTACGCCGATCCCCAAAAGAAAAACCTTCAAGCAAAAGAAGTTTAACTTGGCCAACACCAAAGCCAACTTCTACACACTTCTAGATAAACCTGAACTCTCAGACGATGAAGAGGACTTGCTGGAAACAGTTCCAGGTACACCAATCGACCTCAAACGTCTGACGTCAGAGTTGGCTCAACTGGAAGATACCTATATCCTCGAAGTAGAAGAAACCACTATAGAGAAGGGGTCAGAACAGTACCAAAGACAGCCTACTATGGCAGATAATGAAATGGACATTTCCAAAGAGCTCAAAAGAGCTCATGGCCAAGTGGAGGACTCTCCCATAGAAGTCAAAAAGAACAGGAGATAGAAGAAACCTAATCAAACACCCCCTCCATGAGGATTCTATCCTTGAATGTCAAAGGACTTACAGACGTCAATAAAGCCAAAAAAGTCAAGACTTGGCTAAAGCAACAAGGGAATTTCGATGCTCTGGTCTTAACGGAGGTTAAGGTTAGTGGAGATAACCTTCTGCAAAGACTTAATACTATTAGCAATAATCTCATGTGGATATACACAGTCCACCAACAGGGGTCGGGAGGAGTTGCCTGTGGTCTGCACCCAAGATGGGAGAATCAGATTAGAGATTTTCAAATAGATACTTTTGACCAATGGGTAGCATTTGAGCTTGAGGAGTTTGTGCTTATTGGAATGTATGCAAACTGCCCCCAAGCTATGAGGGCAAGAATGTGGCATTCGGTCATGCAAGAATATGATGAGCCTATAATTTTAATAGGTGATTTGAATATGGTTGAACTGGAGGAAGATAGGTACAAGAAGCTGGGTAAACTTATCTCAGGGGCAGAGAAATTGGCCTGGGACCAATGCAAAGAACATTTTAATCTAGTAGATATTGGTTCCCCTGGCCAATTCACATGGCAAAATTATGGCACGGGAGAGCTTCTGAGGAAAGCTAGAATAGACAGATGTTATGTCAGCCAGGAAATAAGCAGGATGTATGTCAATGTGGAATGCAAAGCTATACTTGATACCTGTTTGTCAGACCACTACCCCATTAGAGCCTCTCTGGATAAAGAAGATAAAAAAAGAGGCTCCAAGTGGTTTCATACAGACCCTGCCCTATTTAAAATCCCCATGATACAAGAAGAAATTAAAAGGATATGGGATCATTTCTTTAGTGTAGGCCTGTCTCCCGCTAAAGCTTGGACTCTAGCAGTAAAATCTACGCAATCTCTGCTCATAAGTACCAGGAAAGGGGTTAAAAAGATAAGGTTTGAGAAGAAAAGAGCCTGTATAGAAGAGATTAAAGAGCTTGAAGACAGGGTGGACAATGGAGATGATACAGCTCAGAGGAAGCTAAAGGACACGAGAGCCAAACTCCACAAGCTTGAAGACCAAGAACTGGAGGAAAGCTCCCTCTTCTTCAGGGAATGGTGGGCTGGGAAAGCGGATAGACCATCTAAAGAGATGTTCCAAATGCTCAAAGTAAAACATGCAGCGGACACAATCCCCCCCATGAAAGACAGCTCAGGCAATCTATTGCTAAAGGATGAAGACAATAAAGCCTGGATAGCACAGCATTTCCAAACGCTCCTCACAGAAACTACCACCTCGGATGAGGAACAAATGGGGGCCACTAAGGTTATTGAAAAGAGCAGACACAAAACTGTACCTGAGCAACAAGCCCATTGGCTGGACAAAGCAATCACAAGAGAGGAAATTGCCACAGCCATTGACATGCTCAAGGTCAAGAAATCGCCCGGCAAAGATGGCCTCCCAGCGGAATTCTTCCAAACCTTCAAAGAATTTCTGATAGAGCCCCTTCTCAAAATCTGGAATGAAGCCCTCCTCTTCGAAGCCCTCCCCCAGACTGTCAATGCAGGAATCATTAAACTTATACACAAAAAAGAGGACAGGGACATTATAACCAACTGGAGACCGATCACTCTCCTCAATAGCGCTTACAAGATCTTTGCCAAAGCTCTTGCTTTAAGGCTGAAAGATCATATGAATGATTGGATAAGACAGGAACAGAAGGGATTTATTAAAGGAAGGTTCATTCTGGACACTATAATCACGCTTTGGGAAACTATGGAATATGCAGAAGAATCAGAGCAGGATTACATTTTCTTTAAAATAGACTTTGACAAAGCCTATGATAGACTTAGATGGGACTATATGCTGGATGCTCTGAAACACATGGGTTGTGGCCCTAGATTCTGTAGCATGGTTAAAACCTTATTGGGCAATGCTTCTGCACAGGTTTGTGTCAATGGAGATTTGACACAAGCCTTCAAATTGTCAAGGTCCATCAGGCAAGGCTGCCCTCTGGCCCCCCTTCTGTATGCAATAGCGGCGGATGGACTCAATTGGCTTATCCATGACAGAATAAGCAAAGGTGATCTGAAAGGTATCTTACTTGGTAATGGAGAACAGGTGTGCACGGAAATGTTCGCAGATGACTCCAATGCTCTTGTGGAAAATGAAGAGAACAGCATAGACACCTTTTGGGAATGTCTGCAAACCTACTGCAAGGCCTCTGGCTCAGTGATCAACCACAACAAAACAGGGATCAGAACCAGCATTCAGCCCCCGCCTAAGTGGCTCCTACAAGAAGGATGCAAGGTTATCCAGGATGGTGAAATTATTAGGATTCTTGGAATACCTATGGGATTCAGAGTGTCACTAAGGAAAAGATGGCAATGGGTCATGCAAAAACTTGAAGTCAAGCTAAAAAAATGGCAAAATAGACAACTGAATATGGCAGCCAGGAAAATGGTGCTTAACCACTGCATCATTCCAACTGCAATCTACTTCTTGAGCTGTTGGAGACCTCCTGAAGAAGATGTGAAGATGTTCTTGTCCCTTTGCAGGAACTTTCTCTGGGGAGGAGACCCGTGGGTAAAGAAAGTGGCCAAAGTGAAATGGGAAATCTGCTGCCTCCCCACTGAGCTTGGAGGATTGGGAATTCTAGACATAGTAGAATTAGCTGACAGACTGGCAGCCAAATGGATTCTGAGAGGATTAATGCACCAGGACAAGAGTTGGGCGTGGCTTCTCAACAGGAAAAATCACATGTTTGCTCTTAGAGGCCAACATAGATGGAAAAACCTCCCCCATCTAACCATTATTGGAAGCAAGCACGGGATAAACCCAAAAGGATCGGAACTGGTGGTTTCGATATGGAAGGCCTGGGGGAAGGTGAAAGGGCAGTTGGAGTTAGCCACGGCCCTCAAAGATTTGCTGGGTTTGCATCCTCTCGACTCCATATGGTGGCCTGCCCTTGATCTGCCACCAACGGATACTCAAGATTTGGAAGAGGCTCTGAAGCTGCACAACATGGGCATTAAGATATGGGCAGACCTGTGGGACAGAGAAAAGAAAACTTGGCTAGCAAGAGCGGATCTCATAGCTAAACACAACCTCTCAGACCCACAGCTGGACACTGTTGGGAGAAGACTGATGCTATGGCAGAGGGAAGACTGGTGGCTAATGACAATAGAGGTCCCCCCCAAGTTGAAAGCCTTCCAGTGGAAATCCCAAAGGTACATCTGGCCTATCCCTCCCATAGTCTCCTCCCCTCCTGTCCATCGGTTTCTTAACCAAAGATGGAGTATCCTCAAAGACAGAAGACAATGGTATTTTCTCTTTAAGTCCTTATGGGGGAAACATGTGGAACCTAAGAAAGCCTGCCTAGCTTGGCTTATCATGTACAGAGCCATCTGGACTCAGAAAAAGGCTCTTGCTATCGGGAAGGGCAATGGTACTTGCAGCAGATGCAACAAAGAAGAAGATGATGTCCACATATTTCTTTTGTGCCCTGCCATAGAGCTAATGGTTAAGAAACTTAATGAATATGTGGCTAGTTGGGGGCAAACATCTCTGTCATGGAAACATCTGCTCATTGGTGATTCAATAGGATGCTCTACGGAGCTGTGGATTGTAATTAGAACAGAGATTCTCTGGTTCTTTTGGCTTGAAAGACTAGCGGCCTTATACAATGGCAGTACTCGGAATACTAACACCCTCAAAAGTCAGCTCACCTCCGCTGGAGAGAGATTCTACCTGAAGAAGCTCACTGCCATTGAGACCAAAATTTCAAGAGCTAAAGTCCAGATTGAAAGGTCGGCCATGAACATTCAGGCGAAGTTGAAGCTACTACAGCTACAAGAAAAGAGAGAGCAACTCGTCAAGATTGATCTCTCCTATGTTCTAAAGCTCCAGTACCTATAGGAAGCCATCTTGTAACTCAGTACTTTGGTAATCTGTAATCCCCCATGAATCCCGGTATGTAACTCAGTACTTTGGTAATTTGTAACTCCCCCATGATTCCATGTATCAGGAGCTTGGCCATTGCTAATTCTCCGACTCTTGTAACCTGTATTGTCTTTTTTCAGTAATGAAAATGCCTTTTATTGAAAAAAATAAAAAATAAAAAAATACATGTTTAATGTTTCATAAAGTAGCCTAGTTTATTTTGCTTCTCATAACTGTAGTTCATTTAGGGGATCTGTTTGATTGAAGGCATTCTTATCGTACCGCTTCCGTTACCTAGGTCTTTTTACTGGTCCCTCATGGCATTAAAGTTGTATGTGTTTTTCACGTCCATGACAACTTGAAATTGAAGGTTTTTCAGCAGTAGTTGACCTTTTTTAGTGTCTTCGTAGGCTTCACGGGAAAAATTATGTGTTTTGGCTTTCTTGAATGAGCCTCTACTGTGTATGTTGAATGACTCGATTTTACTAAACGTGTGTGAGGCTGTTTTCAGATTGGATTCATGGCATGCGTATTAATTTTCAGGTGCACGATTATAATCATTAAAACACTCAGGTCATGAAAAAACGAATAAAGAGGTTACTTGATTTCTAAGTGTGAGTCTAATGATGGAGTTGATGCACTTTGAGAGATGGATTGAGATTTCGATGACTGGAAACAAGTAGGCCTTAAGTTGAATAGACTTGGTTCTTTTCTTTCTTTCTTTCTTCTGATATGTAGGTTCACGAAAACCCTGGGGTAGCTCTACGGTGATGGTGGTGGGTAATAATGCACCTAGTGATTGATCTATGTCCCCTGTGCACCCCTTTTAACCTTTTAATTAAGCTAGTGATAGATTTAGGAGGAGAGATGCAAACACACAACAAATGGTAGAAATATATAATGAATAGAAGCAACAGAGGCTAGCTCTTACTACTCCCCTGTTTGCAGAAGGATGCCATGGAGCCCAAAAAAAAAAAAAAAACCCCAAAAACGGGCATCAAAATGAAACTATGAAACCCATTAAGTTGTGCATGCGCACTAGCGCAAAAGATACTATTATATTAGTATCAATATGAAAGATACATCACCCAAAGGTTAAACTTTAAGCTTCAATAGCTTCCTAAGGATTATCTTTGCTGCTTCTTTCCTAATGGAGGCTCCATTGTTACCGCCGGCAAGCTTACAAGCTTGCATATAAGAGTATCTTTGACTCCCTCTGGAGTGAGAGAGGGGGCTTTACTAGGACCATAATGTGCTGCTAGATTCCTGCATCTCCAGATTTCAGAGATAATGAGAGCTTTGATTGAGTGCCAAACATTGTAGGTTGTTGGGTTCATCCTGCTTTTGCATCCAATTAGGGCTTGTCTCCAGTTGATGTGATCGATCAGTCCACAATCTCTCAACATGATGCTTGCTTTTTTCCAGATGGGATGGACTGCCCCAAATTCCCACAGTGCATGATAGATTGATTCTTTTTTGCATCTGCAAATAGGGCACCAAGGGTTTCCATCCCCCCATTTCGCATCTGCACATAGGGCACTGGGGGTTGCCATCCCCCCATTTTGCTATGACTTCCCTTACTAGGAGCTTCTGATGAAGGACTCTCCAGAGCATTAGGTCCAGTCTTGTGGAGCCTAAAGATTTACACACCTTGGATGTCCTCTTCCTACAGTATTGTGGAGTAAGGTGAATGCCCTGTCTATTCCAGCTCCTTACTAGTTTCTCAATCATCAAGCCTCATTTCCTTGACTTTCCATTCTCTGATGCATTGCTCCAGAGAGAGAAATCTACCAGTGGGCCAGGAGTCTCCAATCCTACTAATTAAGTCTACCAAGAAAAGCTGCTCATCTCTCGTCAACTTCTACCAAACACCAGTTGGTAGTTCCCATTGCTGGGAGTTGCTACTCCACAGTTCCTTACAGGTTTTTAGCCCTTTGTTGTGCAGTCTCTGGGCAAGCTTTTTATTCCTGAGTATGGGTGGGACACCATCTTTAAAAGCAACCTTGCATAGCCAGATGCTCTGCAATAGTATACACTCATAAGGCTTCCAATGCTTTGTATGTCACATTTGATGACATTGCAGTTGTCATTAAGCATTTGGCATACAAAAGGTCTACCTTGTGGGAGCAGAGAAGGTCTGAGTGAGAGCGGGCCTAGGTTTCTCAGAAGGGGGTCAGTGGTGATGGCAAATAGGAGGGGGGCAAGGGGGCACCCATAGACCTTTTCAGCTGAAACTTACCTAAAGCATACCCATTGATTTGAACTGTAGCGTAAGCATTGGAGTACCTAAGGCATACCCATTGATTTGAACTGTAGCGTAAGCATTGGAGAAGAGTGTCTTGACCATACTACAGAACATCTGACCAAATCCCATCTTTTATATGACTGCTAGTATGAACTCCAAGCTTACCCTGTCATATGCCTTTTCAAAATCCATATTAATCATTACATAGTCATCATCTTGTTATGTAGCCTAGTCTAAAATTGACATAGCATTCAGAATGGCTTCATGTATGCTTCTGCCATGCACAAAGCCATATTGTCTGGAGTGTACTTTCTGGCTAACCAGGGATCTAATTTTGCGGGCAAGTGCTTTAGCCGTGATTTTGTATTCTGTGTTCAGCATTGTCAAGGGTCTGTAATTCCTTACATCCATTTTGTCCCCACCCTTGTGGATGAGCTTGATGACACCTGTATTGACTGTTTTAGGCATTGCCATGTCCCTTCTACAAGCATTGAGTAGGTTACATAAGGCTTGAGCAACATAGCTACTCATTTTTTACAATACCTCAGCTTGGATGCCATTAGGTCCAAGGGCTTTTTCTCTCTTGAGAGACCTGATCACATGTTCTATCTCATTAATTGAGAAGGGTCTACCATTCTCTTCTGATATAGAGATGTCCATAGGTTCCAGAAACTTCTGAAGCTTACTCTCATACTCAGCCCCAATTGCAGGAGGGCTACCCACTATGCTTGAGAGATTACTCAGAAAGGAGTTTCTAATTTCTTCTTCAGAGGTTGTCACCCTACCCTCAAGGGTTTTGACTGCTGCTATGAAGTCTAGGTCCTTCTTGGTCCTTAAAGCTCTGAAGAAAATCTTGTTAGGAGTATCCCCAACCTTAAGCCAATATAGACCAATTTGCACCCTGGCTGCCTCAGCTTTCTAAGATTCAAGTCTTCTTGTGTACTCCTTCAGTTCCTTCATAGTCTGCATCATAATGCAGTCTTGCTTGTTCTCAGCACAGATCTGTTTGACGCACTTCAAAGCATATTCTGCCCTATTCTATGCATGCCTTTTGGCCCTAGCCCTCCTCTTATCTTCTTGCTTAGCTAGTGCAGTTACTACCTCCAGGCCTGCCTGCCAGACCACATATGGGTCAGAAGAGGTGTTCTTGGCACAGAGCCAAGCCTCCTTCATCTTCTCACAGAATGCCTTGTCCTGCAAGAAAGAAACATTGAACTTGAAGCGTGGGGGTCCTCTACAAGTTCTCCTCATTACCTTGCATCTAAAGCTTACAAAAATTGGAAGATGGTCTGAGACTACATGCCCATACATTGCTCTCCCTTTAGTGTCATGGCCTAACCAGGAGCCCTGGCCCGAAACATATATTATGTCCAGCCTCCTGGATACAAAATCTGCATTGAGTTTCTTATTGCTCCATGTATGATTCTGGAGTTCCTTACAACCATCACATTCCCCCAAGTCAATAGCATCCCACTTGTTCCTCCAGTCATTCCATTGAGCTGCATTGCTGAGACAATGCTGGGGGTCATCTGCTACATCTACATAGTTGTCCCCACCAAAAAGCAGAGGTGTGTCAGACTCTAGGGCAAGAATGTCTTCCCGCAGTAGTCTCCTTTCAACCTCTGTGTTTGGAGGGTATACACAGAACAAACCCAACTGGGTGTTATTAACACTGATTGGGCATGAACTTGCTTTTGTTCGCCATTGTGCTCGCTGAAGCTCCCGCCCCCCTCCCTGCTCGCGTTGCCTGCACAACTGCGCCCTTCGCCTCCCTGCCTGCTCGCCCCCTCGCCTCCCCTCGCTCCTCGCTCCTCGCGCCTTCCCTTGCCCCCCCGCCTGCCTTCGCTGCTGCGCCCCCTCCCTCGCTGCATTGCCCGCCGCCTCCATTAGCCCCCCCCCCCCCCCCCCCCGCCTGCCTTCGCTGCTGCGCCCCCTCCCTAGCTGCTCTGCCCGCCGCCTTCCTCACCTTCCCCCCCCCCCCCCCCCCCCCTTCCTTCGCGCCCTCCTCCCCTCTGCAGCGCCCCGTCTCCCCCCTCCGCCAGCTCGCTCTCCACCCCTCCCTCTTGCGCGCAGCTCCCCCCCCCCCCCCCCCCAGGGTTTCTCCTTCGCCATCCCCCCCCCCCCCCCCCCCCCCCCCCCCCTCCTTTTTCTTGCTTCCGCCCCCAGGGGGTTTTGTTTTCCTTTTTTTCTCCGTCTTCCGCCTCTCTGTGTGCAGCTCGTTTCTAGCAGGATCTCCGCCTTCGCCTCGCTTCGCTGTAGCTTCAAACTTTGATGGAGGCTCCTCCCACCCCGCCTCAGAGGGACTCATCCGCAGCCCCCTCTCCCGCCCCTGAGGACACCCCCATCAGGCTTTCTCTTTCGCCAGAAGAGGAAGCGAGCCTCACCGCAGAGGTGGAACGCCTCCAGGCTCATTCCACCATCTGCCGTATAGTCGGCACTCGCCCCAGCAGAGGGGAGATCCGGGATCTTCTTCAGGCCCGCCTTCTTGCAGATGTGGGCAAGATCCTGGACGTACAGCTACTGGGCCGTGGACATTACCAGATCGAGTTGGAGGCCGCCCAGAGCGTTGCCAAGGTCCTTGCCATGAGTCCCCTTGACATCAGGGGTGCTCGAGCTTTCTTCAGACCTTGGCAGCATGGATTTGACCCAGCAGCGGCGGAGCAGGGAGAGCACCTTTTCCATGTTACAGTTTGCTTCCCTGGACTCCGCCGGGAGTATCTTCCGCTCCTCTCTAGGCTAGGAGCATTGGTGGGCTCGGTACTAGAGACTGGCCCCTCAGCAGCTTCAGTGGTGGCCAGAGCAGCTAGGCTACCTTCAGTCAGAGTGTTGGTGTCTGACATCTCCTCCCTTCCTAAGGTCATTCAGCTACCTAGGATAGGGGGGGGATGGATAGATCAGAGAGTGGAGTTCTCGGGGCTCCCGAATCAGTGCTTCATTTGCAGGCAGGTCGGCCATTTGGCCAAGGCCTGCCTTCGCAGGAGACCCCGACCCTCACCACAGCAGGCAGGCCACTGATGGCCCGCCCACAGATGCGGCTCGACAGGCTGCCTCCGAGACACCTGCTCAGGCCAAAGAGACCTCGGAGTGGCAGCCTGGACAGGGGCGCTGCCGAGGGAGACAGCCACAGCAGCACGCCCAGAGACCGCTGCAGCAGCAGCCACAGTCTCAGCCTCACTGGGTTCCCGTGAGGAACAGTTTTTCTCCCCTCCAGGAGGAGACCCCCGCGGCGACGACTGAGGACCATGAGATGCCAGCACCCCCTCCTTCACCCCCCCCACCCCCACCCCCGTCCCCTCCCACCGCCTCGCTTCCACCATCGCCTCCTCCCGTCCCGCTCCGGTTTCGGCAGCGGCTCCCTCTCCACCCCCCTCGCCCCCCCCTCCTCCCCCTCCGCCCGCCTCACCTTCCCGGGAGGCCCTGGCAGTCCCCTGGCGTTCACCTGCAGTCCGGAGGGCGCTGAGCACCGACCTCGCTCGAGCATCACAGAGGAGACCTACCATGCCGATTCGGGCTTCACGGATTTCATCTATCCGCAGTCGGCTGAGTCGCCTCGGCATTAGACAGCGCTCGGAGGCTTTTGATTACGCCTTCACACGGCTTTTTGGAGCAGAGGGCCCCCATGAGCCAGCACCCATCCGCCGAGTTCATGTAGTGATACCTCCGGCCCGCGGGGAGGAGGCACTAGATTCAGCGGTGGCCTTCTCGTTCCCTCTATGTGGCCCTTGCGACCGGGAGTGGACTCTAGAGCTCGCTCTCAGCACTTTGAAGACTCAGGCAGTTGAGTTTTCTCATCATATGAGCGATCTGGAGGTGACAGATGTGATAGGCCGACTATGGGGGTTGGCTCATTTTTTCTTGGATCCCGGGAGTGTGGATACCTCAGGGATTCGTCATTTGGTCGTTCGCATAGTGGCAGACTTAGCACGCGACCCTGGATATGTGTGTATACACGAGGTTGCTCTGTCAGAGCGGGAGGCAGTCTCCATGGGCCACAGCCACTGGCGCCTGATCCGTGATTCTTGCAGTACACCGAGTGGGCAGATTCGCAGCCGCTCGGATGGGGACTACTCTCCATCCAAGCCGCTTGCGAAGGCCCGTCGTACGGCTGAGACAACGTCCACCTCAGCAGGGCATCCATGAGGATCATCTCATGGAATGTACAGGGCCTTGGCGGAGCACATTTTATACGCTATCGTGGTTGCTTGAGGCAGGAGCTTCAGAGATGCCTGGTTGGTGGCAGCATTGATATTTTGATGATGCAGGAGCACCACTTGGGTGAGAGCAGGATCCAGAGATATGGTTCGGTGATGCCTGGTAGATGGGACACCTTTTGGTCTGCAGGGTTTGGTCCTTTGGGTGGACAGGGAGGAGTATGCATGGTCATTGTAGATGTATGGCGGCAGGCCATTATGGATTGAGGGATCATTGTGCCTGGTAGAGCACAGTATGTCATTGTGAGGATGCATGATGAGCTATTGGGCGTGCTCAACGTCTATGCGCCCAATCATGCTAGTGCCAGAGCAGAGTTCTGGACCCAGGTTACGGATGCATTGCCAGAGGCCGCACATTGGTGTGTCGGGGGAGACTTCAACATGCTTGACAGTGGCCTTTTGGATCAGTAGTGCTCCCACTCCGGCATGGAGCCCGGACCCCGGTTTTAGATGGATTCCTCCAGGCACAGCAGTGCGGTATTTGGGATGCCAGATTGGACTAGATTTGTCACCTGAGCAGCAGATTGCCCCGCTTCTTCTGAGCATTCGGAAGAAGCTTTTGTATTGGAGTACAGCTCGACTATCCTTGGCTGGGAGGGTGGTGGTGGCAAATCAGGTGCTGTTAGCGACCATGTGGTACATTACGTCTTGCTGGATCTTCTCGAGCTCTTGCATTAGCCAGGTACAAAGGCTGATCAGGAACTTTCTGTGGTCTGGGCGGGATGGTCAGCCAGCTCGGGCAAAGGTTGCATGGGCAGTTATTACACTTCCGCTGGCTCAGGGAGGTTTGGGCATTATAGATCCAGTTGATCAGAGTAGAGCCTTATTGGGGAAGCTTATTGTTCGGGGGCTGCTTCCAGGCGCTGAGCCTTGGAAAGAGCTCCTCTTGCAGCGGATGCAGGCTCGGGCGCCCCCAGCAGCAGGGGGCACTTGGGCACCAGAGATTCGCTGGATCTTCATAGAGATGAGGAGGACAGGCCTCAGTAGAGGATGGGAGGACAGATTTGCTTTGAGTATCCTGAGAGCTTGGGAGCTGCTGAGACCGGGGCTATCTCAGCGACCTCCTTCTTGTGTTGAGGAGCGGGCTAGACAGCCGCTCATCTGGAGCCCAGCGGTTCGCACAAAGCAGGGTCATATGCTGGGTTCTCGGCCTCGTCTAGCCTGGGGGCCTTTATAGCGGCAGGCCCAGCACGTAGTTTTGGAGACTGGCAGGCCTTCTGCAGTCTCCCGGAGGAGATCCAGGTGGAGAGGCTGAGTCACTTCAGAGAGGGGGTTGATTATGAGGGATGATATTCAGGAGGCACTCACAGAGGAGTGGTCACGCCTCTCGAGCCAGTGGCCCCACGGTGGATGGGAGCCTTTACACAGTTGGAGATCCTGATTGCTGTCAGAGCTTGCACTGAGGATGGCAGATGCCTCTACTATGAGATTCAGGATGAGGGCAGACTTCAGAGAGTGGAGGTGGAGTCGCCTTTGGTTGCAGAGTGCACCTTTCAGAGGATACGGGTAGTGGCCGCCGCTTCTCGGAAGTGGCATATTGACCCTGACCCTGCTGATGTGCTCCCGGATTGGCGCATATGGGCATATGCAGCGCGCCCCTTGGCCCGGCTACAGTGGGACCCCGGGGAGTACGAGTGGCATGATCCTTATGCATCCCTTGAGGCCACAGAGATTACCTTTTTCCAGTATACTGTTCGGCTGAGGCGGCATATTTTGACGGCGAGGAGGACGGTCTCTCCAACGAGACAGTGGGGCATTGGCGGCTACAGGGACTTTCACAGGAGTTCCTGGAGGATTTTTGGGCTCCTCGGCTCTGGGCTAGTCGGCAGGCCCGCAGGATCTCGACTTTCCAGTGGCTGGTCGCCCACAGGGGCTCAGCAGTTGGCACTTGGCTTGTTTACAGCGGTCTTTCGGCGGCCTGCGTCCGATGCGGCCACCCTATGGAGACACAGAGACATTGCCTTTGGGATTGCCCTCAGGCGCAGCAGATTTGGCTACGGATGCTGCGTATTCTGGCTGCCCTCTCTCCAGAAAGTATGTGTACGTGGGGTGCCGCTGCTTGGTCGACTTCGTCAGGGCCTGCTATGGGCTATGAGATGGAGCAGGGCAGTCAGGCCATCAGATTCATTAGGGGCCAGCCTCGCCTGGTTCCGGCACCGGATTTCTCGTCCGCCAGCTGGACACAGGAGAGGGATTTACGATGGGAGCTTCTCAGCAGCCTCACCATCTGGTTCACCTGGAGGGCCCGGTGCTTTACGGCCTTTGAGGGGAGATTGGAGCCACCAGCAGAGACTGTACGGGGGATTTGGCAGGATTTGATCCACACCCTGCGAGGACAGTATGACCGCATCCGGGGAGACTCGAATGAGGCGATCTTGCGGCGCCAGGCCTTTCACACCACTTGGCGCTGTGGCCCCTTCTACACCTTACACACGGGATCCCCCCGTTGGCACTACAGGCCACCTGTTTGGCTTTTCCCCTCCCCCTATTGTATGATTTAGCCTCTCAGTCCTTTGTACTGATGCTTGTATTTTGCAGCACCTAGGGAGAGTCTCCTGGGCTGCCTGCTGTATTCACTGCTCTGTTTCTCTTATGAGCAAGAGAGATCTTTTGTAGCCCTACGGGCGTTTTTTTTATATAACTAATGAAAGGATCTTTTCTCGGGGAAAAAAAAAAAACACTGATCGGGCATTTCAATAGTCTACCAGAGTCATTTCTGTAGATGTCCTGAACTTTGAATTTGTTTCTGACCAGTAGCATACATCCACCAGAACCCCTAATAGCATTGCTAGTGACACAGTCATAGCCTCTGATGTTTAGAGGTTCTTCCCCCGTCTTGGTCTCCTGGAGCATAAGGATGTCGAGGCTTTCCCTTTTGATGAAATACATAGCTTTTGCCTACTATAAGAGCATAAGCCTCTTATATTCCATGAGGCCATCTTGATGATCTGTGAGAAGGCATCAGTTGTTCCCATCTAGTTCTTTGACAATATCTTGATCGAGATCTTGATTCCCTCCCTTCAAGAGGACAGCAAACTCTTTGGCCCTATTCCTAGCTTCCTTTTTGATGTTGCTTTTTGTTCCCAGTTTGTTGGTGATTTCCTGGAGAGGGTTTCTTTGGGGCAAAGTCTTGCCTTTCTCACTCCTCTTTTAAGTGGCTGTTTTCCAGTCATCCAACTCTTTATCTTTCTGTTTAGCAGATTTGGTGGTGCCCTCTCTAGCTCTCTCAGCGTTAGCTCCTTCTGCTTAAGCATCAGAGCTCTTCTGTGAGGTGCTGTCCTTAGCAAGGTTTTGCCCAATGTCCTTTCCAGGGGACTGAACCTTCGGGTTGGGGTCACTACCAGAGCTTTTCTCAGCCACATGTTTAGGTTCAGAACAATCAACCTGGCAGTCCTTTGCAAAATGTCCAAGAGCTCTACACTTGTTAGCAGGTGTCAGGGAAGAGGTGGAACTGAACCTCGATGACCACAGGGCATCCATGCAGATCAAATTCTAGAAACTCTGGTATTTCTTGTCTCCTGTCCCCAAAGGATACATGCTTTTCTAGAGGCTCTTGGATGGATACCGTGTCTAGGAACATGAAGAACCCTGCCCAAAGCTGTTGCAATATCCTTAGTTTGATCCCAGAAGAAGTATGGCAGGCCTGGGAAGTACACCCACTGTTACGACCCTGGGTTTTTCCCTCTGGACAACAAGCACGGGCACGGGATGGACACATGTGAACAAGCATAGAGTTTGGGTATGAAAAGGAAACTCGTAAATGGTGACCAGCCCAACTGTAAAAAGGGAACAAAAGGGATTTTGATGTTATAAGGTTTTTAAAACCTTTGAAGATTTTTAAATAATAATAATAATAAAAGCATGCGTTTTTCAAACCCTTGCTCTTTGGCGTTTGTATGAAAAGCGCATCGTTCTCTTTATAAGGGTGGCGAGCTTGAGGAAACTGTGTGGGTGCTGCTGGCCGTGTGGAGGGCGCCGGATGGCTTACGCTGGGCGCTGCTAAAGTTGCTTTTGGCGCTGCTGTTACGCGTGGGGTGGTGCTGCTGCCGCCACCAGGAGCTGTTGCAGCCGCTGCCGTCACCAGGAGCAGTCGCTAACGCCACCAGGAGCAGCCGCTACCGCTGTCGAGTACAGCCGATGCCGTCGTTGCTGCTGTTACTGTTGCCACCGGGTCCTGCTGCCACCTCCGTCGGGACCTACTGCCGTCGCCGCCGGGTACAGGACCATCTCCGCCGCTGGGTACTGTGCTGCCGCCGCCAGCTGGAGCTACTGTTGGCCGCCGCCGCTAGCTACTGCTACTGCCGTTGCTGTTGGCTGATGCTGTTGTTGTCGTGTTGCTGTTGGACGCTGATAAGATACTGATGCACATGACCTACACTGGGGTGCTGCTGTACCTAGGCTCCAGGCAAGTGCTGTTATGCATGGGCAGTCAAGCAGGTGATCAGGTGGTTGAGCATGGGTTACTATCGGTAAAATGCGACAAGTGACTATATCTAAGGGCTACTGTCAGTAATGGGCAGCTAGGCAGGCGTCAGGCAGGAGTTTCTATGCAGATAGTTGGGCAATTAGACGAGGGTCAGATGGGAGGCTCTCTACGCCAGGAGGCTGCATGTGTGGAAGCAGCCAGCGTGGGTCTCTCTCTCTCTATCTCTCTTGGAAGAAGGTGAGCTGAAGGAGGCACCGAGGGGCTAATAGCCAAGGGGTTTCTCTCTCTCTCTTCGCAAGCAGGGGTTTCTCTCTCTCTCTTCGCAAGCAGGTTTTGTTTACGAGATTAGGATGCAGAGGATCAAGCTGCATATGCACAGGATGATGTTCTTGGAAGAGATGTGTTGTTGCTCTTCGACTTGGACTTATGTGTATTCGAGGATGGCTTGACACGTCCTCTATCTTTCTCTCTCTAGGTTTTTGGCACCGTGATTGGATGGTGTATCTGTGGGTTTCTTATGGAAACAGGACATGGATCCTTCGAGAGGAGACAGGACTTTGGTATCGGGGATACAAGCCTATGGTTTATGGATACAGGTCTATGGTTTATCAGATATAGGTCTTTGGTTTCATGAGGAAAGCATGTCTCTGGATTCATGTGAACAGGTCCTAGTTTTCTCGATGTTACATGCAAGCTGTGACTATAGAAAGGACATATGGTTTGGTACAGCCCTACTGCTATTTGGAAAAGGGTTGTGAGATCCTCGGTTGAGATAGAGAAGACCTTTTCAAGCAAGGAGGTGTCGTACAGGTGTGCCTTCTCTATGGAATGCTTTGCTGTAATAGCGTGAGACCTTATTTGGAAAGTCCTGGGCGAAGAGCTAAAAGGGATCCTATTGGTAAAGGATTCGACAAGTTGTACTATGTAGTCATTTTTAATCAAGTAAAGAAATATCACAAGGGGCGCCACTACGTTTTGGTGTCCTTGTACTATTTTCAGGAGCATTCTAGCTCCCCTGTTTGTTTTCCTTTTTCAGGTTCTCATGGGCGATGAACTGTTTTGTGTGCGAGTGTTTATTCCACCGCCTGTCAGATTTCTGAAGGCCAGTTTCATGGTTCCATCGTCGAGATATCGTCGACTTTCTCAAGGAGGCGAGCCCGTGGTTGTCACATCAAAAGCTTCAACATGTGGAAGGTGAAAAGGAAGTGCAGGAAAAAGCTGAGGATGAAGCTCAGGAGAAAAGACACCAAGGATAGGAAGTAGTCAGCCAGGAACAAGAAAGCAGATGAAGTGTTATGGTGCAAACGATAGGTTGAAGGCTATGGCTTTTTGACATTTTGTCACCAGTGGTATCTTCATGGAAGCTTCATGGAGTTTAAAAGGCAACTTCGTTCTATGTTTAGCAGTGGTGATCTACTATGCTTCATTGGTGACTCGTGCTTACCACTTGGGTGGAGTGCAAGCAAGTTTTGGATGCATGAGGATGTATCAGATGAGGCCCAACCGGAAGTGGAGGAACTTGATGAGGTTCTTATTCCCGAGCAAATACTGGCACATAAGGAAAGAAAGGTATAAGGTAAAGTTTCCCGTCGCTATCTTGTGAAGTTTAAAGAACTATTCACCGATGGATGCGAAGCGGATGGAGGAGGGTGACTTAGCAGATTCACCTCAGGTATTGCAGCTTTATCTTGATGCCTTTGAGTTGGAGCCGACTCTTGCTATGGTTCATTCAGGTTCAGCAGAGCATGGGTATGGAGCATTGCCTGATGCTCAAGAGGGGGGTAGCATCTCCAATCCCTTGTTACAGACACGCTCAGTTTTTCATCTAGAAGTCGCTTGGTGACATCTTTTGTATTCACCCGAGGTACTGAGGCTGATAGTACATCTGCTTATGGGACTTCTATGATATTGTGTACTAGTCACATGAGATAGTAAAGTTGGGTATGGTTCACAGTCGGCCGCACCATGAACTATAACTGCAACTATGGATAACTCTGTCTACACTTATGGTTAACAGAGATGGTTTTTGCCTTTGGAACTAAGGTATGACTGAGGAAGACTGGGACATTGATCTTTGTCATATGGTTATGGCTGTTCTTGACCACAGGATCAGTCAATTGGATTTTGAGATGATGCTATTTGTGGAGATGGTCTCCTTTGGAATGGCATGGTTTGGTTGAGCTCAAAGTTTGCAGCAACCTGAGTTAACATTCGAGACTCTATGAAGGTCATAAGTCTTGCGAGCAGTCCTAGAGTTGGTTTGGTTCATATATGGATTGAACTCTATTTGTGCATGTATTTATACACTTTCTGAGGTATTATGGTATTTTGGTGCCATTGGATCTTGGTACCCTTGAATCTTGGTACCCTTGAGAATACATTGGACAATACTCTGGATGTGTCAGGATGAGATGCATGTATGTTGATATGATACATCAGGTACTTTACCATGTTCATGGTGTATCACTGAATGTGGCTCCTAAGGGATGGCCATGTGTAGAGTGTGTAAAGCATCAAGAGGGACATATGTGGGAAGTACTTAGTGGATGTATAGTTTGGATGCATTGAATGCTTTCATATGCTCATGTTGTACCATCAGTTGTGGATCCTGCGGGATATTCATGGGTGTAAGGCTTGTGAGCAACCCTGAGACTGTCATTGTGGAGTGGGTAGAGCATCTTGAGGAGCATATTGTTTGTGAATGCATATATGTGTCATGCATATGTTTGTCATATGTAGAATGATGCATGGTTTTGTTTTTTGGCTAACACAGGTTACGTGTTTCCACTCGGTTTTAGACTTTTGCTGCATGGTTTTGTTTTTTGGCTAACACAGGTTACGTGTTTCCACTCGGTTTTAGACTTTTGCTGCAGGTTTTGAAGGAACAAGCAAGAGTTGTTTGTCACTCTGACGTGACGGTTTGGCCTTATTGTTCAGGATGATTGTTTCATCACCCAGATGCACTGGAGGGGCATCGCTTTTGGTTATATGGGGACTCTTTCTTCATTGGATGCTTACTGTGTTATTGAGTGCAATCGAGGATGCTTGCTATTTTTCAAGAGGGGGGTATGTTACGACCCTGTGTTTTTCCCTCTGGACAACAAGCACGGGCACGGGCACGGGATGGACACATGTAAATAAGCTTCGAGTTTGGGTATGAAAAGGAAACTCGTAAATGGTGACCAGCCCAAGTGTAAAAAGGATTTTGATGTTATAAGGTTTTTAAAACCTTTGAGGATTTTTTTAAAAAAAATATTTTTTTTGAAAAGCATGCGTTTTTCAAACCCTTGCTTTTTGGCGTTTTTATGAAAAGCACATCGTTCTCTTTATAAGGGTGGCGAGCTTGAGGAAACTGTGTGGGTGTGGAGGGCGCCCGATGGCTTACGCTGGGCAATGCTAAAATTGCTTTTGGCGCTGGTGTTACGTCTGGGGTTGTGCTGCGCAAGAGCTAGAAGCTGCTGTTGCTGCTGCCGCCACCAGGAGCTGTTGCAATCGCTGCCGTCACCAGGAGGCAGCCGCTAACGCCACCGAGAGAGCAGCCGCTACCGCTGTCGAGTACAACCGATGCCGTCGTTGCTGCTGTTTTACTAGGGCGAGCTGGAGCTACTGTTGGCCGCCGCTAGCTGCTGCTCTACTGCCGCCAGCCACCACTACCGTGTTGCTGTTGGCTGATGCTGTTGTTGCCGTGTTGCTATTGGGCGGCGCTGATAAGATACTGATACACATGACTTACAGTAGGGTGCTGCTGCACCTAGGCTCCAGGCAAGTGCTGTTATGCATGGGCAGTCAAGCAGGTGATCAGGTGGTTGAGCATGGGTTACTACCGGTAAAAAGCAACAGGCGACTATATCTAAGGGCTACTGTCAGTAATGGGCAGCTAGGCAGGCGTCAGGCAGGAGTTTCTATGCAGATAGTTGGGCAATTAGACGAGGGTCAGATGGGAGGCTCTCTACGCCAGGAGGCTGCATGTGTGGAAGCAGCTTAGCGTGGGTCTCTCTCTCTCTATCTCTCTTGGAAGAAGGTGAGCTGAAGGAGGCACCAAGGGGCTAACAACCAAGGGGTTTCTCTCTCTCTCTTCGCAAGCAGGTTTTGTATACGAGATTAGGATGCAGAGGATTAAGTTGCATATGCACAGGATGATGTTCTTGGAAGAGATGTGTTGTTACTCTTTGACTTGGACTTACAGGGATGGCTTGACACATCCTCTATCTTTCTCTCTCTAGGTTTTTGGCACCGTGATTGGATGGTGTATCTGTGATCCTTTGAGAGGAGACAGGACTTTGGCATCGGGGATAGAGGCCTATGGTTTATGGATACAGGTCTATGGTTTATCAGATACAGATCTTTGGTTTCGTGAGGAAAGCACATTGTCTCTGGATTCATGTGAACAGGTCCTAGTTTTCTCGATGTTACATGCAAGCTGTGACTATAGGAAGGACATATGGTTTGGTACAGCCCTACTGCTATTTGGGAAAGGGTTGTGAGATCCTCGGTTGAGATGGAGAAGACCTTTTCAAGCAGGGAGGTGTCGTACAGGTGTGCCTTCTCTATGGAATGCTTTGCTGTAATAGCGAGAGACCTTATCTGGAAAGTCCTAGGTGAAAAGCTAAAAGGGATCCTATTGGTAAAGGATTCGACAAGTTGTACTATGTAGTCATTTTTGATCAAGTAAAGAAATACCACAAGGGGCGCCACTGCGTTTTGGGGCCAATCGGTGTCCTTGTACTATTTGTAGGAGCATTCTAGCTCCCTTGTTTGTTTTCCTTTTTTAGGTTCTCATGGGCGATGAAGTGTTTTGTGTGCGAGTGTTTATTCCACCGCCCGTCAGATTTCTGAAGGCCGGTTTCACCCACACTGGGCATTAGGACATCATCAGAAGTTTGAAGCCTCGGGACCACGGTAGGGCAAAAACCACATTCCCCTTGAAGGCAGCCACTGTATTAAGAATATAGTCCCTCTACTGCTCTAATTCCATCATGGCTTGGAAGAAGCCTTTACCTGCAAAATAGAACCTAGCCAATCTACCCTTTGTGCCATATACCTCCTGGAACCACCTGATAAAGACCTCTTCTGTTGGTGGCTTCCCATAAAATAGAAGAAGAGCCCACATGTAAGGGCTTTGTGTATACCAAAGAGAGTTTTTCCTATCTTTGCCAGTTTTGAATACGTTCTTACCTTCTTTGATCCTGGAGGCCATCCTACCCACCTTCTAGTAGACACCTTTTGAAGCAAAGCTCTAACAGGCTATGGTATGCTCCCGTGGGCTGTTATGTCAGCGTAGGTTTGCTTGCTCCCGCCTTCCATTTCAACCGTGAAGAGACAATCACCGTCAATTGGCGCTCTTCGCCTTTTCAGGGGCCTGGCCCTTCCATCGCCACTCGTGGTGTCCTCCACTGCAGAAGGGTACCTTCTAACCCTAAAATTTTGCAGAAATTTTCCCGCCCAATTCAAATTCTCACAGCATCCTCGTCAGTCGCTCAACTTTTCTAAAAGTTAAAAATATTTTCTATGCTTGCGCGAGACGCGCTTCGTCGTGAATCGCGATCCGATAATGTTTGTCAGTTCCATGAAGAGTACCGAGTTCGTGTAGACGTGGAACAGAGATCCCTCACAGAGATCCCTCCCCCGATTAAGTAATTAGTCATCTTTTCGACGTCGACGGGCTTCTTAGTCGGTGCTCATCTATAAATGGGGCTAACTGCGCTCAGCGTTTCTCACTCGCAAACATCATGTCTCGCGTTCCCGTCATTCCGCTCCTAGGCCTCATGGTGCTCAGTTGCGTTGATGCTGCCGCCGCCCTGGCCGCAGGAGGTAAGACTCTCATCAGTACCCACTCGCTGGCTTGATGGATCTTGTCGTGTGCGCTCTTAATTCTAGGCTGTCTAGTTAGAGCAAGACTCCTCTTTTGCTCATTCGACGCTGGGGTGGACAGGTGACGATGATGCAGCTGGAAGAACAGCCCAGACGTAGGTACTTTTATCTCCTTGCCACAGTCAATCAAGGCCTCATATATATTATGCTAGGTTAACAAGTCACAAATTTTTACTTTCAAGCGAGAGTTCGTCGAAGCTCTCAATGTGCACCCGAGCTTTGTAATAATTTGCGAACCATCGAAATAATAATTAGCCACACAGCCTGCACATTAATACTCACAAACATATCATCAAGGCTATGGTACGTAAAGTCACAGGAGAATATTGAGATCGATATGATGTTAGCCATCGGTACGTGCCCTAAATTTGCATGGACATACAAATGATAGCATGGTTTTGATGCAAAAGTTTTGCCTATCATCTCATCTTGGCTCCTCCCTAATGGAGCTTAATGCTTATATTTTCAAAGTGGATTCCACTTAAGCTATTTCTTAGCTCAATGCAATAAGATAAAAGCCTTATAGGCTATCATCTCATCTTGGCTCCTCCCTAATGGAGCTTAATGCTTATATTTTCAGAGTGGATTCCACTTAAGCTATTCCTTAGCTCAATGCAATAAGATCAAAGCCTTATGGGCTTCAAAATCATGAAAATCACCAAGAAACCAAGGTTTTTTCCTTCTAAGATATGACAATAGATTGCCCTAATATAAATAAACTTCAAATCAAAATCAAAAGCAATAAAACTAACATATCCAAGGCTCCAAAATCATATGTTTTTTAAAGTGCGCCTTCCTAATCAATACCAGGCAATATTGGGTGATCCCATTAGCTTGGAATGGATGGATGGACGAAGCTAAGCCCTAGGTCAGTCCTTGGCTATGGCACTAAATATGTTCAAGGTAAGAGCTTACCTTAGCCTTGCCGAAGCATATCATTAGGTCTTGCCTTAGAGCTACAAATGCAACTTCCCTATGTGGGTGCGTTATATCATTCTCATAACCCAGTGGTTGCATCATGTATACTTCTTCTTAAAAATCACCATGCAAGAAAGCACTATTTACATCCATCTGATGGAAGACCAACCCTTTGCTATAACCATAGCAATGAGGGTGGTTGCAAGGTGAGGGTACTAACTTTCATTCACACTCTCTGAAAATAGGACATCGACGCAACGAGTGAAACTCTCGGGCGGAGTATCTCGATCGAGATATCACCATAAAAAAAAAATGGCATGTCCCTCTCGAGCCAAAATCCCTATATCTCAATCGAGATATCAATAACCGCCACACAGTAGGTTCAGAAGGGAAGTCACCATCCATGTCACTAATACATGTCACCGCCAAATCGCTATCTCGATCGAGATATGTAGGCCACTCGGATCCACGTCAATGCCACAATGGATCCCCCTCAACTTGCCCACTTGGATGTACATTCAGCATTATCAGTAATGTCGTCTCCACCGTCCACATATCTCGAATGAGATGTTGAAATGCAACCTCGACCATTGACGTATCTTGATCGAGATATGGAGATGTGATCTCATCCATTCATATATCTCGATCGAGATACCAAAATGCAATCAAAGCCGTAGAAATATCTCGATCGAGATAAGCTCATATAATCCGAGCCATCCATTAACCTCCATTCCGAGAAGCGATCCCAGCCGTTGACATATCTCGATCGAGATATATAGTTAAATCGGGACCGTCCAATGTATCTCGATCGAGATACGTAGTCAAAATTAAAACACCATCCATTTATCTCGATCGAGATACCTACGGCAAATCGAAGCTGTTTATTTAACTAACCCTAAAATCAAGCAAACATCGGGGCCGTTTGTTTCGCCAACCCTAAAACCACGCATACATCCGGGTCGTTCATCTTGCAAACCCTAAAATGTATGCCACCGAACCTCGATCAAGATTATAAAACCACTAAGTTTTTTCCCCCTCATTCTCTCACGTCGTTTTCACTCTCTTTTAAGCGTAATTAGTGGGCTTTGAATCCATCATTAGTGGTGTTTTAAAGCTTAATTAGTGCTAGATTAGTATTTTCTTATAGCTTCATTAGTGCTAGATCAGTGGTGTTTTAGAGCTTCATTAGTGCTAGATTAGTATTCTCTTAGCAAGTGCTAAGCATTGGACCTTTCACATTGCCTGCTCGTCTGTGTTAGGCTTAGGGTCTAGCATGGAGTCACGTGAGGAGGGCCAGGAGAAGGACCGCTCGTTTATTGTGGACCTCATGCAGAGATAGACCGTGAGTTAGCGACTATCCGTATGAGTGCTAGAGACACACCATCTACATTACATATTGTGTCGGACTTGGAGGCGATGCTCTCATCCCTTCGTAGCCTTCACGATGTTGTTTATGTAGATGAGTGGATAGCACATCACCATATTGCTCCAGTATCGCAAGGTGTGTAAGCTTGGTCCTGTTAGGGATGGAGTATACTTGGACTTTTTCCTTGATAGCCGTGGGATACGGGGCCTGGGGCAAGGAAGCCCCTTGCTATTTCGTATTGTTCGCATCCTCGTATGGCGGCACATATCTATAAATAGTTGATATGTTGTTGCATATGGGAGGATGCCGAACAACCGCAAGATCCCCATCTACTTTGCAAAGCAGATATATGCAGAGTTTATGCTAGGGGAGCAAGCTGACTACACCACCCATTGGCCCGGCGGTGGCAGTGCTGGTCGAGGTCATCTCTAGGACCAGGGGAGGCGGCCTCCACCAGCTCTTCGTGTAGTTGCTACTACAAATCCTCCGTTACTGTCGAGGCACTAGGCGCTCAGGTGGGGATCGACATGCGGAGTACCACTGAGAGCATCCAGCACATGGTGCAATTGTTTTCACGATCAATACTGACAGATGTCAAGGTATTTATACATATACATTGGGTTGATTGTGTCATGTAGGGTCCCATATCTACGAGTGAGAGACTCACACAAGAGTTGCTAGAGGTGAGAGCAGAGATCAATCACCTTAAAGTAGCATTGCAGATGGCAAAGGTAGCCACTACAGAGGCGCACCATGCGAGAGAGATTGACATCCACATGGTAGGTCTCTCTTGTATGTAAAAGAGTTATAATTAAGGTCTAAAGTTATAAATTTCTTTAAGTAATACCTAATTAGACAGACTAATTAATTTTTTGTATGCTTTACTTTTTGAGTAGGCCAAGACTGAGGTAGAGAGTGCTAGACCTGAGGCTGAGTAGCATATGATCATGTAGAGGATTGCGCAGAACAAGGCAGAGCAGTTGATCTTGCATGTTCGGGAGTTCCGTAGGTCTTCTGATGCGACAATTCCCTCCTTGCCCTTGTATCCACGGCATGTTATTATAGAGGTTTTAGCGACCTTTTCACCTCAGGATGCACCACCCTTTCTCCGCGACTCCTGCTGCGCTCTATGCCTTGAGGACATCAACAATACTGGTGGATATGCTCTGAGATGTGGATATGTGTCCTACAACACCCAGGAACCAGTACATTTCTGAGCATGTCCCTCTTGGCGAGCAAGAGTCGACCTAGCAAGCATACAAAGTTCTCTGCATTGACAATCTTCACCCAGGCTTCGCTCGAGTCGTTGCTAGGACTGGTACGCCTCTTGATTTTACATCAGCTATAGTGACTTAGGACTCAATGCCGTTGATGACAGAGATTAGAAGCCTGAGGTGCCTCTAGAGATTGAGTAAAGTGCACATGAGTTTGATGGATACCAGAGAGTCCTTCAGGAGAGTCGGCTCACAGCACGCGAGTGTGTGCGTGGTGCTAGTCCCAGTGTCACATCAGGTGATGGTACTGGCAGCAGTGCTACTTCACATGAGCAGTGTGTCCTTGCTTCGATGGTGACCAAACTTTGCTAGTATGTGGGGGGGGACACCCCCCCATGCTCGCAAACTTTGGTCGTCCCACCAAACGATGTTTAGGTTATCAATTAGCACCGAGAGTGGATTTTTCAAGTCTCTTAGTGCTCAAGAGGCCATGGCCAGGTTGAAAGGTACGTAGTGTACGGTACGCTATCAGTAGGTACGGAACGTACTTCTGTACAGAACAAATTTTAAGGTACGTAAACAGTACGTACCATTTGTAAACAGTCCTAGAAACCTGAATATTTTGTAGACATAGCAACCAAAATACTTAAAATAAAGGCTGAACCTCATTACTTAAAGTTTAAATCCAATTATCAGTTACCAAGCCCATTACACAATACCTCATGTCAACAGTCATAGTGATATAAGCAAGAACCATGAAAGTCATAGATGATAAAAGAGAGTACAAATATCATGTCTATAGCACATGTCCTGGTGGTCCACAAGTGCAAAAAGCAAAACAATGAAACACTACAGTTGTCTAGACTCTAGAGTCTAGACGCAAGAGTCTCAAATCTCATCATCAGATGAAGATGATGAATCTTCTGAAGAGAGCATGCCTCCATCATTGATACCATTGCCCTCTTCATCCCTCAGCAGAGCAACAAGCTCCAGTGCATCCTCGTCATGTGCCTCGGGAATCTGAGTGTGAATGAGTACGACAGTCTCATTTGCACGCCTCTACTGGGTGCAACGAACTGGAAGCTTTCCCTGCGAATGCTCTCTCGTCTTGTAGAGTCTGGATCTGGAGCTGCCTGGCGTAGAGGAATGCTGAGAGATCATGCACATGAGCAGGTCACACAACGATCCACGCTCTCAAGCTCTCTATGTAAAGCTCTCAAAATCTCATCTTGCTCATCTCTAATCTGCCGATCCACAAGCTCCGGGCTGGGTTCATCTACCAATTTGAGTAGTGTTGGATCAACCTGTTTAAACATGCCACAAATTGCATATTGGATATTCATTGAACTAGAAAAATATTTTCTACTTCTAAGTTCTTCTTGAGTCCAAATTCCAATTTATACCTGCTTCGGTGACCCCAAAGCATGGTAGCTTCGCACAAGCCTCATGTTAGCTCTGCAGTACACCAACTTCTCTAATTGAGAAGTACTAAGGCGATTCCGAATCTTGGTGTGTATAAGAGAGTATGAGCTCCAGTTCCGCTCACATGCTCCAGCTGAGCAATCCTGTGCAAAAATGAGTGCAATGCGAGCAAATTTGTAAATCTTTTAATGCTAAAACATCAAGCTTCACTTCCGAAGACTATACTTTAGAGATTAATTACAAGTTACCTGAGATAGAACACGAAGAGCAAAGCGTGAAAGGTTTGGAAGACCAACCCTTCCATAAGAGTGCCACCATGTCAAAGGGAATTTCATGGCTTCCTTCCTCAATGACACAGGTCTCGCAAATGAAGCACCAATACCACTCATGTAAGTGGTGAACTCTCTATCGATCTGAAGTTGCTCCTCCTCTGAGAACATCCTCTGAGAACATGTAAGTGGTGAACTCTCTATCGATCTGAAGTTTCTCCTCTGAGAACATCCTTCCAACATACTCTAACTGCTTCATGCTCAAAGCAGTATTATTCCATAGCTCTGGCAACCTGTAGAGAGGATGGAGCATGGCAGCCATCGCATGGATGGGACAGCTCATGAATGTCCACCGTTTGTCTACAATGTCCAAGATCTCACCTCGGCTGAAAATGAGAGATTGAAAATACATGTCTTAGGTTATAGTGCTAAGTGTACACATGTCAGTCCTGACATGTCATGAGAATCGAGAATCGAGAAGTCATAAAAATCAAAGAAAGAGGAAGAAATTAGAACTATTGCTTACCGTTGAGCAATCATCATGGAGCACTGAGCAACATGGTCTTTCATTTGCATAAACAAATGAAAGACCAGCCCCAAAGTTGAGCCCTCCATGTCTGTAAGCCGGAGAAAACATACACGGGCTTAAGTGCAACTGAAAGGCTATGAACTTGCTGCCAAAAATCATCATCCAGGATCCGCCTCTGCAAGTATTTTTTGTACGCTCATCATCTGAATGATGCATCTGTCTCGCCACCTTGGACCCACAACTGTTGATGATAGTGAATCTCTTATCTTGTAGAGCCTATCCAAGACCAAGAATATGTAGGCAAACCTGGTCTTGGAGGGTCTCACCATATCCAAAGGGCTATAGCTCTGAAAGATGGCAAGAGCCTGATGCTTCTTGCGGAAGAAGGTGGTGATCTTTACAGCATCTGCAACAATGGGCTGCACCCAAACAAGCTTCCCGATGTCTTCCATAAGTAAATAAAGACAATGGGCAGCACATGGAGTCCACACTATATGTGGAAACTCTGCCTCGACCATTTGACCCATTGCCTTGCAGTTAGAGGCGTTGTCGGTCACCACCTGCACAACATTGTCCTCCCCAACCTCAAGGATAGCCTATCGAATGTGGCCATAAATGAACTCCCCTGTGATCCTGTCTCCTGCTCTCCCTGCATCCACGACACGCAAGAAATAGTTGCCCAAGCAAGATGACACAAGGATATTGATTATGTGCCTCTTGCGAATGTTTGCCCACCCATCTGAAATAATAGTGCATCCAAACTCCTGCCAACTTGCTTTCATAGGAGTGAGCGCCTTGTCTATCAAGGCCTTCTGCTCATCCAACATGGATGTACACATCTTCGTATACTCAAGACCTGTCCACATCTCAGTAGGCCCTACGTGCGCAATTGCTTTCACCATTCTTTTCCATTGGTCTGTCCTTAACACATTGAAGGATATATTACAGTCAATAAGAGTACGACAAATCTCCATTTCTGCCACCCTTTGTCGCTCCTTTACCCAAGCTTGTGATGAGATACAAGAACGCAGAGTGGATTGCTTTGATGCCTCCCCTCCTGTACCTCTCGCATCTTGTGGTAGAAGGTCCTCATCATCGGCAATACGTGCCCTCTTCCTACCTGTGGTGGATTGGGCTGAAGCCAAAAGACTTTCACCCTCATCTAGTGTACCTGAACATGTAACATCTCCAATAAAAGCATCATGGAGAGCATCTTGCGTACTTTCACCACCTCTAACACTGCTTGCACCACCCATTGCAGGACAATTCTCCGCAATCAATTGGTCCCTCACAGCTTGTGGTATTTTATCACATGGACCACATTGATTGGTGCACCCGACCGATACCTGTCATGTGCTTGATGATGCGAGTTATGGTGCTAGTGTACTGCTCCCCGCAATACTTGCATGCCCATAGCCGAGTACCTGACCCTTGCTGAGAAGGGGTATTAACAACCCTCAGGACATTGGTGTGGATTGCCCAGTTCGGGTTAGTCTTGCGCGGCATGATGAAGTCTGGGCAGGAGAGAGAGCGAAGAAATTTGCTCTGCAAAGTTTTGCAGGTACACACAGGGGACACGATTTTGCAAGTACACACAAAATGCCCAAATTTTGGACGCTTATCTACAATCGCATGTTCGTCACACACGCACCTCACCACACGCCACACATTTTTTATTTTTTTAAATGATTCCGTACGGATCCGTACAGTACGGTACTGTACCGTACCATACGGCTGTACCGTATTCTACGGATCCGTACGTACGTACGGCAGCAACCTTGGGCCATGGTAAATCCCGCTCTTCCCCATGCCATCGTACCCAAACATGCTCCGATGGTGGCGAAACTTTGCGTGCATGTGGGGCGAGACCCCACCCACATGCTCGCAAAGTTTGGTCACCATTGGAGCATGTTTAGGTTATCAATTAGAACCCGTTGTGGATTTTTCAAGTCTTTTAGAGCTTGAGAGGCCATGGAAAATCCCGCTTTGCCCCATGCCATCGTACCCACACATGCTTTGATGGTGACCAAACTTTGGGAGCATGTGGGGGGGTCTGCCCACCAGTGCGAATTTTTCAAGTCTCTTAGTACTCGACAGGCCATGGAAAATCCCGCTCTGCCCCATGCCATCATACCCACACATGCTCCGATGGTGACCAAACTTTGGGAGCATATGGGGGGGGGGATTTGGTCACCATCGGAGCGTGTGTGGGTACGATGGCATGGGGCAGAGCGGGATTTTCCATGGCCTCTCGAGCACTAAGAGACTTGAAAAATCCACATTGGGTACTAATTGATAACCCAAACATCGTCCAATGGTGACCAAACTTTGCGAGCATGTGGGGGGGTCCAATAATATTAGCTCTTGTAGAATCAAGGAGATCTCTTTATATTGTTTTTAAGAGAGATTCACCTATTATTTTATTGTAGTACCACTTGTCCTCGAAATTCTCAAATCTGAAATAATAATATTCTATTTGATCTAAAAACGTGAAGCATCTAAGATGTGGCACTCTTAAATGCCCACTTGACTTTTCAGCTTCGAAATCCTTCCAAATAGATTGCATTTACGTATTTCAAAATAGGAAAAGTTAAAAAATGAAATAACTTGATGTAGACGTCACATTTTCAAATTTCTTTTTACCCACGCCTACCTCTATGCTCTAAGAGTGTGACTATTAATTTTCATCATTTTTCATTAAGTATACAGGGGTTTATGAATTTTTTCTTCATTTAGAGACTTCTCTAGATTTTTTAAAATAAGAAAAGTAGGGTTTTTAGTTTAGGGCGATTTTAGTTTGCTTTGATGAGATATTGCTTTAGGTTTTTCACTCTCCCTCCTTTGTACAAAGAAAATTCAAACCTATGTTTGTTTTCTTTAGTAGCTATGCTCAAGAGCTTTCTTTCCCTCCTAAACCACATTAATGAGTTTAGATATTCTCAATCATGGGGTTTCTTCTCTTCTATAGCAGAGAAATTGAAGGGTAGGTTGATTATTTGGTGCCATTTAGTTGGAAACCACATATTCATCTTCCTCTTCAATCATCTTTTTGTTCATCAATCTCTGCAAAAGAATCAAAGAACAAGAGAGCAATGGAGATATTGTTTGAGTTATTTTGTTTTCTTTTCAATTTTGACCATCTTATTGTTCTAAACGTGATTTAGTCATGTGTAAAATAGAAGATAATAGTTGAGTTTAATTATATTATTTCTGTGCTATTTGGATTGTTTATTTATTGATTTTTTTGACTGCAACAAGTGTGTGAAATATAATTGTTGATTAATAGTATTGATTTAGTTTTAGGATATATTGAAGTCTATATGTTATGTTCAATAATGTTATTTCTCATTTATGATGTTATTTTTGTGTTATTTGGGTGAAATAAGTGTGTTATTTTGATTACAATTTATGATTTAGTTTTATATTATATTGAAGCTATATCTGGTTAAAGTTGTGTTCAATAATGTTATTTCTGGTTATATTTTTGAGTTGTACAAATGTATAAAAGCTACCTTTTTGTTAATAGTTGTATTTTGTTCAGAGCTAATTTTTGGTTAATAACTGTGTTTTGTCCAAATGCTAATTTTAGGATGCAGGCTGGAACAAGAAGAGAGAAATTCACTTCCAATTGGAGGCCGAGTACGCACCGCTAGACAAATGAACGGCAACAAGTAGAAAGCAACCAGAGATAATGCAACAAGAAAGAAATGCAAGGAAAAAACATGTCGATCTTTGGGTTGAGGGGTGTATTTATCCACCCGATCCAATTACCCAAACACCTCCACAATTTAGTGGGCTTACATCTTTCATTAAGTATGTGTGTGAAGGTAATGCAGGGTTATTGGGATACACTAGGAGGCTAGTAATGCTTCCTCATTATAGTGTTTGCACATTTGTTCAGTGCACCATGATAGGCATGGATACAAGGATTAAGGAGCTCAAAAAATCACTAAGTGAAAAGGACAGAGAGAATCAAAGTCTACAAGATGCGATGCATGTTATGGAAAATGCGGTACATGTTGTCGAGGTAGACAATGTAGAATTGCATTGCAAAATGCAAGGTTTGGAGAAGGACAACAAAAAGACGGCAGCAATACTTTCAAAGACTGTTGTTGTTGGACCCTCAAAACGAAAACAAAACAAGCATGTGAGTGTGTGAGGTGGCTCAAACCCCTTCATGAGTTGACCAGAGAGGGAGTGGGCAATATAATCGGTGGGGTATATGCACAATGTGCAAACATAAAGAATATGTTTTCCAACCCAAGTGAAGAGGTTGATGATGCAATTGCAAAGGTCTTAAGCAAAGGTATGGTGAAGTATGCCTTGGAAAACCCAAATTCAAAACCATTGGTGATGATGTTGCAAGAGTACGCTTGAAGGAGGTAAGCAATACCTTCATAGCTACAGATGCTCAAGGCATATGTGACAAGGTAGGGATTAGCTCCGAATTCTATGCTATGATTTATAAGTAATTGGATGCAGGGTTTAAGGTTGTTCTTAACAAGAGACGGGTGGTGACCATCCCTAAACCATTCCATGTAAAGCAGGGCACGAAAAGATCTTAATGCAAAAGTCTTAGACACAATTGGTGAGCCAATGCATTTGGAACATACACAGATGCTTAAGTCTGGATCAAAGGAAGTGCCCTTCAAATTGCATGTAGACAATAACTTTGTATTAAATGTATGCAAGCTACAAGCAGCAATGGTAAAGTTCTACAACATGTCTATCGAAGAGTGCAGAGGTAAGCTTCAATTTGTTTTGAAGCTTGATGAGAGTGCAGTCGTTAAGGGCCAAAAGCTTGAATGTGTTAGCTTGACACTAATGAATAGGGTGTTGGATCCCAGCATCAATTCAAAACATCCAAAATATTTCAATGTGCAATTGGAGAATGAAATATGGTGGCTTGCTACATTTGAGGTACCAAAGGAGAACCATGAAGTACTTAAGATTTTTTTTAACTTAACAGAGATACCAGATATTGTACGACAGCAAAACAATGGTGAAGTTTTGCATGTCGATGGATTTGGTGAATACAAGGTAGAATGGCATCTTGCTAGGTGGCGATTTGAAAACAATGAAATGTATGTTTGGTGTTTCAAATTCAACATCAACTGAGTTCCCTTGCTTATATTGCATGCAATCCAGGAAGAAAGGCAACGATGGGAAGAAACAATGGATTGCAACAAGGACAGGAAAATGTGGTGCTCCAACACTTGACCAATGTGTTCAAAGGAATGGAATGTTGGTGCCATTAGATCCTAAGTGGGATCCTATTTTAGAAATACCCTTAACAAGGGTCCACTTTTGCACCTTGCATTGCATAGTAAAAGGATAATAGATAAGTTGGTGTTTGAGTACGTGTGTTTTGCCTACAAGATGCAGCCTACTTCAGATGCTAATACAACATGTAAGAAGGTAGAACAAGTCTTGTCTGATGTTGGATTGCACCGGGGCCAAGCACCGGGGCCAAGTAGAAATAAAAAAGGACGAGAAATAGTCAGGAAAGAGTGGAAATTTGCCATGCAAATCGTGTTTTGGGGGAGCGAAAGCTAGGAAAATTCTTATCTCCACCACGAGATGAAGATGGTAAGTTTCTTGTAAAACAACCAGAGAAGTACGAAGCATGGAAAAAACTACACATGGTTGTCCCTGATCAGAGCAATGGGGGGGATAGAGTGGATAGCAAAGGCAAATGTGTCGATTGCACTTGATAAATTGGCACCACTTTTACAAAAGATAACATTCAATTCTGATAATGCCAATGCATTTAAAGAGGCGATTGCAAACTTTCATAAATCAATGATATGACAGAGGCATGGACTTCAAATTGCATTACATACTATATGGTCAGAGTGGTCTCTATTTTATTTTTACAATTAAATTGTGAATTTAATATTTTGAGTTTAATTGTGGATCTTGTGTTTTTGAATGCAGCACATACTTGAGGCTCATGGTCCATACTTTGCTGAACAAGAAAGTTTGGTCCACACAAGGCATGGAGCGATCTCATTGGCAAGGTCGATGGTGGATTCCAAAAAGCAACGGCACATGGAGGTGGAATCAATGATTCCAATCCTATGAGGCAGTTACTCCAATGGTGGTATAGGAGAATAGAGATAAGATATGAGGATAAATTAATAAAGTCCAAATCGAATGATACAAAAGCTGTTCACAGGGCAATATATGAAGTGAGAAAAGCAAGATATGAAAATAGAATGGCCAAAGAACATCATGCAGAATGGTTGACAACCACCCCAGAGAGAGTCGGTAGCAAATGGAAATTATAATTATGAAATAACATTTTATGTTTATGAGAGTATTGGAGCAATCCAATGTTTTGAAGAAATTGGTGTTTGCTAAAGTCAACATGGATAACTTTTTCAAAATAAGTGTTTACTAAAGTCAACATGGATAATTTTTTGATCGTGTTTATATGCATACTTGTGTGTGAGAGTATATGCATACTTGTGCGTGAACAGTTGTGTTATTTTTAAAGTTGACTAAACTATTACTTATAAGTTTTTATAAGTGGTGAGACATTTACATTTTATAGTCTTCTAGCTTTCAAGCCATGGCACGCACCAAGCAAAGTGCTAGGAGGAACCCTACTAAGACTTGCCCAACATAGCCCCAGGTCAATATACCAACGAAGACTGATAGTGAGCGCACTCAATCTGACAATCCAGGAGGCACTACTATAGGTACAACGCATCCACATCTGCCACATCACAAGAAGCGTAGATGGAGATCAGGCACTGCTGCTCTTCGAGAAATAAGGAAGTATCAGAAAAGCACAAACTTATCATACCGAGGGCACCATTTTCAAGATTGGTGAGAGAGATATTGCAAGATCTCCAGTGAATGTCTCGTAATAGGTTCTATGCAAGACTTAGTTCTACAGTCAACAATGTGTAGCGCGATGGTCAGCCCAAGCATTACTAGCTCTTCAAAGAAGCAGCTAAGGCATATTTGGTGGACCTCATGCATGATGGTTAGTTGGCAGCTATTCATGCGAAGCCCATCACTCTTATGGGGACAAGGATTTGAGACTTGTACTACGAATAATGGTGATGCCTTTAGTTTGAATATGGATAATCTGATTTGAGTAAATCATATGATGCGTCATGAACCTATGTTTCAATGTAGTTGTAATCTATGAGAAGTGTTTTTAATACAAGTACAATTTGATGTTTCTTTCTCAATATCTTGGGTGTTATTATCTTTTTCTCTTGTATAGTTTTTCAAGTTTATCGAAAGCATTATTTTTTTGTTTACAGGCCTCATATGGATTTAGGATTTTTCACACATGTATGCATGAAAGACTATAAATGTATAAAATTTCAATGAATTTAGAAGTTTTAAAAATTTTATCTTGACTAGAAATAATAATAAAAATTACTCTAAAAATTAGATTACTTTAAACATGGAACGAAGTTCTAGAAACCCTAGGGAATTAGTGAGATGTTGCATCAGA
This sequence comes from Cibotium barometz, assembly GCF_041138505.1. Classification (NCBI taxonomy): domain Eukaryota; kingdom Viridiplantae; phylum Streptophyta; class Polypodiopsida; order Cyatheales; family Cibotiaceae; genus Cibotium; species Cibotium barometz. The sequence goes on along the minus strand of NC_141057.1, from coordinate 2,664,419 downwards.
GGGGCTCTTATAAATAAGGAAATTACTAAATATAATAAAAATTACTAAAAATTTTAAAAGTTATTTATTTTCATTCTATAAAAATATATATAAGTTATATTTTTAAATTTTTGAAGTTATAAATATAAGTTTAGAGTCTTTTGTTTTCATTCTATTCTTGTTTTATCTTCTTCAAGAACATGGCTCGCATGAAGCAAACTACTAAGAGGGTTGATCCCCATGAAGGTCAGGCCCCCATCACCACCCACACATCGCAAACGTCGGTGGAGACCCGACACCATCGCTCTTTCGGGAAATCAGAAAGTATCAGAAGACGGCAAATCTTATGATCTCGAGGAGGCCTTTTCATCACCTCGTTAGGGAGATTATGGATGATTTGAACGCGAGCCGACTATCTCGATGGCGTCGTCGGGTCGACAATAGTGAGGCTCCCACACGATGGACAGCTGTAGCTTTGGAAGCTCTTTAAGAAGCTGCTGAAGCTTTTTTGGTGGACATATATGGTGACACGGTGTATGCAGGAGTCCATGCCAAGAGAGTCACCATCACTCACAAAGATATGCAGCTAGTTCTATGCATGCGGAAGTGGAGGGAAGATTATGGTGATGATGAGCCGCAGTTTAGGGTTTAGGATAATCTCATGTATATTTCACAATGTAATCTCATGTGATCATGATGTAAATGCTTTACTTAATGAAAATATATTTTTTTGATCCTTGCCAAGTGTTTACTTGTATTGTGATTTCAATTTCAAATTAATGGATTAAATATTATTTGTTGACTTCAATTTTAAATTAATGATTAAATATTATTTGTTGATTGCACGAATACAACAAAACTTTAAAAGTATATTTTTATTAACATAAAAACTGTTACATCATGACATAGAAGCAAGTACAAAAACCCTAAACTCTGCGCCTCTTAGAACTAGGCTCAGCAGAGTCAGGAGGTTTAAGCAAAGGAATTACAACAAAATTTCCTTTGAGCTCGAGCTAGATAGCATGAAGATCAATCTTCCCAGTGGCAAGACCTATTGCACAACTAGTGAATGAATCTTCCCTCCATGTTGAGCTTTGAAAAAGTATAGGAGCTTGCAACGCTTCACAAGCACCACCTTCTCTAAGCTTAATTTCATAGGCATGGACTTGAATGCAACACCCTTTGTTAAAGCCTTGATCTTCATGAGAGAGACTTGTCCATCAGGAGAGCATACTTTGTGAAAGACAATAATGTCTTGGAAGATTTTACCAATGTACTCCTTCAAAGCTACATCTTGGACTCTTCCTCCACCGCCCCTTGTTCCACCAACTCTATTGATGCAAACTCATTAACATAGACAATTTCCTGAAAAAAATATTTTCATGTAAAAATAAAATATTAAAAAATATTCTAAAATACAATTGCATGAAAAAAAATATTTTCAAATGAGATGAAATTGTCTGTGCGGGGCCTCAGAGGAGGCTTGGGGACCCCACACGTAATCTGGGATGCATCAGGGCCCTTTAGGCATACCATCCTCTGATGGCATGCCTGGAGGGCCCTGATGAGAGGATGGCATGCCTGGAGGGCCCTGATGCATCCCAGATTACATGTGTGGGGTCCACAGGCCCCAGAGGCCCTGCACAAAAATTTTCAAGAAGATTTTTTTTTAAAAATTTACGTACTTTCTCAGCCTCATCATTCTGTTTCCCGTCCGATGCATCTAGGTCTACCCTAGGGGATCTCTCTATCAACATGTACAGGGTTCGAGAGGTCAATGCATGGTCGAGGTCCAAAGAGCTCCTCCTGCAGCCTCTCAAATTCTGCATCTAAGATATCATACTCATCAGGAGCAGCTTTTGCAGCACTTCTTTGGATGTGGATGATTGTAAAGACATCATCCATGCTCATGCCATCGTATCGGCCAATCTCAGTTACTTGTGGATGGACATCCACAGTGTCAAAGTTAATGAGGTCTTTATTAACATCCTGGACAAGGTGGCACTATAGCTCTTCCTCCCTCAAATCCAAGACCTCAAGGACATCCTGCATGAGTAAGTACTCAACACCATCTATAGTGATGGCACTAGATGATGCAAGTATTGCATTCTCAGTAGGATGGGCTGCCTCTTGGTGGATAGTTGACAAGTCCAAAGACAAGCTACGTGCCTCCTCTTCTTGCTTGTCTAGGACTGTCTCCTATGGCTCCTTCTCATCATACGTGAGAAGATGCACCACTGGCTCCTCATCATTCTCCTCTTCAAAATCAGAGCATAATATATAAATAGCAAAGGCAATATCCTGCTCAATGAGATCAATCGGGTTTGCCTCCTCAAAAGTGAGGGGCACAGAGGTAGATCGGAAGGGAGGGAACATGTGCAAGTGCTCTTTGCACAACCTTTCTATGGTTGTCACCACTCGTCATGGAGAAGAGGAACTCTAGGGGTATCCACCGAGCAGTGGAGTTAGGGATAAAAAATGTGATATCATCACATCCTGCGCAAAAAAAATGCAAGCACTGAGCTATCGAGCTCTAGAGTCCTAAATATATTCTCTAGCTCAACACTCTGACAAAACCTGGGGTAAATCTGGTCCCACATCTGACCGTAAAACGGGTTTCACTCATCCACTGTGCGAACGCATCATGATGAGAAGCTATGGTGAAGGCGTAAAGGGAGCAACAAGCAAGGTGGATAGAAAGTGAAAGATAGAGAATGCAATAGAAGTGAATGAAAATAACCCCTACTTATAAATATAAGTTTATATATTACTTCATTAAAACTTTAATAAAGTAATATATATTTTATTAAACTGTTAATGGAGTAATATTTATTTCATTAAAACTCATGAGAGGAGGTGATGGCACTCAATGAAGCTAGTGGTGGGTCATGACTTTGGGTTTCGTAAGACTGGATGGATGCAATTTATTCTTATGTTTATTATTGTACTTAAAATATCTATAAACTTATATTTATTTTAATACCTTATGTTTATACTTTAGTAAATAAAGGATATTTTACTAAAATATAATAAATAATAAATCATACTTCTGTTTCTTGTTACATATTATTATTATTATTATATTTTATTATTTACAAAGTTACTTATATTATTATTTACACTTAAATATATACTTAAAGTTATATTTATATTTATTTTTATATCCGTAGACTTAAAATTAATGACACTTCATTAAAATATAAGAAATCACAAATCATATTTATATTTCTAAGATGATTAATTATATTATTATTTACACTTAAATATATATTTATACTTATATTTATAATTATACTTACTTATATTTATTTTTATTTTCTTACATATTAATGGGTTTGAAACACAGTAGACTTAAAAAAACCACTACAATTTATGAAAATAAAATAAAATAAAATTTAAAACACTTTTAGAGAAATAATTTTTAGTATTCACTTGAAAGAATAAGAATTACATGGACTCTACAATTTCAAGGATGTGTGGAGCAACACAGTGCTTGCATATTTTGTAATGTTCACTTCGACTCCCAACCTTCCTACCATCTAACTTAAAATAAAAATTACAAGGGGGATCATTGGACATGAGTTGGATTTCCTGCCTCAGAAAACTAAGGGGCCAATGACTTGCTACATTAACGCTAAAAGGGTCATGACCCTTTTAGCGCTAAAAGGGTCATGACCCTCCCAAAGAATATTCACATCAATGAGTGCTGAATGCATGCCATCTCGCATGTCTTGGTCCAAGCTAAGCCACTCCCCTCGTAGAAGCGAATGCATAAAGTTTGTCTTGCAATGAATTACATGTCATAAAAAACAAACAACCAAAACAAGATCAACAATCAGTGTCTTGCAATGAAGTACTTATGAATAAAAACCATCAACAATCAACAAACACAATAATTTTGCAATCTTACCTAAAGGTAACATCTGACAACAACATACAAAGTAGTTGGTCTATAGTGTGAACTCGACTATATGAGCTGGCGCGATAACTATGCCATAACTCTAGTACTCCAAAGTGGCTACCACATAGCCTGACATCCACTGGTGGCATATCATCCATAATCGCACCAATCGTGCCAGTGACATAAGTGCAAAAGCTATCACCCAGGCGGGTCATCAATGTCCGCTGTAGCACTAGTTGAGCTTGATATGTCAACACTCCCCCTTGAGCTCTGCACTCCAAGTAAGCTCCTAAACCTATGGAGCTTCTCTATGCCCAATGCCTTCATGAAGATGTCAGCCACCTGATCCTCTGTGGTGACATATACCAGATCCACATCACCTGCTCTGCACTCCAAGTAAGCTCCTAAACCTATGGAGCTTCTCTATGCCCAATGCCTTCATGAAGATGTCAGCCACCTGATCCTCTGTGGTGACATATACCAGATCCACATCACCTGCTGGAACCTTCTCCCTCACAAAGTGATAGTGCACCTCAATGTGCCTTGTTCTAGAATGGTATACTGGTTTACTAGCCAATTGTATACTGGGTTACTAGCCAATTGTATGCTACTCATGTTGTCACAAAAAATGACAACTTCCCTATCCACGGGCTCACCCATATCACCAAGAAAAATCAAGCTACCTCACAAGCTGCCATGGCAGTATCCATGTAGTCTGCCTCTGTACTCGATAAGGCAACTGTTGGCTGCTTCTTACTTCTCTAAATCACAACAACACTCCCAAATGAGAACATAAAACCACTAGTAGATCTCTTGTTTGCAACAGTACCAGCCCAATCAACAGCTGTGTACCCATGTAGCTGTATCTCTATACCAGCCTCATAGAAAAGTCCATAATCAATTGTGGACTTTATGTACCTAAGAATCTGTCTAGTCACATCCAAGTGTGGCTTCCTAGGGGTTTGCATAAACTGACTCACAAGTTTGGCCTGTTGAGATTCAAGCTCGATGTCAGTGTGAGCCAGCTATGCTATGTGCTGGCATGTTAGGTAGGAACATGTGTGAGACATAAAAGACCGCGTGTCCAGCTGGTCATAGTGTGTGGACATTAGCTAGGGTTAGATGTGTGTGGACACAACTCATAGTGTGTTGTGTGTATTATGGATTATGGCATTATGCTTTGTGTGAGAGTGGAGATGGCTTCCCTCTATGGTTAGGGTTTGCAATATACATTAGGGTTTGCTCCTGTGTGTGTGTCTCCTCCCCCTCTACCGTTCTTTCAACATGGTATCAGAGCCTTGTGCTGTTTATTAGGATTTATGAGTGAGTGAGTGAAGAGGGAGAAGAACCTATATATATGAAGAGAAGCTGTGAAGCTTGCCATTGGAGCTGTGAAGCTTGGAGCACACCAACTACTATCAGATCTGAGAGCTTGGCCTACCGGGTAAGGTCTTCTAAACATCCTTGAGCGGATTGCACGTGATTCAGGCAAAAGCAAAGCAATCTAGAGCAAATCAAAGCAAAGAAATTTTTGGTTTTTTGGAAGCTTTCCATTAAAGCTTGAAAGCATTGATGTATGGTGGAAATACATGTAAATCTGGCAAAAGACACATGCATTTGACAATGAGAGATGTATTGGCAACTCCTATGCAAGCCCTACTATGATTTTGGAGCAATTTTAATGCATTTAAATGTGTGAAAAATTTTGGTTTTTGAGCTCTCACAAAACAGAGAAAAGCAAGTCGAAAATTGATGCATTTAGAGCGTGTTTTTGGTAAAAATCAAAGCATTGATGGGTCACACACTTGCCTAGGTGTGTTGGGCACTTAGTCCTATCATCAATTAATACTTCAAACACTCCCAAACCCTCCTACAGCAGGCGACGCATTCTACACAGGGAAACAGGGCAGTTTTGTGTTCATTTTGAAGCGAGGAGATCAAATTCTCATTGGTTGCTTGTTATATTTCACAATTGCTTTAGCAATTGGTTGCTATACACATTGGAGAAGAGGGCTACATGGTTGGTTTGATCAATTATGCTTAATTGAGCTGGGAATGAGCTGATTAAACAGGCTATCCACTGGTTTGCAGAGAAACAAAGCAATTTTAATTGAGCAATTAATCCTTGGTCTTAAAAAATTGGACAAATTCCTCTTACATGGAGTTGATGGACACTATTTCTAAGCTAATGAATGCCTGGTTGCTCAATTTGGACAAATATTGAAGAAATTAGAGCCATTTTACTACTGGTTTTTTTTTGGTTTTTCTGGTTTTTCCCAAAACAAAGAAAGGGGTTTTCAAAAATTGATATGTACACATGTCAGATGGTGTTGATACTCTACATTGAGGTTGTTTAGGTGTCAATACAGGTTTTCCATACTTGATTGCACCACTACATTGTGATTTGGAGCCTTGGAAGGCGAATCAAAACAAGGTATCTCGGACTGCATGAGCTAGTTCATCTTGGATGCATACAGGTTGATTTTCTACATCAAATTTGAAGATTTGTGGTTACTTTGGAGTATTTGGAACACTCATTGGAGTGTGGTTGAGCTCAAGAAGACTCATTTATAGATTTGGACGAGTGCGGAAGGTGCACATTAAGCAAACATGTCGGATAATCCAGTACAGATTGTTGGTGAAAAGCTGGATAGGAAAAACTTCCAGGCATGGAAGTACAGGATAAAAAGTTTCTTGAAAGGAAAAGGTTTTTGGAATCTCATTACAGGTGCTGAGCCAGAGCCTGAGCTACCTCAACAACCTACACAGCAGTAGGTTATTGCTCACAAGCAATGGTCAGAAAGAGCATTCAAAGTGCTGCATTATCTGTCTATATGTATTTCTGATGCTATGCTCATACACATACAGGATGCTGAGAATCCCAAAGATGCATGGGATACTTTGGTTAAGATGTTTGATACAGACATGAGTTCTCGCAAGTCTCAGTTACGACAGCAGATACATAATGTGAAAAGGAATAAAGGAGCATACATGATTATGTGCAAGAAATCAAGAAGTTTGCAGATGCATTGGCCACAATAAATGCCCCCATGCCTGATGATGATTTGGTGGATATTACCTTGCGTGGTCTTGGCAAGGAATATAAATCTTTTGATACATCTATCTCAGTGAGGAGTACAAGTTTACCAGACTTTGATGAGTTGGTTTCACTCTTGCTGGTTGAGGAAATCAAACTTAGTGATTCATTTCTGGATGCATCTACTAGCCATGATGATAATGGCAGAAATCAGGCTTTCTATTCTCAGAGAGGTTTTAGAGGCAGGGGGAGATTCACATCACGTGGACGTGGTGGTAATGGTCGTGGATGGCAGGACAGGTCTCCACAACAAAATTTTCAGCCTTCATATGGTGCTAGAGGTGGTCGTGGATATATACCTCAGAGAGGCAGAGGTAACCCCCGTGGTAGAGGATGTTGGCAAGGCCAAAAAACATCTATGCAAGATGTGGAATGCCATTATTGTGGAAAATATGGTCATATGGCAAGAGATTGTTTCCGCAAAAAAACAGAATGATTTGAGAGGGGGTAGAGCACAACGTGGTGGTCATTATGGTGGAAATTATGCACAACATGGTGGTGGAAATTATGCATCAAGCAGTAATGATGGCACTGCAAATCATTTGTTTGCCATGAAACATGTTGTTGGATCAATGATGACAAATGTTGAGAATGATGACACATGGTATATGGATTCTGGAGCATCAAACCATATGACATGTCATGGTGAATGGTTTGAGCATATGAAGCCTATGTGGATGTGAAAGGCTATGTGAAAACAGGAGATGATACCCAGCATGTCATTACACATGTTGGAAGTGTACCATTGGTTATGCACAATGGTCAAACAAAATCTATGTCAGATGTATTGTACGTGCCTTCGATCACAAAAAGCTTGGCCTCAGTTGGTCAAATGGTGGAACAGGGATTACAGGTTTGTTTCAACGAGCATGGTTGCTTTGTTGAGGACTTCAAACATGGATGTAGAGTAATTGCTAAAGGCAAGAAAGAAGGCATATTGTTTAAGCTGGATGCTGGAATTCATGAGCTAAAATCAGCCATGTTCTCTAAAAGCAAGAATGTGGTACAGGACATTGATATGTGGCATAAGAGGATTGGACATGTCAATATACAAAGATTGAAGAACATGCAAACAAGAGGCATTGTCAGTGGATTGCCTAGATTCAAATATGATGGAAATATGTATGTTTGTGAAGCCTGTCAGTTTGGAAAGCAGGCAAGGTTGAGGTTTCCTAGAGAAGAAAATATGAGTAGCAGGTCACTTGAGATCGTACATAGTGATGTATGGGGTCCTGCACAAAACCCATCTATCAAAGGAAGTTTATACTATGTTACATTCATTGATGATTTCAGCAGGATGACATGGATATACTTTCTCAGAGAGAAGAGAAGAGCGAAGCGTTGAAAAAGTTCATGGATTTCAAAGCTTTTGCAAAAAAGCAATATGGTTGTTGGATTAAATGTTTGAGGACAGATGGAGGTGGTGAATACACCTCAAAAGCTTTTGAGCATTTCTTGAGGAAGCATGGAATAAGAAGACAATTGACTTGCAGGTATACACCTCAGCAGAATGGTGTGGCTGCTGAGAGAAAGAATAGAGTCATATGTGAAGTGGCTAGGGCGATGCTCAATGAAAAGAGCATGCCAGATTATTATTGGGCAGAAGCATGTGCTACTGCAGTGTATATACTGAACAAAATGCCTAAAGCAGCCATTCATGGAAGCACTCCAGAGATGCGGCTTACAGGTTATAGGCTAGACATTGGACACCTCAAAGTTTTTGGATGCATAGCTTATGTACATGTGCCTGATGAAAGAAGAAGGAAGTTGGATCCTAAGGCAGAGAAGTGTGTATTTGTTGGATATGCACAGGATCGTAAGGCATACAAATGTTATAATCCACAAACTAGACAAGTGGTCATCTCACGAGATGTGGTGTTTGATGAGCTTGCTAGTTGGTACAAAGCAAAAGATGAGGGAGTCATTGAGTCACTTGAGGCTGATGTGCCTATAAACTTGCCACAAGCAAGTTCTCGTTCTACTACTATGTCTGGGCCAGCAGCAAAAGCTGAGAGTAGCAGTGTACGTCCATGGTCAGGACGTTTGAGGCATGAGAGTGTGAGCACTGGGAGTAGTGCTATGGATAAAGGAAAGAAAAAGGTCGAAGGAATTGGAATCACAGGTTATGAGTCATCTAGTGCAGAGAGTTTGGATGAGGAGCTTGGCATACCTGTTTTACGCACACCTGGTGCTAGGCAGGATAGATATGTGCCACCACATGCGTTAGTGTAAGGCCATTGGATATTATACATTCAGATCTATGGGGACCAACCAAGACTGCAACAATTACTATAGATTACAAGTATTTTGTTACAGATTGCAAGTATTATGTTATAGATTGCAAGTATTATGTTATAGATTGCAAGTATTTTGTTACCCAGATTGCAAGTATTATGTTATAGATTGCAAGTATTATATTACATTCATTAATGATGATCACACTAGGAAAGTGTGGGTTCATTTCATGAAGGAGAAAAGTGAGGTGTTTGCTCATTTTTAGAGATTTAAAGCCTTGGCCGAGAAGGCAAAATGTATGCGAATAAAATGCATGAGATCAGAGGGTGCGAGAGAGTTATTTTCCAATGAGTTCAATGATTTCTTGAGAAAGTAGGGAATTAAGAGATGATTTACATGTAGGTATACTCTGAAAAAAAAGAAAAATTAGGTACATTGCAAAAGTGGCACCTACCTTGATATTTGAAAAGAAGATGCGAGTTTATTTTTGGACTGAAGTAGAAGCAAAATATATGTTTTCATAATGAACACGATCCCCATTGTAGTTGTTCATAGCTTGTAAGCATAAAACCAGATATGTCTCACTTAAAAGTGTTTGGATATGCATACGTGCAATATACCAAAGTGAGAACCAAGTTAGATTCATAGGTAAAGAAATACATTGGAGAAGAAAAGTTATAGATTTTATAATCCTTCTTTAGAATGGCCCTAGGGCAATTCTTTCAAGCACATTGTGCATGGTGGAATGACCTTAGGGCCATTCCAAAGCAAATTGTGCTTGCAAGAATGGTCTTAGGTCCATTCTCCACTCCCTTATCTCAACTCGCTAGGGCCAATCTCTACATATGCATGAAAAATACATCAAGACTGTTGATGGAAGAATGGCCCTAGATCCATTCTTGTAAGCATAATGTGGTTGGAAGAATGGCCCTAGGTCCATTCTTGTAAGCACAATGTGCTTGAAAGAATGGCCCTAGGGCCATTCTAAGGCACACCATCCATGGTGTGCTTGAAAGATTTTCCCTAGGGCCATTCTACCTCCATGGTGTGCTTTAGAATGCCCCTAGGGTAGAATGGCCTTTTGGTCATTCTAGAGCACATTATTCTTGCAAGTTAGGGCCATTCTCTACTCTCTTGTGTCAAATATTGGTGAACTTTAGAATGGTCATAGGGCCAAACTCTACATGTGCAAGAATAGAATATCAAACTGTGCTTTAGAATGTCTTGAATGATTGGACCTATGTCCATTCTACCATCCATGATGTCCTTTAGAATGGTCCTAGGGCAATTCTTTCAAACACCTTGTGCATGGTGGAATGGCTTAAGAGACATTCCAAAGCACATCCTTGCAAGAATGGCCTTAGGGCCGTTCTCCACTCCCTTATATCAACTCCCTAGGGCCAATCTCTACATATGCATGCAATATACACCAAGATTATCCATGGAAAAATTGTCATAGGGCCATTCTTATAAGCACAGTGTGCTTGAAAGAATGGCCGTAGGGCCATTCTTCCATGAGGATGGCCATTTCACAAGCGAGTGAGAATGAGCGAGACACTAAAATCGAGCAATTGTAAAACTTTTGATCAACATAACACTATTCATCTTGAAATATAAGTAGACTATTAAAAAGATAAGCACAAGTTATTTGAGGACAACTATAGACACTACAATATCCGAAGTAGCTACGTTGATCTACCATAAGTTTAAAACCCCACCAAAATATTAGAACTAACCCCACCAAAATTTAGAACTAACTACATCAAAATATCAAAAGATGTTTCCACATAGGTAGAACTGAGAGGACCAGAGTTATCATTTGGGGATTCTCCTACTAAAAAGTTAAAGGCATGTAACATTGACGGGGAAGTAGCTAGGCAGTTTCAATAGCCGTTGGATAATGATGCCTCAACAAATCTTGGAACAATTCAACTTTTGTGAGTTCTTGTTGATGCATGAAATCACGAACAATAGCATCCAAGTTCAGAACACTTGTAAGAATACATAGTAGAGGTGCTTGTAATGTAAGTAAATTGAGTGCTTAGCCTCTCTTTTGGAAGTCAGCGTGGGCTACTTTAGACCTTATTTTCATTAAACAAGGTATATATATAGCAAAAAAAATCACGGTTTAAAATGAAAGATACCCAACATGACTATGAGGGTTGATTTAGACCTTTTTTTCAATTTAAAAACATAGGGAGGGTGGAAAAAGTAGTCTCTCTCATCATAGCTCTACATCCCCCACCCTCTTTGGCCATTCTCCCTCCCTCAAATAGCCCAGTATGGCATGAGATGTCAGTCTCTCACTTCAACATCAAGCACCCTCTCTCTTCGTCGATAGTGCTCCTCTCTCGCACGGATGGCCATTTCATGAGCGAGCGAGACACTAAAATCGAGAAATTGTAAAAATTTTGATAAACATAACTCTATTCATCTCGCAATGTAAGTAGACCATTAAAAAGAGAAGCACAAGTTATTTGAGGACAACTATGGACACTACCACCAAAATATTAGAACTAACTACATCAAAACCCCACCAAAATATTAGAACTAACTACATCAAAACCCCACCAAAATATTAGAACTACATCAAAATATCAAAAGATAATTGCCACATAGGCACAATTGAGAGGACCAATGTTATCATTTAAAGATGCTCCTACCAAAAAGTTAAAGGCATGTAGCATTGATGGGGGGAAGTATCTAGGTAGTTTCAATAGCCATGGGATAACGATGCCTCAACAAAGCCTAGAATAGTTCAACTTTTGTGAGTGCTTGTTGATGCATGAAATCATGAGCAGTAGCATCCAAGTTCAGCACTTGTAAGAATACATATAGTAGAGGTGCTTGCAAGGTAAGTAAATAGCGGGCTACTTTAGACCCTTTTTTCATTAAACAAGGTATATATAGCCAAAAAAATACGATTTAAAATGAAAGATACCCAACACGTCGATGCGGGCTACTTTAGAACTTTTTTTCCATTTAAAAACATAGGGAGGGTGGACAAAATAGTCTCTCTCATCATAGCTCTACATCCCCCCCAATCTTGTGTATTCCTCTTTTCATCAATTCTTTGTGTTCGAAAATGCTTGCCTTCACACCATATAGCATTGAACATAATGCACTGGACCACAATAGAAGCAATATTTGTGTAAGCAATGTGAATAAATATTAAAAGCAAATCACTTACAACCAATGCAAAACATTAGTTCTATGTACCTTTAACATGCATCCTCGTGCATACTCCCATTCTTCTGCCATGATATGCAGCCCCTTGTTGCTCTCTGCTCTCTCCATTTCCTCATGCAACCAACATGGATATCATTCGGAAGTGTTGCTAGATGCTTAGGGTATGCCTTACGAGAGCCATGTTGCCTCCGAAAGAGAGCTCTTTCTGCTTGCCTTTTTGTCTTTGCATCCTCATATCTTGTAACCCATCTGCTCATCACATCACTATTAGGGATGCAAGTGAAATTGAGATCATCAATCAATGTTCTGTCAATTACTTTACTCTGTCCTTTTCCTTGAGGCACAATAGAGGTCATCCTCAAGTCCTCTTCATTGCTCCATAGTCGTGGCAAAGAGTTGTCCACCTGACTAAGAAATTTTGAAATATATACAAGAGACTCTTGTATCAACCAACCCTCGGCCATGCTTCCTTCGGGCCTTGCACTTTGCCTCACAAAGTCTTTTAAGGTCTTCATGAAGCGCTCTAGGAAGAACATCCAACGTGCATGCACAGTGCCACATAAAGCAATTTCATCCACTAAATGTACAATGAGATGTAGTTGACTTGTGAGAATGGTTCGCGAAAAAGTCTCCTCTACCAAACAAACCACCTCCACTGCCATAACACGTGCATCATCCAACGTGGCTGGATCAATTGCTTTGGAACTAACATATCTGAAAAATAAATGAATAGTTCGTTATACCTCATGCACGTTCATTTTGCAAGGTATAATGAAGGGTGATCTGACATGGGTTTTACATACCTCACAAGCTCGCCCATTTTATATATACATTTTTTCAAACTCTTATTTGCACAATGGTCGATGCTAGTAGGTAGTATGAACTGCGCACATAAGAGCACATGTATGTATGGTTTATGGCATTACAAAATTTAATTTCAACGTACAAGACTTGGAAAACACTTACTTGGAGCAATCTTGTGCCAATCGTGGGACTTCAACCCATATAGTTGCTCAACGCCTCTTTTCTTAGTGGTTGTAAAGGTTCCCTTCAATGATCTCATGCATCCAGTGGGAGTACGCAAAGTGGTGATGGCCTGCTTTACCTGCTTCTTCTCTTTCTTTGATATAATCCATGGTGCAGGCGGAAGACGAACGTGCCCACCCTCCTCTCGTGGCCAAGCTTGACGCATACGTCCTGCGACCCGCAAGTCCTCCCGTACGCTAACATTGTCTCGTTTACCAATAACATGTTCCCAAATACCAGATCCCACATTCTTGACGATGTGCATGGGATCAAGAAGATGGTTGATCTTAAGATGGGTCCAATATGGTAGTCGAAAAAAAATGGAGTAGCTACACAAGGGATTGCTCTATGTGATCTTTAATCCAATTAGAGACTATACAAAACAAGATTGAAAAACATTACTATACCTATTCATGCCATCTGGAGGAAGAATATTTGTAGACTCCCAAATACGCTTCCAATCTTTTGCACGAAGTGTTTGTGGAGGAATGTTACTCTTACTAGCAACATATTTAGGATGATCTGATGGGAGAAATCGATGATGATTATCGAATATGGTCTTACACAAACCGTTAGCATACTCATGTACTAACGAAGGGCCACAAACAGGACATGCATGTTTACCCGATGTTTTCAAACCTATTCAAATATAAATATAAGTTAGAATAATAAAGTCAATAGTTATAATTAATATAGCCAATAGTATTAGAGTAGGGAGGTAATTAGAATTCTTACCAGAACAATCGCTGTATCCTGGAAAGTCATGCATTGTCCACATCAACACTGCTTTTAAGTCGAAGTGTCGAGAGGAGGGAGGCCTACTTATGTCCACCATCGCAACACCTCTCCATAGTTCCTCCAACTCATCAATCAATGGTTCGAGATAAACATCCATATGCTTGACTTTATGTTTTCCTAGAATTAGAAGGGATAACATAAGATGTCCCTTCTTGATCGCCATTGATGGTGGAAGGTTGTAATTCACCAACACAACTGGGCACACGCTGTATGTGGTGCTCCAAATGGATTCACTCCATCCATACCTAGGCCAAGTCTCAAGTTTCTGGGCTCTGTTTTAAAGCTGGGTCACTCATCTTCAATATGCTTCCAAGCAGGAGTGTCTGCGGGAATTCTCCACATGCCATCATTCGATCGATGTGAGGAATGCCATGACATGAGCTCTGCTACTATGGATTTGCACTTGAACATGTGTTTGATGCGAGGAATTATAGAAAAGTGTCGTAAGACTTTACGAGGTACATCAAAACTCTTCACATCTGTTCTATACCTTGCTTCACCACAAGTGGGACAATGTCAAGCCTCCTTATGCGTCCCACGAAAGAGAATGCAATCATTGACGCATGCATGTATGCGATCATAATCTAATCCTCCAAGAGATGTCACATAGCTCCTCGCTATGTCTCTTGAGGTGGGTAGTCTATTTCCCTTTGGAAGCGTGTTTGATAATAGCCTGCATCCAATATCATCAATTAGTCCTAAACCCTAAACCACTAATTCAAATTTGCAAGTTAGAATGCTTACTTCAATAATGCGTCAAGACTTGCATTGCTCCATCCATAAACTATTTGTATATATTGAGTAGTGCAAGTGAAGCACGTAAAATAGAGAATGTGCACTCTTCAAAAACCGGTGTCGATGAAGCCTTGTAAAGATGCTCTTGTTCCGTATCATCGTCGTCCATACCTTTGGGATCATCCCTAAAAAGATACCGCACCATATCATCAAACACTTCCTCTTCCACAACTTCGTGGTGTGCAGGGCTATTGTCATCCCTGTCCCACTCATCTCTGACAATAGATCCCAAAGCTCTATCATCATCTCGTCGACGCGTGCTCTCGCCGCGCGTAGGGCACCATGTTAGGGTGTGGTACTGCATCCTGCTTCAATTAGAGTATATATATTACAACTCCATTAATTTAATTTGGATACCATGAATCATTTGAATACTATCAATTTACATCTACTCACCTCTAAACCTGTTTGATCTCATTCTCCATACATGGAGATGTGATTCAAGGTAATTCGACGCGCTCATACAATGCATCCTTGACATCGATTACACATACACTTGATCCTTTGTCCCAACCACACATCGCGATTACGATGATGTATTGTCCCATCCTTCACCAGAACTGCTTGAGGAGGTTGATGACATCCTATGTAAAGAAGAGTAAACACAAAATCCTAATCAGTTTTCAATTAAACTATAAAAATCGCGTGTATAAACGTGGCTATATCCTCCAAATCGCGTGTATCAACGCAGCTACATCCTAAAAAATGTGTGTATCCACATGGCTATTTCCTAAAAATTGCGTGTATAAACGCGACTAAATTCTAAAAATCGTGTGTATAAATGCGGCTGCATCCTAAAAATCGCATGTTTAAACGCGGCTGATTTATTTTAAACGCAAAAATACACGCGTTTTTACACGCGACGACCTGTCCACACCTAAAAATATCCCGCCTTCTCCAAATAAACATTTTCAAACTCAAGATTTGCTCTCCTTTGTCGCCGCCTCTTCCAACAGAGCACTAAACCTAAGTGCAAGGAGTAGACAAGGAGCACACACGGGTGACGGAAACCAGCCAGAAAGAAGACTCACTTTTTCAGAGGTGAGTCAGTTTGTCCTTTGTCCTGTCTCTTTCCTTCCATTTGTTTATGCTATTGTCTCTTTCCTTTATGCGTTTGTCTCCGTCCTTCTCCTTCTCTGGTTGCCATATGGTGCATCTGATGAACGATTGTGACAGGGGGCGACAGTGGGCTTTTTATAAGGACGATTTGTCAAAGGTCAGTCGATCACTTTCAAATTTTTTTTTTCGGAGGCCGCGTGTAAGAACGCATGCATGTCTGTGTGTATCCTGTCTGCACAGGTGTTCACACGCATATACACGCATTTTTGGACGGGTGTATACACACATTTTTTGATGGGTGTATACACGTGATTGTGTTTCACCCATACTAAGGTCGTAGAGCTGATAGGTGGCTTGGATGATGGTATTTGTGTTTGTGCTGATTCACTTGGTACTAATGTGGAGGTGAACTATGGCTTATGTGATGAATACAAGCTAGTATGCTATCATGATGACTTATCTCTCAATGTGAGTCAAGAGACATCCCATGATGTACATGAGGATGGTGATAGTCATGCATGCAATAATGTGTGTGTAACCTTTGAAGATAACCACACAAGATGGATGTTGTGGTGATAGTGATGTAGTTTTTGAAGAGTTGTAGGAGGATAACTCTATAGTTCAAAGTGTTGTTGAAGATGTGAATTCTCTAGATAGTGATGTCAGTTTGATGGGTGAAAAATCATATGTGCTAGCTTGCATTTGTGCTTTGATGCAATCATGTATATACTTTTATTTTTGTAGATTCTTTATGGATATTCCAAGTTCTTCACATACAGCAATTGGCTGATGGAGATGCTAAATCATTTTGGGTGCCATCCTGGTCCAGTTGAGCTTACAGAGTACATGTATGCCCATCCCCCTCCTTCCATGCCTGGTATCTATACCCTGCCCGCCGCGAGTATCCTCATTTGATAAGGAAAACGTCCTACAGATGCTCCCAAGTCTCGAGCTTTGAAGGATAGACAAGATGATCTTGGTTAATTGGCCAAACCATAGAGAAAAAATCCTTAGGGCCATTCTACTTATAGAATATGCTTGAAATAATGGCCCTAGGGCCATTCTACACTCCCTTCAGCCAATTCCCTCGGGCCAATATTTACATATGTGTGTAAAATACATTAAGATTGTCCACGGAAGAATGGCCCAATGGCCATTATTGTAAGCACAATGATTTCTTAGGGTCATTCTAGCACATCATGGAGTGTAGAATGGCCCTAATGTTAACCACATGCGGTTATCACATTCCTGTAACAACTATGTCTGCACACTTATGTAATGGGCACCCACACTATACTGTAAATCTGGTCATTTGATAAGGAAAACGTCATAAAGATGCTTCCAAGTCCTGAGCTTTGAAGGACAGGAAAGAGGACCTTGGTCAGTTGTCCAAGCCATAGAGAAAGTCCTTGTAACTATGTTTTGGGCACCTCAGGTCACTTATTCTCCGGTGGCCCAGTGGGAAAAGGCTTGAAACTATAAAAGCCAATTTCTCTTGTTTGTAACTCAGAGCATTGCTACTTTGTCGAAGCCTTCCTTGTTCAAATCTGATAGAGTCTCCATTTCGTGGTGTAAAGTAAATAACTATGGCATTCAATTCTCGTTTGTTTGATTTTTTGGTTGTTTTTGTTTTGATTTTGTGTATAGCTTGTGGTTGGGAGTAGGATTTGCAAGAGTTTAAGTAAAAAAACTAGAGATTTGAGTGATTAGAGAGCTCAAAGAAGAGGGTTTTTGTTTAAACATAGAGCGTTTTTTGCTAATTTTTAACTTTCACACATGTTTTTTGTTAGATTAGTGTACATAGGTAGCTTAGGAATGTACAATAGAACCCTAATCAACAAAAAAACTTAAAAATCACAAACAACCTCTTAATTATCACTAATCCACAAGTCAATGTGATTAGTGAGCTTAAAGAGAGCTAAAAACAAAAAAACTAAACCTAATTGCTTGCAATTGGACTAATTGGAGTGGCATTAGTGTTCTAAACACTTGCCTTGACCTAAATCCATGCCTAGAGTACTCCCATTAGGTCACAATTAGTGAGAATTAGTACTAATTAGGATTTATTTGCTTAATTTTCCTCTTTTGAGTGGGTTAATTAGAGACTTAATTAGAAATATAAATTAGGAATAATCACATCATTAGGTTAGCCTAAACATTTCTAATCCACCTATCAAATCCCCATCTCTAAAATCCCCACCCCATTAGGGAGTAATTAGAGAGCAAAGAAGAGGGTTAAAGGGTGATTGATAGTGGGATTAGGAAAGATTAATGTTTAGTTAAGTTAGGGTGCCTCTAGATTAGTTGAAAACCACCTACTTGACATTAGTGAGGGAATCTTAGTTGTTCCTCACTCAAAAAATTCAAATCTCCACCCAACCTAAATTTAAAATCGTGGGGTGTACGTACGTATGAACATAATCGACACAAAAAAAACCTTTAAAAAAAGGGAAAAAAAACTTAGCCACGGCCGTTCACACCTTAGCCATGGCTTTTCGCTCCTAAAGCCACGAAAGGTCACTCATAAGCGTATGGATAAACACTTCCATGAAAAAAAAACTTAGCCACGGCCGTTCGCACCTATCTTAGAAATACACCAAAATATCATGTGATATTGGGGATATGGGCATCCGGTTAGGTTTATAGCCAACTTAGTGTGAACACTCTAGGTGTGAACAACCTCTTAGTTAGAGTCAAAATATAGAGTTTAATGCATACAAAAGGGTATTGTATGTGGTGGTTCATTCATATCTCATCTCTCATATCATTCATAATACAATGACCTTGTGTTGTGCCCAACTTGCTCTCTCTTTTCTCTCTTCTTCTTCTTCCTCAACCATGGAGAGATTCCATCCTCCATAGCTCCATGGTTGGGCCTGTGATTTTCAACATGGTATCAAAGCCATGATTCTTAGTGATTCATGTAATCCTTTGTCATCATCACATTCCCTAATCATGACTAGTGAGAAATTACCCATTTTTATCAATTTTCCTCTTCCTTCTTGCAAAAATACAGCTCTACCCCCTGCTAGTTTTTTTGATTTTTTCTCCTTCCACACATAATATCTTGCAAAACCCTCTTAGCCACACCTTTTTAACTCAATTGCTAAGCCACAACTCAAAGGGTTCAGCCCAATTTGAAGGATAAGAAGCGCACAAAGCCGATGAACTCAACACAGCAAACTGGAGTAAAATTGCAAAATTGTCATCATCGCTTTGAATTGGTCTGATTTCTCTTGGCTACACTTATTCTATAGTAAGAGCAACAAGCACATGAAATTTGAGCTTATTTTGTGCAAAGGAGGAGATCAAAAAATGCAAGAACACAACCTTCATTGATGAAAATTGGTGCCTCTATTTCAAATAAATTTACTTGCTCTTGGGGATCTTTTATTGGTGGGTCAACAAGCTATGCGCAGCCCAAATCTTGAAGTAAAATGATCAAAGAAGGAGGATATTCAAGCAAATCATCATTTTCGGCTTTCTATCATTAAGCAAGTAATTAGTGCTTATTCTACTCGTGTCATCAAGGGTTAAATCATACCATTGGGGACGTGCTATTGCTTTCCAAATCTTCATATTAAGAAAGCCCCTTGATTTGCCCCTTTGACAGTGCTCTGCAAATCAAGGTATTTTTTGCTCAAATACTAAAAACTTAATTTCACTAATACCTTGATTCGTGCTAATCATCTGAGGTATTTAGGGCCATTAATGGTTCATATCTCACATTCAAGTGTTGCTAAACCTCTATAAAGCATCAAATCAGATTTGCCCCTTGATTTGAGTGGTAAATTTGTTAATCCAAAATCATGTATAAATATGTATATCAGCATTGTTTGGGACAATGGGATTTCTAAGCTTATATGCTCCATGTCCCACATCTATCATGCTCATAAATCAATTGTACAAGGGCAAGACACTAGCCATTGATGATAAGGCTAAGACCTCCTTACGCAGATTCAACGTATTATCATTTTTAAAAGGGACATGCATCATCATCATGTCAGGCTTCATGAACACATTAAGAATATAATCCATCTTTTCCTACATGGATTTCATTACACAATGAAATCAAGGATGAAGAAGACCAAGGGCTACAACAACATCAAGATCAATATCAACATTATGAGCTACATTAAGAAGATCTTCATCAGCATATTGGTCATCAAGGGGGGACTTTCCCTTTATCTCTATTCCTATTTTATGTTGAGTCAAGGGTTCTTTGCCCAGGTCGTCCCCCAAAATCTAAATCTTTTTGAATTTTTGGATTTGTTATATAGCCTTGATGTTATAAAAGGCATAGGTGGCCAGCCAGCCCACATGTGGTCACCCCTCTATTCTAAGTGAAATGTAATCATAACTAGATGTCTAGCATCTATCATTAAAATTGGCATTGTAAACCTAATTGGAGAGTAAGAGCTATAGGCACTAACATGGTCATCATAACTAGCATTGTAAACAGTAACTAGAGCTAGCATCGACATCATAGTAGCCATGGATATTTTGTTGAGGGAGGGTGTTAGAAATACACCAAAATATCATGTGACATTGGGAATATGGGCATTCGGTCATTAGGTTTATAGCCAACTTGGTGTGAACACTCTAGGTGTGTGAACATCGTCTTAGTTAGAGTCAAAAGATAGGGTTTAATGCCTATGAAAGGGTATTATACTGGGTGGTTCATTCATATCTTATCTCATATCATTCATAATACAATGGCCTTGTGTTGTGCCCAACTTGCTCTCTCTTTTCTCTCTTCTTCTTTCTCCTTAACCATGGAGAGATTCCATCCTCCATAGCTCCATGGTTGGGTTTGTGATTGCCAACAACCTATGCCACCGCCATTCACATCTAAGTCACGGCCGTTCGCTCCTAAACTTAGCCATGATCGTTTGCTCCTAATCCATGACCATTCGCTCCTAAAGGCATGACCATTCGCTCCTAAAGCCACGATCGTTCACTCCTAAAACCACGATTGTTCACTCCTAAGCATACCGACCTTGCTTCCAAGGATTTTTTAAAAAAAATAAAATAAAAAAAACTTAGCCACGGCCATTTACACCTAAGCTAGGGCCGTTTGCTCCTAAAGCCACGTATGTTCACTCTTGAGCGTACATACGTATGCTTCTAAGTAAGTTTAAAAAAAAAACTTAGCCAACGACCATTCACACCTAAGCCACCACCGTAAGGATTTGTACACATTCTCTCTTTGAAAAATGGGCTCATGGTGCAAATCAACTCAGAAGTGAGTAGGGTTTGGACATTTGGCATCTACTCTTGAGAGACCTTTCCAATGATATATAGCATGATTCAATTTTGCATATTCTCATTAAGTCCCCAAATTTGGTGATGATATGGCACGGAAAGGTCTCAAAGAGTAGATTCTAAATGTTCAAACTCTGCTGACTTCTGAGTTGATTTGCAAAAAATTCACCATGAGCCCATTTTTGTAGAGAGAATGTGTACAAATCCTTAAAGGGCCCAATTTGAGTCCAAATTTCCCCTAATGAATGGCCCTAAGGTCCTTCTTGTAATCAAAATTTTTGAGAAAGAATGTATTCTAAAGCACACAATTCATGTTGTGCTTGAAATAATGGAGCTAGGGCCAATCTACCATCCATGGTGTGCTTTAGAATAGCCCTAGGTCCATTTTCTCAAATTACATTGTGCATGGTAGAATGGCCTTTTGGTCATTCTCTCTACACATGCATGCATAATACAACAATATTTTCCATGGAAGAATGGCTCTAGTGCCATTCTTCTAATCACAATGTGCTTGAAAGAATGGTCCTATGGCTATTCTAAAGCACACCATCCATGGCATGCTTGAAAGAATGTCCCGAGGGCCAATCTGCTATCCATGGTGTGCTTTATATTGGCCCTAGGGCCATTATTTCAGGCTCATTCTACTTACCAATTTTCCTAGGGAGATTCTTTCATGGATAATCTTGTTGTATTTTGCATCCATGGTGTGCTTGAAAGAATGGCCCTAGGGCCATTCTACCATTCATGGTGTGCTTTAGAGTGGCGCTACCATTCTTCACCACCTTGTGTGAACTCCATAGGACCATTCTACACTGCCTTATGTCAACTACTCCCTAGGGAGAATCTCCATATATTCATGCCAAATACATCAAGGTTTTCCATGGAAGAATGTCCCAATGGCCATTATTGTAAGCATAATAATTTCTTATGGCCATTGTAGCGAATCATGGAGTGTATAATGGCCCTAGGACCAAACTCTTCATGTGCATGCATAAAATATCAAAACTGTGCTTGAGAGTAGCTTGAATGATTTGACCTAGGTCCATTCTACCATCTATGGTGTCCTTTAGAATAGCCTTAAAGCCATTCTTTCAAGCACATTGTGCAAGGTGGAATGGCCTTAGAGCCATTCTTAAGCACATTGTGCTTACATCCCTTAGTCTTAGGGCCATTCTCCACTCCCTTGTGTCAACTCCCTAGCCTAGCCAATCTCTACATATGAATGCAAAATATATCAAGATTGTCCATGGAAGAAGGACCCTAGGGCCATTCTTGTAATAAGCATAGTTTGCTTGAAAGAATGGCGCTCGGGCCATTCTAAAGCACACCATCCATGGTGTCCTTTTGAAAGAATGGCCCTTTCTCCCATCCATGATTTAGAATAGCCAATCTCTACACATGCATGCAAAATACATCCAGATTGTCCATGGAAGAATGGATCTAGGGCCTTATGGCCATTCTAAAGAACACCATCCATGGTGTTCTTGGTAGAATGACCGTACAACCATTCTACCATCCATGGTGTGTTTTAGAATTTCCCTAGGAACATTATTTCAAATCACATTATGCATGGTAGAATGGCCTTTTATTCATTCTTTTTACACATGCATACAAAATATATCAAGATTGTCTATAGAAGAATGTCCCTAGGGCCATCCTTGTAATCATAATGTTTGAAAAAGAATGGCCCTATGGCCATTCTAAATCACACCATCTATGGTGTACTTGAAAGAATGGCCCTAGGGCCATTCTTTCAAGCTCATTTTGCTTACAAGAATGACCTAGGGCCATTCTTCCATGGAAAATCTTGTTATATTTTGCATCCATTGTGTGCTTAAAATAATGACCCTAGGGCCATTTTATCATTCATGGTGTGCTTTAGAATGGCTCTACCATTCTCCACACCCTTGTGTCAACTCCCTAGGGCCATTCTAGACTTCCTTGTGTCAACTCTCTACGGCCAATCTCTTTATATGCATGAAAAATATATCAATATTGTCCATGGACCAATGGCCATTATAGCAAATCATGGAGTGTAGAATGGTCCTAGGGCCAAACTCTTCATATGCATACATAAAATATTTCAACTGTGCTTGAGAGTGGCTTGAATGATTTTATCCTATTCTCCACTCCCTTGTGTAAACTCCCTAGGGCCAATATTTACATATGTATTCAAAATACTTCCATGGAAAATCTTGAGAGTGGCTTGAATGATTCGATCCCATTCTCCACTCCCTTGTGTCAACTCCCTAGGGCCAATCTCTACATATGCATTCAAAATACTTCCATGGTCAATCTTGATGTATTTTTCATGCATATGTAGAGATTGGCCCTAGGGAGTTGACACAAGGGAGTGGAGAATGACCCTAAGACCATTGTTGCTCTGCCATTCCACCATTCCAAAGAACATTGTGCTTTGCAAGAATGTTATTTGGGCCATTCCACCATTCCAAATCACATTGTGCTTGTGCCATCCAAAGCACATTGTGCTTGCAAGAATGGTATTAGGGCCTTATCCACTCCCTTGTGTCAACTCCCTAGGGTCAATCTCTACATATGAATGCAAAATACATCAAGATCGTCCATGGAAGTGTTGAGATTCAAGCTCGATGTTAGCTTGTGCCAGTTGAACTATGTGTGCTGGCATGTTAGGTAGTAACATATGTGAGACATAAATGACAGCGTCCAGCTGGTCATAGTGTGTGGACATTAGCTAGGGTTAGCAGTGTGTGGACACAACACAAGTAGTGTGTTGTAGATTATGGATTATGGCTTTATGTATTGTGTGAGAAGGGAGATGACTTCCCTTGATGGTTAGGGTTTGATAATACATTAGGGTTTGCTCCTGTGTGTGTGCTCCTCTCCCTCTACCTGTTTTTAATCATGGTATCAGAGCCTGGTGCTCTCTATTAGGGTTTATGAGTGAGTGAGAGAAGAGGGAGAAGAAGCTATGAAGCTTGCCATTGGAGCTGTGAAGCTTAGAGCACACCAATTTTCATCAAATCTGAGAGCTTCGCGGACTACTAAACATCCTTGAGCGGATTCATGTGCAAAAACACAAACAACACCAGATTTGAGTTGCCCAAAGCAAAGAAAAATTCTGTTTTGCAAGCTCTCCATTGAAGCTTGAGTGTGGTGAATGTATGAGGCAAATGGTTGCAAATCTGACAAAGAATCCTGTATCTGGCAAATGGGAATGTATTGGCAACTCATGTGTAAGCCCTACAATGAATTTGAAGCAAAGATGATGCATTTAAGTGATTAGAATTCATTGTTTTGAAGCCCTCACAAAAACAGAGAAGAGATGTCCATTGTTGATGAAATTAGAGCTAGTTTTCTGCAAAAATCAACTAATTGATGGATTGGGTACATGCCTAGGATGTTGGGCACATATATATACCTTCAATTATCATAACAAACTCACCAAATCACCTCATGAGCACACGGTGCAGCAGCCTGTAGGAAAGAAACAGAGCAATTTTCTCATCTTTTTGAAAAGTGGAGGTCAGATGCTACTTTGTTAACTGATTAAATTCAGAATTTGCTTAGCAACTTTGTGGTACACACACTTGAGAAGGTTGCTATGTGGTTGGTTGAAGCAATTATGCATTATGGAGCTGATTAAACAGGCTATCTACAGTGATTAGTGAAATAGAGGATCATTAATCAGCTAATTACTCTCTCGACTTAAATAATTGGTCTAATTCCTTGTACATGGAGTTAGTAGACATCATTACTAAGCTAATGAATGCCTTGTCTCTCAATTTGGACAAGAATAAAAGGAATTAGAGGACTTTTACTTCTGGTTTTTACTAGTTTTTCTCAAAACAGAGAAGGGGATTTGATATTTTTGGTATGTACGCACCTTGGTTGGTGTTGATATGCAACATTGAGCTTGTTTAGATGTCAATGCAATTTATCCACACTTGATTGAACCATTAAATTGCAATTGGAATCCTTTGAAAGTGCGCCAAAATGTTGAGAGATGTAATCGCGGTGTTGTGTGTATGTGGGAAAGCACCCTAAAGGTGCAAGATAGGAATGCCACATGTAATATTGTATGGTGTGTGAGTGTTGACCAAAAGAGTGGAAAAGGGAGTGCCACATCAAGGATGATGTGTAAAGTGGGATAAGGCTAGAAAGCCTATATCATTGTATGATTCATTGTGAATGAAGCAATAGAGAGCTATTGTTGAGTGTGCAATCTCTCTCTCTCTCTCTCTCTCTCTCTCTCTCTAGTCATGGGGAGTTTCTTGTGTGGTTTAATCCACCTTAGGTTTTATGCTTAATCTTGTGTCTATCATCATGATCAATCCCATTTTAGGATTGTTTAACATGGTATCAGAGCTTGGGTGGGCTCTTGGTCATGGTGAATACTTATGTATAGATTTCTTGGTTATGAGTTCTTTGACTAAGCATTATTTTAAATTATTATTTAAAAAATTTTATGCACTCATATTATCATTTGGATTTGCATTTGTGAGGATTTGAGAGAGATTTGGAGATGCCATTCTCAAGTTTGAGAGGAAATTTGCAACAAAAGGAGATTGCATAGAAGCTGAAATGGGAGTTTTGCAACATGGAAATCTTGCTCATCATCATGGAAGCTGAAAATGGAGATTTCACCAACAAGTGTGAAGACTATGGAGTCTTTGGTGTCATCAAGAAAGATGCCAAGGAGATTTGAGAAGGTATTTTTGGTGATTTTGCCTCTCTAATTTGGTATTTGAGCATGGAAGAATGTTCATATTTCAGAAGGATTGTTGATTTGTGGGATGAGAAGATCCCATGGTTCTTTGCATTTGGGCTAAGAGTGTAAGAGGTGCAAACTTGTCAATGGCAAGCTATAATGGGCTGATTGCAGCTCATGTTGGAGCATGTTGAAAGGGCATGGCTCACAGAGTTGCTCATGGAAGATGGGCAACAATGGTGAAAGCACTTAATAGCTTTCACATGTTTTGCACCTAGAGATTTCTTGTGAGAAATCTAGTTGAAGAGGCACCCTTGGAGTGGTTTCCTTGTGAGAGAAGCTGCATGGAAAGCTTGCTTGTCAAAGATGGAAGAGGCAAGCAATTATGTTGGAGCATGTTGAAAGGGCATGGCTCACAGAGTTGCTCATGGAAGATGGGCAACAATGGTGAAAGCACTTCATAGCTTTCACATGTTTTGCACCTAGAGATTTCTTGTGAGAAATCTAGTTGAAGAGGCACCCTTGGAGTGGTTTCCTTGTGAGAGAAGCTGCATGGAAAGCTTGCTTGTCAAAGATGGAAGAGGCAAGCAGTTATGGAGCTCATGTGTGAGCTCAACATGGCAATGTAAATGGCTATGATGAAACCTTATGAAAGAGATTGAAGAGGCAAAGATTTGTGCATCAAGAGAATGCACTAGTGAGCATGATATGGTGAAAGGCATGCAATTTGGACTAACTAAGTCCAACTGAGTTCTAGAATTTTTCAACTTCAGTTTGGCTGAATTTGGACCAGTTTGGCTCCCTTTCTGATTTGGTTTGATCTAGGAGAGAGGAGAGATAAAAATATCCTATTATTTTTGAGTTTAAAACTCATCCACACATGTGAAATAGGCGCCTCCTTGAAGGGCCCCCTTCTCCTTACCAATGTGTCAAAAATGAATGATTACTCCAAAATATCTCATTTTTTTATTAATACTTCATAATTTTTAAGCAATAAATCTAGTACTCAGTCAACTCTTCATCTTATGTGGGCATTTACTAATTTTTAAGTATTTTCTTTTTTCTTTGGATTTATCTTATCCCAAAACTTGGATTAATCTTATTGGTCCATAGGAACCTTAATTGGACCATAATCCAAAATTTTTAGAAAATCTTGACCCTTAGGCTAAGGTCTTTTAAATCATTTTTAATTAATTCCAATTGCACCTTGGAAAATCTATTTTGATTTTCTGTTTTAGGGAAACATTTTTTTGATATTTGTAGAACTTATTTATCCAAAAATATCCCAATATTGATTTACCACTCTCTAGAAATTTTTATCTCACTAGGCCAAACAAGGAAAAATAATATTTTCTTGTATTCAGAAACGTAGAATGATTACAAGGGATTGAAGTAGAGGCTTATTTGTTATTCAGGCTGAGGAGGAATCTTACATAGAATTTCCCACTAACACTCTCGTCCTTGAGGAGATATTGGCACCTGTTCTATCTCCACCAAGGCAACCTCAGGAGGTAGGTAATCTGCCTCCAGTTGATAATGTTACACCTTACACTAACAATAATGTTTTGGATTCCATGACAGCTGTAGAATATGTCAAGTGGAATCTCACAATGGCCATATTTATGGCTACACTTGGAAACCTCAACTTGGAGGTGTGAAGAGGAAATGAATGGTAGCAAAGGGATATCATGAAGGAAATTCAATGCATGTGAAAGAAAGCAAGAAAGCCACGAGCTGAGCCACACACAGACTATGGTGACTTGAAAGGAAGTCAAAAGGCCAATCACAAGTGTGAAGGTAAAAAACATGACCAACTTGCTATTATGAGAAGAAAAATAGTCGGAGCTTGCGTAGGGACTAGGAGACCCATCTATTCATCACATGGAGGTGGATGGAGGTGAGACGACTATGGCGATGGGCGCATAACTTTGACCCTCATGAGTCTTGATGAGAGGAAGAAATCAGGAAGAAGCTGGAAAGGCGTGCAAAAGCAAAAAAATCAATGAAGCAACAACAAAAATGTGCCGCTATGGTGGTGAACTATTTGCAAGTGGCAAAGTGAGGAAGGAGAAGATGATGCTAGGGGTCTGGCACTGTCAAGTCACCAACCATTTGCAGAGTGAAAACATGACATGGACCCGTCGCGCAAAGCATAGTGGGTGATTGGCATGCAGGAAAAGCAAGGAAGAGCAGAGAGCTGCGAAGAAGGTTCATGTCTATGGCGAGTTGGATCTGACTGTGTGAAGAAACGCATGCCACAGAGAACGGCAGGGCAGTGAGTATGGCAAAAAGCTGCAGAAGCACTTCATGACAAGGTAAAGAGGCTCAGGGTGATCAGCAAAGGTGGTGAGAAATGACAATTGACAGCTGGAAGATATTCCTTATTATTTGTGGGGAGGATAAAGACATATGGTTTGAAAACTTAACATTTTCAAGTGTGGTGTAAAACACACTTAAACAAGGGCTCATTCACATACACACATAATGCTAAGAGATTGTTCACATGCTATTGAAATCAGGATGCTAGTTTGAAGATGTGTTCATATGCGGATTCCCTGCCCGACTACTTCGGTAAAAATGTGTTGTAATTTTTTTTCACCCATGAATGAGAAGGGTAACTGTACCCGAGCCTGTGTGTTCAAAACGAGGATTTTTTTTTGTATTCATCCATGGTATGAGGGTAGCCATACCCGAGCTCACTGAGAAGCTTAAAATGGTTATTGTGATGTGTGCATGAGCGATGCACGTGTGAGGTGCATGCGCATGGGTTGGTTCCCACCCGAACTTCTATGTTCAAATCGGACTCAGTGGTTCCGCTATGAGCGAGTCGGCTCAAAATGGACTTGGTGTCTAAGATGGTAGACACACACACACATGATTGGTTGATGGACACTCCAATGTATCATTGAGGGGGAGTGTTGAGAGGTAGCGATTGCCTTTGTGCAATGCTACATTAATATGGGTAATGGATGATGGGTGAGTTGTGGAACACCTCGATTAAGAGGAGGGTTGAGTGATGTAATCACGGTGTTGTGTGTATGTGGGAAAGCACCCTAAAGTTGCAAGATATTGTAGCAAGATAATGCCACATGTAATATTGTATAGTGTATGAGTGTTGACCAAAAGAGTGGAAAAGAGAGTGCCACATGGAGGATGATGTGTAAAGTGGGATAAGGCTAGAAAGCCTATATCATTGTATGATTCATTGTGAATGAAGCAATAGAGAGCTATTGTTGAGTGTGCAATCTCTCTCTCTCTCTCTCTCTCTCTAGTCATGGAGTTTCTTGTGTTGTTTAATCCACCTTAGGTTTTATGCTTAATCTTGTGTCTATCACCATGATCAATCCCATTTAGGGATTGTTTAACACAAAATAGGGTACTGTGGACTACGTATGCTAGTTCAATTTGAATGCAATCAGTTTGATTTTCTACATCAACAGTGAAGTTTGTTGAGTACTTTGGAGTATCTAGAACACTTATTAGAGTGTGGTTGAGCTGAGGAAGGCTTGTTTACAGAATTGGACATGTGCGGAAGGTGCATTTGCATTGAGCAAATATGTCAGACAACCCAGTACAAATTGTGGGTGAGAAGCTGGATAGAAAGAACTTCCAGGCATGGAAGTACAAGATTAAAAGCTTTCTGAAGGGAAAAGGATTTTGGAACCTTGTTACAAGTGCGGAGCCAGAGCCAGAACTACCCCGACAACCTACACAACAATAGGTTGTAGCTAAGTAATGGTCAGAGGGTGAGCATACAAAGTTTTGCATTACTTGTCTATATGTATCTCGGATGCTATACTCATACATATACATGATGCTGAGAATCCCAAGGATGCATGGGATACATTGGTAAAGCTGTTTGATATAGATACTAGTGCTCGTAAGTCTCAGTTAAGACAACAGATTCATAATGTGAAGCAGAAAGGAAGGAGTATCCATGATTGTGTTCAAGAGATAAATAATTATGCAGATGCATTGGCAACTATCAATGCCCCCATGCCTGATGAAAGTTTGGTAGACATTGCCTTGTATGGTCTTGGCAAGTACAAGTCTTTTGATACATGTATTTTGTTCGGAGTACAGGTTTACCAGATTTTGATGAGTTGATTTCACTCTTGCTTGTTGAGGAAATCAAACTCAGTGACTCTTTTCATGATGCATCTACTAGCCATAATGATAATGGCAGAAATCAGGCTTTCTATTCACAAAGGGGATTTAGAGGCAGGGAGAGATTTGCATCACGTGGTCGTGGTAATGGTCGTGGATGGCAGGATAGGTCACCATAATAGAATTTTCAACCTACCTATGGTGCTAGAGGTGGTCGTGGATATACACCTCAGAGAGGCAGAGGTAATCCTTGTAGAAGAGGACGTTGGCAAGGCCAACAAACATCTATGCAAAATGTGGAATGCCATTACTGTGGGAAATTTGGTCATATGGCACGTGATTGTTTCCGTAAACAAAATGATTTGAGAGGGGGTAGAGCACAACATGGTGGAAATTATGAAAATGGTGAAAATTTTGCATCAAGCAGTAGCGCAAATCACTTATTTTTCATGAAGCATGTCGTGGGATCTATGATGACAAATGGTGATAGTGATGACACTTGGTATATGGACTCTAGAGCATCAAACCATATGACTTGTCATGGCCGATGGTTTGAACATATGAAGCCTATGGATGTGAAAGGCTATGTGGAGACAGGAGATGATACCCAACATGCTATCACACATGTTAGAAGTGTACCATTGGTTATGCACAATGGTGAAACAAAGTCTATGGCAGATGTCTTGTATGTGCCTCCTATTACAAAAAGTTTAGCCTCAGTTGGTCAAATGGTGAAATAGGGTTTACAGGTTTGTTTCAACAACCATGGTTGCTTCGTTGAGGATTTCAAAAATGGATGTAGAGTCATTGCTAAAAGCAAGAAAGAAGGCAGGTTATTTAAGTTGGATGCTAGGATTCCTGAGTTGAAATCAGCCATGTTCTCTAAAAGCCAAAATGTGGTACAAGACATTGACATGTGGCATAAAGGGATTGGACATGTGAACATACAAAGGTTAAAGAACATGCAGGCAAGAGGCATTGTTAGTGGGATGCCTAGATTCAAGTATGATGGGAATATGCATGTCTATGATGCTTGCTAGTTTTGAAAGCAAGCAAGGTTGCCATTTCCTAAAGAAGGAAATATGAGTAGCAGGACACTTGAGATAGTTCATAGTGATGTATGGGGTCCTGCACAAAACCCATCCATTAAAGGCAGCTTGTATTATGTGACATTCATTGATGATTTTAGCAGAATGACTTGGATTTACTTTCTCAAAGAGAAAAGTGAAGTGTTGGGAAAGTTTATTGACTTCAAAGCTTTTGCAGAGAAGCAATATGGCTCTTGGATAAAATGTTTGAGGACAGATGGAGGTGGTGAATACACCTCACATGCTTTTGAGAATTTCTTGAGAAAGCATGGCATAAGAAGATAGTTAACTTGTAGGTACACACCTCAGCAAAATGGTGTTGCTGAGAGGAAAAATAGAGTCATTTGTGATGTGGATAGGGCGATGATCAATGAAAAGAGCATGTCAGACTATTATTGGGCAGAATCGTGTGCCACAGCAGTGTATGTAATTAATAAGACACCCACAGCAGCCATACATGGAAGTATGCCCAGAGATGCATCTTACAGGTTTTAGGCCAGACATTGGACTTATGTGCATGTGTGCCAGACGAGAGAAGGAAGAAGTTGGATCCTAAGGCAGAAAAGTGCATTTTTGTTGGGTATGCACAGGATCGCAAGGCATATAAATGTTACAATCCACAAACTAGGCAAATGGTTATCTCATGAGATGTGGTGTTAGATGAACTTGCTAGTTGGTACAAGGCAAAGGATGAGGGTGTTAGATGAACTTGCTAGTTGGTACAAGGCAAAGGATGAGGGTGTCATTGATTGTGTTAATGCTGCTGTTCATGTAAACTTGCCACACAAGCAAGTTCTATTTCTATGTCTGGGGCTAGCAGTGTAATTATAGCAATGTGATGGGCTATGGTGGATCAAATGCTAGAATCAACATCATTAACAAAGATATTAGATGATAAGTCATGAGAAATTAACTGATAGCTTAATGTAGACATGGATAGTAAAAAACCAGCAAATTCTCATTAGGCCAATGCCTCAATTTATAGAGTTTACATCCAAGCATCCAATCCCACTGATTTCTCCTTGATTCACTCCACCTCTTTTGCTTGATTCTCCCCACCTCTCCCAGAATATCTCCACACCTCCTAAATCTCCTCATGATACCCTTTATTCTCTCCCAATAGATTCTTCTCACCTTTTCATAGGTTCTCTCACATTTTCAGATTCTCTTTTACAGCCTCTCCTGTACACACCCTATTCACTTGTATATTTCAACACCTCCCCTCAAGTGAATACTCCTAGCACACCTGGACCCTATACCACACAGTCCTTGCACACTCTCTCTCTATGTGTCCAAGGCTACTACAAGTGCCTGTGACCTTGACTAAAGTGCTCACACATACATCTACCACATGGCCTACATCATCGGTGGCTCAGAGGTGGTTTTACTCTATTGGGGCAGGTTACATTGGGTTGTGGGGTTTCTCTCTCTCTCTCTCTCTCTCTCTCTCTCTCTCTCTCTCTC
Source organism: Cibotium barometz (assembly GCF_041138505.1). Taxonomy (NCBI): domain Eukaryota; kingdom Viridiplantae; phylum Streptophyta; class Polypodiopsida; order Cyatheales; family Cibotiaceae; genus Cibotium; species Cibotium barometz. Next base: position 2,631,726 of record NC_141057.1, on the reverse strand, counting down.
TCTCTCTCTCTCTTTCTCTCTCTCTCTCTCTCTCTCTCTCTCTCTCTCTCTCATAAAAGATGATTTGACTCCACTTCCTTTAGAGCCTCCATGAAGTTTGCCGATGTCGTTCCTTCTCCACTGGGTTTGCTGTAGCAGTCTCTTGCCATGTGTCTTGGCTTTCCACAGTTGTGGCAAGTGAAGGTCCTTCCTCCTACTCTGCCTCTTCCTCGTCCTCGTCCCTCGAGAGAATCCTCCTTGGGTGAAGAATGCTTTTCTTCTCTTGCTGTTGAGTCGAGCCATTTCTTCTCTCTGCCTCTGCTCTCTTGCTCTATTAGAGCTCCTTCTATCTCGTTTAGCTTCAATTCAGGTACATTTTTTAGTGTTGCTACAATGTTTTCATATTCACCTTTGTCCACACTCTTCAGAAGCACTGCTAGTGCCTCATCATCTTCTACCTTTTTGCCAATAGCTGCGCCAGTTGTTACGTAATGCTTTTTCAAGGGTGTGATTAAAGGTTCACTTTCCTTCATATCCAATTTATAGAATTGCATTAACAGATTTATCTTTGAATTTTTAGTTTGTGTGCCAAATAATTTATTTTCATCCCATTCATCTTTTGCCCATTGTATCCCTGTGATGTGATGAATGATTTCATCATTTAAACTGAGTGCGATAAGTCCCAATGCTTTTTCATTCCTGCTCTTCCACTCATTTTCCCCTCTCACCTTTGGGCATTCATCTCTTTCGTCAACTAGCCCCCACAGATTTTTCCTCATGTGAGCAGATACATGGTTTTTGTCTACCATGTGTAAAACTGCTCCCCATTAAATTTGGCTATTTCTTGTGCCGTATTCATGATAATGTGAAGGGGGTCTTACCTGTTGATCCAATTTCAAGATTCACAAGGGAAGTGTCTACCCTTTTACAACTCAATCTGGTGTTTAGGAGATGATTACAACAAATTTATCAGCATAAAATCACCAGAAATTACATTAAATTCTTTTGCAAAACATCATTTATTATCAAAAGTTTTTGATATACACATAGAGCATCTCGGCTCCAAAAGTCACCGCCTCAATCACGTACGCATAAAAAGGCGATACTACGATGGAGACATGCTATGATATACATGATTCATCACTGATATTGGTGCTGTAATTCTTCTCCTAGGAATAAAGCGGCTAAGAAGCCTAAAAATACGACAAGAAATTCTAAAATTTCGGGGTGAATGATTATAGAGTTGTACATAATGAACAACTCCTAGCCTTATCAAGATCATAGCTAGCGAGATATTTTGTCTGAGTCTATATCATCGTTGATTGGTATTGACGTGAATACTTTGCCCTCCAGAGAACCACATATGCTGACGTCGCTCTACTGGATCAGGAAAGTATAGATCCTCAAAGTGACGAGCGAGTCTCACTCTACTTTCTCGGGTTGTAGCAGCGGAGTTGATGAGATTTTCGAAGGAAAAGGCGATCATATCCTGACTATGGGAGAGTCCAAGAACGCTAGACAGATTTGGGTATCCATCTAAAAATCTAGTTCAATTTATGAAGTTCATTTCAAACATAATCTTAACAAGTGAAAACATTATTTCCCGTATTTACTTTAAAATTTTAGGCAATTTTTGCTGCTATTTCGTAAGTTTACAACAATGCTCTGATACCAGCCATGAGACCCCTCTGCCCCCTCTGCACACCGGATTTTTGGTTGCTAGGAGCAGCGAAAGTAGCTTCCTCTTACACGGGGCAGGGTTTCCCACTTGAGGCCTTGCCCACCACGAATGTCTGGACTCGAGACTAATCTGGTGGTCATTCCGAAATCAAAACCAGGAAAATTTTCCTTGCCTGGAAAATGGGGATGATTCCACCTTTTTGATTTTTTAATGAATTTTCTAACGGGGTCAAGAGACTAAACTATTCTTCACATGATTAAACCAGATAGAAGGAAAACTAACACTGACTTAGATTGAAGAAATCAACGCTTTTTTCTTAAAACTGAAGTCAGGCACATCCATTGATCTACTCATTTGAGAAATTCTTTGGGTTTTTTATTTAACTACTCGAATTCTAAGCGTATTCCTATTATTTCAATTTAATTATTAAAACTCCACTGATTCCAGCCTAACCCCATCTGGCCCATGGAACCACTAAAATCGCTAGAACCAGATAATTACTCACTAGACGTAACAGAGTGCCAGTTAAGAGTCCTACCCCTGGGAATATATGATGGAATCCTTGGAATGGATTGGATCCAAAAGAACCAGGCTGACATTCATTGTCACAAAGGAACCATCTCGGGAATAAAGTTCAAGGAATTGGAATTTTTGGATCCCCAGTGCTGCAATTAGTTAAGGCTTCCAAATTATTAAAAGGGCTCAGAAAAAGGCAAGCTGTGTATGCCATTAAAATGAATTCGGTAGACATAAAATGCAAGGCTAAAGAACCAGAGTGGTTAAGTGAGTATGCAGATGTATTTCCCGAAGAGCTGACTGAGATACCTCCGTCTCGTGAAGTAGATCATGAGATCGAATTAACCCCCGCCAGTAGCCCAGCGTGCATACAAAATGCCACTCCTTGAAGCCATAGAACTTAAGGAACAGTTAAGACAACTGTTAGAGCAGGGATTCGTCAGACCCAGTGTCTCACCTTGGGGTGCGCCCGTTCTCTTTCAAAAGAAGAAAGGTGGAACGTTAAGACTCTATATTGACTACAAGGGACTGAATCAATTAACAATTAAGAATAATTATCCTATTCCTAGGATTGATGTACTTCTAGATTGGTTAAATGGTACCCAAATGTTTACAAAGATAGATCTCAAATCCGAGTAGTACCAAATCAGAATCAAGGAGCAGGACATCCCAAAGACAACATTCAATACTCGCTATGGGCATTATGAGTTCACAGTCATGCTATTTGGATTGACTAATGCCCCGGCGACATTCAAGATATTCTCAGAGAATACTTGGATGATTTTGTTCTTGTCTTCTTTGATGATATCTTAGTATATTCAAAGCATGCTGCAGATCATGAAGATCATGTGCACAAAGTCATGGAAATCCTAAGGAAACACCAACTCTTTGCAAAGAAGAGCAAGTGTTCCTTCTCTGTTGACGAGGTGGGATACTTGGGATTCATAGTGTCAAAGGATGGGATTTCTCCCGACCCCGCAAAGATCCAAGCAGTAGTTGAATGGCCAGAACCCAAGTCAGTAAAGGAAGTCAGAGGATTCCTAGGGTTAACCGGATGGTATAGGATCTTTATACCTAGGTATGCTCAGATAGCATCCCCTTTACCTAACCTTCTCAAGAAAAGTACACTTTTTCAATGGACTGCAATGTGTCAGAGTGCCTTTGACAAACTGAAGACAGCCTTAGTAACCAACCCTATCCTCAAATTGTAAGATTTTACCAAACCCTTTGAGGTAGTTACTGATGCCAGTGGATTTTCCGTAGGCGGTGCTCTAATGCAGAAGGTCATGCAGTGGCCTATGAATCCCGAAAACTCAGAACACATGAGAGGAATTATGCCGTCCATGACTTGGAGTTACTCTCAGTAGTAGTGTACGCTCTGAAGTTGTGGAGACATTATCTTTTGGGACAAAGATTCACCTTGATGAGACAGATCATCAAAGTCTGAAGTGGATCTTCACCCAAAGGGATCTTAACATGCGTCAAAGAGATGGATGCAGACCTTGCAGGAATTTGATTTTGAAATAAACTATTGGCCGAGGAAAGAAAATGTGGTTGCAGATGCGCTCAACAGAAAAGCCTCCTTGCTTACAATTATAGTGGTGTCAAATCCATTGATCAATGAAGCGCTCAGCAGAAAAGCCTCCTTGCTTGCAATTACAGTGGTGTCAAATCCATTGATCAATGAAGCAAAGGAGAAAATCATGTAGGACAAATTCTTTGCCCCTATTACTACCCTTCTGATGCAAGAAAGCAAGACTCCTCAAGAAATGAGTCGAGTTCTTGGATACAAACTAGATGAAGGATGCATGTATTTTAATAATCAGTTATGTATCCCCAATGATGCGGGAATAAAGGGAAGAATCTTGATAGAAGCCCATGATAGCCTGATAGCTGGACATCCAGGGTTTATAAAAACTTATATGTCTGTGAAGAAAAGCTTCTTCTAGCCAGGACTCAAAAAGGATGTACTTGATCATGTAAGGAAATGCTTGATGTGTCAAAGAGTCAGGGCAGAGAGAGTTAAGGCAGAGAGAGTCAAGATGTGTCAAAGAGTCAAGGTAGAGAGAGTCAAGATGCGAGGGAAACTGCAACCTCTAGACATTCCATAGATGAAGTGGAATGCATCAGTATGGACTTTGTCACTGGATTACCTTCAGTGCAATCAGGTTACAACTCCATTTTTGTGGTAGTTGACAGGCTAACCAAAGTTGCCCATCTGATTCCAGTGAAAGAAATATACTCTGCAGTGGATGTTGCCAGAGTTTTCCTTAAGGAGATCTTCAGATTGCACGGGTTACCCAGGAGGATAGTAAGTGACCGAGATCCCAAATTCACATTGAAATTTTGGACTGCGTTCTTTGAAGCAGTAGGAACTTTCTTGGATCTCAGCACAGTCTATCACCCCGAAACAGATGGCCAGACAGAAAGGGTGAATCAGGTAATAGAAGATATCCTTCGATCATGCTGCACCTAGCAGGGAACCCAAGAAGTGGTTAAGTCATTTGCATCTGGTTGAATTTGCTTACAATGCTTCTTATCATTTGCATCTGGTCGAATTTGCTTACAATGCTTCTTATCATTTGCATCTGGTCGAATTTGCTTACAATGCTTCTTATCATCGGAGCATTGGGATGAATCCTTTCAAAGCTTTGTATGGACAAGATTGCCTTACACCATTGACTTGGTCTGACCCATTGATCAGAGTCGAAATGTCCATATAAATGCTTGATGACATGGACCGACAGATGCAATCAATCCGTAAAGATATAAAGGTAGCCCAAGATAGGCAAAAGCAGTATGCAGATAAAAAGAGATCTGAGAGAGAGTTTGAAGAATCAGATATGGTCTTCATATTCGAGTACGACCAAAAAGAAGTTCCTTATCCTTAGGGAAGTACAAGAAGCTCTCTCTCCCAGATACTGTGGGCCATATGCTGTCATAAAGAAAGTGGGCGATCTAGTCTACAAACTTCTTCTGCCTCCCCATCTCAAGGTACATGATGTATTCCATGTCAGTTTGCTTAAGAAGTATGTACCTAGCTCGAATCACATGCTTGATGATGAGTAATTGATCTCTCTGACTCAAGGCTAGATGGTACTCCAACCTGAGGAAATCCTTAACATTCGGGAGAAAATTCTCCAGAGCAGAGTCCTTAGAGAATTCTTAGTAAAGTGGAAGTTCTTCCCTCTAGAAGACGCCACCCGGGAGAAAGAAGAAGAGTTGGTGAAGGATTACCCCCACTTTGTGAGATAAGGACATCTCGAGTTTTTCAAGTGGGAGAGGATGTACGATTTCTCCTCAGCCTGAATATCAAAGAAGCCTCTACTTCAATCCCTTGTAATCATTCTATGTTTCTGAATACAAGAAAATATCATTTTTCCTTGTTTTGCCTAGTGAGATAAAATTTTTTAAGAGTGGTAAATCGAAATTGGGATATTTTTGGATAAATAAATTCTACAAATATCAAAAAATGTTTCCCTGAAACTAAAAATCAAAATTGATTTTCCAAGGTGCAATTGGAATTAATTAAAATTGATTTTAGAAGACCTTAGCCTAAGGGTCTAGACTTTTGAAATTTTTTTGATTATGGTCCAATTAAGGTTCCTATGGACCAATAAGATTAATCCAAGTGTTGGGACAAGATAAATCCAAAGAATAAAAGAAACTACTCAAAAATGAGTAAATGCCCACATAAGATGAAGAGTTGACCAAGTACTAGGTTTATTGATTAAAAATTATGAAGTATTAATAAAAAAATGAGATATTTTGAAGTAATCATTCATTTCTAACACATGTGTAAGGAAAAGGGAGACCTTCAAGGAGGCGCTTACTTCACATGCTTGGATGAGTTTAAAACTAAAAAATAATAGGATATTTTTATCTCTCCTCTCTCCTAAACCAAACCAAATCAAAAAGGGAGCCAAACTGGTCCAAAACTTGTCCAAATTCAACCTAACTGAATTTAGAAAATTATAGAACTCAGTTGAACTCAATTAGTGGCCTCTCTCTCCTATAAATAGACCCTCATTCCTTTGTATTATTATCCGTGAACTAAACTATGTCGGTATTACTCTAAACTAAGCTTAATTTCTATTATCCTCTAAAAACCTCTACAAAATTGAAGAGATTGGAGCTTCTCTCTCTCTTCAATCTTCCTTGGTGACTCCTACAACATTCCAAACCAATTGATTGGTTGGGGGCCTCTACTATGATCAAAGAATCAAGTAAATTAGAAGGCAAAGTGTGGATTATTGTCTTTTTCGTATTATTCAAAATCCAAATGATTCTCTTCTCAACCCCTCTCAAGCTTGAGAAGCTTTAATTTGAATGGCTTTTGATTACTATTGAAGTTCTTTTATGAATTGTAATAAAGAAACACATAAATTTTCATTTATGCTTAATTTTAATGGTTTTTAAGCATTTCTCTCTCTCCCCCCAAAGAAAGGTCATTCGTATGAGCTATTCTTAATCCAAATGAAGCTTCTCATGAAGCATTTCTCTAATCCAAAAGTAATTTCTATGCTTGTCTAATTGGAGGCCAAAATAATAGCTTTTTAATGCTTTTATGATATTTATTTCATAAAAAAATTATGAATCAATCCATAATTGGATAATGATCCAATTAGTGGTCATTCTAATTATATCAATAATATTAAACTTCATTCTTTCAATTAAATTGAGAATTATCAATAATAGCAATAGAGCTATGATAAAATTTCTGTAAAATAAACACATAATTCATAATATGAAAAGAGGACTTCCTACCATATTCTAGGAATTATCATCCTAGATTAATTGAATGATTCTCATTGTAATCATGGAGAAAGTGATTTTTATGTTTATGCATAATTAGTAAATTAGAAAAAAGAGGACTTTCTAGTAATTTATTTTTATGTTAAAAGAGTAACCCCCATGACATTGGAAATCCATGTATTCCAATGATTTAGAGAAAAAAAATTGGAATGCTAAAATAATGTATATTTTATGAAAGATTTTAGTTAAATTTATCTTTTTGTATAGATAAATTTTTATGATGAAAGAGGAATTTTCACCATATTGAAATTCAAATAATTAAATAAGGAAAGTATAACTCCTAGTGCAAAGGAATTAATGAAGATTTTTATTTAATTTTTAAGAGAAAATATAGTTAAATTTATCTTTTGTATAGATAAATTTTTATGATAAAAGAGGAATTCCCACCATATTGGAATCCAATTAATTAAGTGAAGAAAGTATAATTCCTAGTGCAAAGGAATTAATGGAGATTTTTATTTAAATTTTAAGAGAAAAATCTAGTCACATCAAGTGAGCAAAGTAAGGTGTGTCCATTGCAAAAGGTGGGTCATTTGGCAAATAATTGTTGAATCAAATTCTTTTTGCATAGATAAGTTTAAATGATAAAAGAGGAATTCCCACTATATTGGATTTCAAATGTTTAGATGAGAAAAGTGGAATTTTTAGCTCAAAGGAATCAATGGTTATTTTTATGTAATTTTAAGAAGAATTTTAATAGATTTAATTTATGGAAAAGAGGAATTCCAATGATAATTGGATTGCATTCATTGAAATGAGAAAAAGAAGGATTTCAAGTTTATTAAAAAGAATAGGTATTGATATTTTAGTTAAAAGATGAATTTCCATGATATTTGAGAAAAGATGGATTCGAATTAAATTCTAATGTCAAAAGATGAATTTCCATCATAATTCTACCTAATGAATTAAGGTTGAGAATTTATGTGGGAAAAAGAATATCTGGGATATTTGAATTGAAAAAATCACTAAATGGATATTTACCCAAAAAACTAAACGTTTAGTTGAAAGGAATTCTGGTAGAACTAAACTAAATGAATTTAGTTAGACTACGTGAGGTCAGACAGCAAACCTAATTGTCCTTCTCTCGAACTCAATCACACAAAAACTTCGTGACCAATTCCAGTTACTAAATCCAAAGAATAGACTACTGGAACTAATCTAGTTTTTCCTTGACCAATCTCACCAAGAATCTAGTTGGATAAATGGATAGAATGATGGGTAGATTACCCTCATGAGAGATCAAGGATCCTCATTATGAAACTGAGAATTATTGGAAAAAGGGTCTTTGGAACCGATCTCAAACTGGAATCTCACTTGCATTGGAAACTATGTTTTTCATCCAAAGGACTCTTTTACGCCAAAGAATTGTTTTACGCCAGAATGCTGGAGGAAGCATTTGGCTTATGTTTTTCTAAAAGGAGGTTCATTGGAACAGCGGCCGGGCAGGGAGTCGTCAAGGGATGCTGCCCGTGCGGCAAAGCCTGCTGAAGTCTTGACCAGCCTCAATACGATTAAAATGGTACGCTTCTAGTACGATGGGTGAGGACCGACGAAGCAGTCCCTGAGTGAAGTGCTAGGACACCTAAGGAGGATCCTAGAGGGTTCTGACTAGGCGATGCACAGGCTCGCAGTTGCTAGGACACCTAGGCGTACGTCGAGGAAGATATCTGATGGACAAAAAGGAAAGGTTTTTGGGAACAAAAATTTGATACTAGATCTCGTTGGTTAGCCAGCTTGTCTTCAACAGAGAGTTCAAAGGATGCATTTTTGTAATTCAATGGACTTGGAATTTTGGAAAATGATGATCGAAAATATTATGATTTTATTCTCAAGGATTGTCTTAAAGCCAGTCGAATCTGTTATAAATGGCAATTTCATATTGGTGTGTACGTGGTATGCCTATTTGATTCAGAGGATGCATTTTTGTAATTCAATGGACTTGGAATTTTAAAAAATGATGATAAAAAATATTATGATTTTATTCAAGGATTGTCTTAAAGACAGTCGAATCTGTTATAAATGGCAATTTCATATTGGGTGTGTACGTGGTATGCCTATTTGATTTTTGCATGAATCGTCGGCTAGGGGGCCTGGGAACTCTTTTCCTCGATACTCGAGCAAAAACCCAATCAAATCTTTATAAAGGAATCCCACCAATTCACTAGTCAGGTGGTTGGCTAACCCATCAGAGGATTCCTGAGAAACAACTAGATACGATTAGTTACGTTAATCAGTTTAAATCCTGAGAAGACCTTATTTTGTGGGGTGTGCATTGAAAATGAGAAAAAAAGTGGTGATTCCATGGACCAAGTGCAAGTCTCTTCTTGATCTGACCATGTGACTTCAGGTTCGGTCAGATCAGTTTAATTTAGTCAAGACTTGACTCGTTAGAGTAATCTCCTGATTAAAAGATTTTTCACCTTCCTGGAGGAATCGCCCGTGCCTTCCGAGCGCGAGGGGAGTCTTCCGGGTCCCGGTATCAGAGGGACCACTCCCTGGGCTAGCCTCTCATCCCGGACATCTGCGGGCGAGGCCCCGAGTGTGCAGGACCCCCGCCCCACGCGGGAGGCCGACGCCGCTTCCACCGTCAGGGCAAGAGCCCCGGAGCAGGCGGGCGAGGACCTCACACGCATCTCCGAGCCACTAGACTCTCCAGCAAACCAAGAGAATGCCCTGCAGAATTATCAGGCATACCAAGGGGCTCAACCACTTTCTCTTTGCCTTTATGTGATGTACCAAAACCGTTTCTAGTACTACTGGTATTATGACGAAGCCTGCCACTCCATGGTCTATCAACAAAACCGCTAGATGAGGACTCTCTTGGTCCACTCAATGACTGTGATTGCTGGCTTACATTCTGTGCAACCATGTTTCCACTTACATCAATCCGAACATCTTTTTTAGCAACATACCAGCTACTCATCTCATCAAATACAATATCCCTGCTTACCCTCGATTCACATGTAGTATGATTATAGCATCTATATCCCTTTTGCTCAAGGGAATACCCAATAAACACACATTTTTTTGCCTTTGGATCAAGCTTGGTACGCAACTCATCTAGCACATGCACATATGCAATACATCCAAAAACTTTCAAGGGAGACAAATGATGTTTCCTTCCAACAATAAACTTCTCCTCTAGCATTACATCATGTATGGCTACATAGGAGTCATGTTCATGATGTAAATTGTTGTAGACACAGCCTGAGTCCAATTTACCTTAGCCTAAGCCCAATTTCTACCTTACAGATGTACTTCATGATATAAACTGTTGCAAATTTGCCACAACCCCAACAAGAGGAAGATTACAGAAATGAGTCTCAAAACTGCAGAGACTAACACACAGACTCGACAAAGAATGATGACAACTGATTCATATTATTTGAGAAGTTACTTCAATATAAAGAGGCCTAATGACCATTCGTACCCCACACACACACCCCCCTTAGCACCATCGCATATATGAATTAGTTGTCATCATTCTTTGTTGTAGACACAGCCTCAGCCTAATTTACCTTAGCCTCATCATGAAGTACATATACTAACTCCTATTGTAAACTATTGCAACATGAAGTACATCTACAAGTTACTTCACCTTACCACCCTGCATAGACAATTCCTGCATAGACAATGGCACATCTCCAACATGGGCAATCGGATGAACAGTGTCATTCCCTGTTTTAACAAAACTTGGTCTTTTAAGACTCTTCATTTCCTTGAACCACTCACCATGACTTGTCATGTGGTTCAAAGCACGTGAATCAACATACCATCCTTACGTGCTGCTAGATCATTTCCAGACACAACATTAACCACATGTTGCATAACAAAGAACCTCTCATCATCCTCATTATTTCTACAAGAGGATGCACAGTTGTTTTGCTGCACTTTTCCATTTCGCATGTCACTCTTCTTCTTATAGCAATCTGCCTGCACATCTGCAGGCTTACCACAGTAAAAACAATCTCATGTATCATTATGCTGCCTTTGCCAATTACCACGACCTCTTTGACTCTCCCTGCCTCTAAACTGGCCTCGTCCACCTGCTGTGTGTTATTGTTGCAAATCTTGGAACTACTGCTGGCCATAATTCTGATTACCTGTTTGGCCACCACCTTGGCCTCGTCCATGACCTCTACCTCATCCTCTACTTGCACTTGTGTAGAAGGCCTTACTCTGAACTATTTTTGTTTTGTGAAGATTGTTGATCTTCACCCAAAATCTTCTCTTCAATGATCAGCATTGACACCAAATATGTGAAGTTGGGAATGTTTTTTCGAGTTTGAATAGATGTCTTGAATGCCTTTTATTGTGGCCTAAGACCACGTAGACACACTTCAACCTTATCATCATCATCAACAGAAACACCAATTGATGCAAGCAATTCCACAATGCCCTTGATCTTCAAGGCATAATCATTCACACACATACTTTTCTTCTCCATAGTATGAAGCTCATTCTTCAACTCAATCTTTTGTGCCTGGTGTTAGTTTCATACAACTTCACCAAGGTATCCCATGCCTCCTTAGGTGACTTGGCATCTTGTATATGCTTAATAATAGTGTCCTATATGCTGATAGAAAGCCAATACATGACTTCCTATGCTCCTTGATTCCAATCCTTGGACCCCTTTAAATCTACAGCAGTTCGAGTAATCTCGGGTATCTCTGGTGCCTCCTCATGTTCACCTTCAATGTAGTCCCAGTAACCTTTTCTCATCAAGAAATTTATCAATCTAGACCTCCAAGCATGGAAGTTATTCTTGTCAAGCTTCTTTGCAGCAACAATCTAGTTTATTCCATCATTCAACATCTTGTCTACAACACAAATTTACTAAAACAACACCTTGTTTAACCTGCACAAATTGTTGTATTCTCTGCAACAAAATGATATTGTACTTCATATAAACTGTCACAATTAGTGACCTCATTTTGCATACATACACCCAATGGCAACTTTTAGACCTCTTTGTAATATACACAATGTTTGCACAACCAATCGCCCTTCCAAAAACAGAATTCTACAGAGAATTGAAACTTACCCGTAGTGCTTGTGGATGCCTGCAAACTGAAAAACGGACATCTAGATGCACCCGAAACACTTTTTCGGCCCATAAAATTCATCCATTGAATATAATAGTTGACCTATAGCTTTGCTCCTATGAACGAAGCTCCTCAATCAGATTTCATTTGTCAGTGCCTCCCAAAGAGCTCCCAACAAGGGTGTAGTAGCCAACACAAAGGGGGAAGAGTATATGACGCTCTTACCCTTGTATCGCTTCCTATGTTTCTCTTGCTTGCCGCTCAGCCCTTAGCATAAACCAGGCTCTAATACCATGAAAAATGTAGGAGGGGAGAAGAGATCTTGAGCTCTTGCAAGCACACACACAATCACACAAACCCTAGAAGAGAACACTAAAGGTTAGAGGCTGAAAATTCTTCTTCTTCTTCACACAACAAAAGAGGTCTACAAAGAAGATATGTCGGTGCCAACTACCAAACCCACCATTGATGTGAATGTCAAACAGTCATGCAGGCGGCTCGTGAGTGTCAGCTCATGTTGAGCTTGACATCTCAATAACTTTATCACTAAAGGAATCACAGTACCAACAGATACTACAACGGATACTGCAAGCAAGCAGTATAAAAGGATGTAACCTAAACTTTACAAGGCTAGTTGTATCATATGTTCTCCTTAGAAGAAAGCACAGTACCAACATATACTACAACGGATACTGTAAGTAGTATAAAAGAATGTAACCTAAACTTTACAAGGCTAGTTACCAGTTGTATCATATCTTCTCCTAAGAAGAAAGCAAGACCGTTTTTCCATTCTCTCTGTATATGCATTGTTATATTGGGTCTGTGTATATTCATTTCTGTTCACGTACTTTGTCTTACACGGAGTTACCCGTTAAGCCTCTTGTGTCTTCTTCTTCTTATTTTAGCGATTGAGATTTCTTGGAAGTGTTGATTAGTCTTATGCAGTCAAATCCCTAAAGTAGTTATCCATAGCTTGTGGGCTCTGTCTGTGTTGCATCTATTCCATGTCCGCCTGGTGTATGCTGTGTGCATAACTAGAGACTCTTAGCAGGTTTCTTGGGGACAGTGGTCAGTCCCCCGACAACAACCTCCACCGGCATACCTTGAACCATGCCCCTCCATTTCCAACATGCGACCTAATGAGGAAGCTCAGGTGTATACTAGAAAGTTCCAAGAACAAGCACCCCCTAATAGACTCACACAAGCAACAACACCCACCGTTGCTAGATACCCCCACCAAGGAAACCCAACAGTAGCTGAATATCTCAAAAACCTAGGGGATGACCACCTCAAAAGGATGGACAAAGAAGTCTAGATCCTAATACCCTATATGGGCAAGAGCTTAAGGACAAGCACATGTTCCCAAAGACATTGTAGGTCTCTTTTCCTTCCTCTGTTCTTAGATCCAAATCCCCACCATTGGCATCTTACTCCAAGGTAGCCCAACCTTATGGAAGGATTTAAAAGATTGGATGGAGGATACCTTGGAGCAGGGATGCAAGAGTTTGCAAAGATAGATAGCTCATGAGACAGGCGATGATGAACAAATCAAACCTCATGGGATCACTGGCACCCCCAGCGTTTGAGTCAACAAACTTGGACAATATTTCGAAGGTGATAAACTCAATATGCAGAATTACCCATAACCTTCGATGGCCTGTAGTAGGTCACCGGCCGCCATCCTAGATGGAGGAGCGTGAGTGAGGATTGTCACCAAACAATACTGGGAAAAATGGGAAGAACTTACCATGGTGGATGACACAACCTTATCGGTGAAACTCGCTGATGGAGCCACCACTAGGCCCATAGGTCTCTTGAAGGATTTAAAGATCGATGTTGTCAAGGACTGACCATTGCACAACCTGGTAAGTGGATCTGGCTATGCACATAGCATACACCAATCGGATACGGATCGAGCACAAGATGAATAGACACAACCTATCAGCTAAGAATGCCAACAAGGGTGTTGATTTGTTAGAGGTGACGTTGATCAAGGGTGAAAAAGGTGAAGAGGAAAAAAGAGGGGGAATTTTGTGGATCCAGAAACCTAGGGAAATGATCTCTCTCTCTCTCTCTAATTAAAAATGTGAGTGTGTAGAAGATGTGAAATTTAAAATAAGACAAACATTTTTATTCTTGTTTTTCTTTGTAGGGGAGAGAGAGAGAGAGAGAGAGAGAGAGAGAGAGAGAGAGAGAGAGAGAGAGGTTGGTGGAGTGGACAAGTAACACTATAATAGAGTTGTATTATGGTTCCTAAAATTAGGGATATCGAATACATCATCAAGAGAAACTCTACACATAAAGTCCAACTTGCATATGGAAAAGCTGAAAGGCCAAGACCAACAATAGATCAACAAATCAATCCGTAATTTGATAAGATTACTATCGATATCTTACTACAATGTTTGATTGCTATAAATTATGCATTTGATTTATAATATTCCTAGGTAATGTTTCAATATATTCCATCTAATGAGTGATTATCTCTACTTGTACCTTAAGTTCTCTTGTTGTTGGGAAACCTTTCAATATATTGTGATAACAAAATCCCATTCGTGTCAACAACTAAGATTGATTGAGTATCCAAAACTATTAGATACAGAGGCTATTTATCGGTATCTTGAATATCCCCTATCCCTTATTCCATAACGCGACTTCCCGTTTTTGGTGGTCATGATACCAAAGAAGTAAGCACTAAGTCGCTATCCACAGATAGAGATCTTCATTGGACCTTCAAAGCTGAATTAGATTTAAATAGATACACTTTTTTAAAGACTACTACAAGTCTCGATGCTCTAGGTTTCTTTGTTTATTTAAAATCTACAAAAACTTTTTTATATGTATTATTTTTCATTTTAATGATTTTAAGTTTATTGGGGCTATACATAGCCAATTTCAACATGGAAATTCTATATTCAACAAGATCAAGATCATGTGCTTCGTGTCTAGTGATGTCTTGTTGTTATGTATAATTGTTTCAAAAGATTGGTGAAAATTTTATCCTTTTAATAACACAAATGAATCACAAAAAGTCTTGATGGTCATAGTTGATTAGCTAGCATTGTTATTTTTATTAGTTTTTTAATTTCTTGCAAAGTTAAAACTAATGCTAATATAGCTTTTTATTTTGAACAATGAAAAATTCAACCTTCTAGCATAGACTTGAGAGTGCTTTGAGGTGATTTTCAAAGAAAGGGAATCAATCATGAGCATTATAGAAAACCATATCAAAACCATATTAAGTGCTACACAATTCCATTTTGAATATCAAGGATTGAGAATATAAGTTTGATACACATGATGGTCATATAATGCAAAATAATCACTTGATGGTTGACATATGACCATCATAGAAAAACATATTACTACACAATTCCATGTTGGATATCAAGAATTGAGAATATAAGTTTGATACATATTCACAAGTCAAAAATGGAGTTTGAAGTTTCATAAAAGAGTGTCTCAATTCAACAATTACTTCAAAGTACCATGATTGATTTTTGTGTGATAACTACGTGTTCAAATTGTAGTTCATATTACATTTCTTGTATCATCTTTTTGTGTGATAACTATGGATTTGAATTATAGGTCATGTCATGTTTCTAGTATCATCTTTTCTAAGATTTAAAATTTTCTTTCCTTCTACTCTTATCCATACTAAAATAGGTTTTTCATACTTTACTTTTAATCCTTCTCCAAAAAGGGAAAATTTGGAGGGAAGGTGATCAAACACCAATAATAATAAACTAAAGTTTAAATTATATATTATAACTATGCATGCTTGCTCATCATGATGTTTCAAGGTTTGGGATGTGATGGTGCACTTGATCTCTTAATTTATATATGACCATGCATGCTTGCTCATGATGTTTCAAGGTTTGGGATGTGATGATGTCCTTGATCTAATCTTAAGTTTTTTTTTGAAGGTATACCAAATGTTTTAATTCAAAATCATTGGGTCTACATAGCTTGCCAACATGGGTTGAGACTCATTTATGCTCATATTTAAAGGTCAAACTTTTGTGAAAAATGGCAAATAATGAATTTTAATTGGATAATGTGATTTTTATGCTAGAATACTACAATTGTAATTTGGAGTCAAGTAAATAAGTGTGAAGCACGTAAATGTGATTTTGTACATATTAAAGATGTTGGCAAAATTAAGCACGTATTCAAAGCAAAAGATTTTAGGGAGCTTTTCTTATCAATAAATGGCATGCAATCTGTATCACTTTCTAAAGTGATTGATATTTGAAGTTGACTATCTATAAGAGAGTTTATAGCCCAATGTTTCCACTTCATAATTTATCCATTAATAAAAAAGATTCATGCATTTTTAAATAGTAAATAAGGATGATAACATTGTGCACTCTGTACATTCAAAAATGTTAAAAAGTTCTAATTGAGAAACATTAATAAACAAAAAAATAGGTTAACTAGTCAAAATACGTCTCATTTAAAGGTCACAAGGCATAAAGGTAAGTGTGTTCAAGGACAAGTCTATTACCACTTGATTTTTAAAATTTTTTATTCTGGTTTCTTGGGGGTGTGGTTAGAAGGCACCACCTAATGGTTTGGTTTTCTTTGACATTGCTGACCCTGGATTCCTACTTGTGATTCAACTCACATTGGTCAAGATCGAAAAAAGCAATTAAAAGTTAGTCTTTTGAGGGGCCGGGAAAATGGTTTAAGAAAAAAGCAATTGAAAATTATTCTTTGGAGGGGCTGGGAAAATGGTCTGGGGCACGCGTGGAAGCTTGGATTTTCATAGTTTTTATACGCACTTTTTTTTTTTTTGTTTTTGTTTCTGGGCATTTCAGGCAATCATACACCCAAAAATTGTCTATGGGCATTCAAAAATACATTGACATGTTGGAATCTTGGAAAAACGTTCAAAATTTGTGTGCATCCCCTCCTTTTTAAAGTCAACCTTGGTGGGCGGGTGGCTAAGATCACATTTATTATGTTGGACTATTGCAAGAGGAGTTGAAATGGGTGTTCAACAAGGCTAGCAAAATTCAACACCAACAAGAGCATAAGTAACGTTTGTTTGTCTCTTCGTTCATATCCGAGTCTTACCACAGCTGTTTATTCGATTGCCAGCCAAGGGAAAAGCTTTGAAGTTAGCACTCTAACTAAGAAGAATTTCAATAGATGAATTCTGCAGTGCAGCTTAGCAAGGGCAATTCTAGCAGCCGTAGGTCCTTCAAGAGCTTATCAACGAGCCGTTTGCTCCCGCGGATCGAGCCCTCAGCTCGCGATTGCAGCAGCAAGACAAAGCGCAGCGGCTTTCTCTCTCAGCTCACCAGGAGCTTTACCGTAAGCGTAAGCAGATCAAATGGCAAGGAAGCCGTCATCAACAAACACGAGAATAATCACGGGCTAGCTGGCCCAGAAACTGCAGTATCCATGATATCACATGTGGGAAAAGCTTCAAAGGAGTCAAGGTGGGCGCGGAGGGTGAAGGATGGGCTCGTGATGCCTTTGAAGTTTGTGAGAAACTCGTATGTGGACTGCATGATGGTTCTGGCAGAGGATCCAAGGTTCGATGGGGTGGTAGGAGCGGGCTTCCAAGGTCCTGGCTATGCAGTCGTCAATCACTCGGATGTTTTCTCTTCCGGTGGCCTCCGCTCCTCCGAGCGTCTCGAAGACCTGGCCGCCATCATCTCTGAAGAGCACCTCCGAGCGGTCCTCCGACAAAGCAAACGCTCGGGCGAGTCAACAATCCCCGAATGACCAATGAGCACATCGCTTTTTATTGCGCCTAAGGGTTTTCACACGCTTTAAATAATGGTTTTTACACGCTTGTTGTGCAACGATTGATGGCCGACGGCCGGAATATCTCTGTCTTTTGTCCCTCCATGGCACAAGTGTTAAAGCTCTCAACTCGTCACAATAATTAGTGTTCTTGGCTGTTTTTGTTTTCCTGTTGTATTTCACAATAATTATTGTTTTGATGGACAATTGGATGTTTTTTTTGTTCCACCTACCTACTGTGTGTGCAGCATCACATAATTGGCCCTTGACCAAACATGTATGGTGTAGGCCCAACTTCTTGTCACATTCATGCACAATTCGTGAAATCATAACTTCAAATGTGTGTGTGTTGTATAATTGGTCAGCCATCAACAAATGTATATGGTCTTGTCACCTAGATGAATTATATATGTACGTATAGTGGTGGTTTGTGATCAAATTTTTTCTCTTGTTACTTCAAGTCCTCTTGCATCCCAACACACGGTCTAGAGGGTCTCTTGGGCTTATGCATGTAGTGATGAAATACCCACTAGGGGATATATGGACTCAAATAGGACCTCATAAAAAAGCCTTAGTCGTAATAAAGTGATTAGAGTTCTAAAAAGGGGAAGATAGACCCCTCTCCTACTTTTACACCTATGTTCACTCCTATAACCCTTACTTTCCAAGTTCAAACTACCTGGGTGACAGCTTCTGCACTTATGTCACTGGCATGGTTGGTGAGATTATGGTTGATACGCCCCCAATGTGGTGGACGACAGGCAGTGTGACAACCACTTTGGAGTACTAGAGTTTTGGAAAAATTATAGTACTAGCTCATATAGCGAGCTAGGTTCACAGTATGGACCGATCATTATATGCTATAGTAGGAGAGTACTTTCCCTTATAGTATGTACTCTTATCTCTTTATGTTAATGGTTGTAAAGAAGAGAAGAATATACACTATAGTAGGAGAGTACTTTCCCTTATAGTATGTACTCTTATCTCTTTATGTTAATGGTTGTAAAGAAGAGAAGAATATACACTATAACACACGAGGAGCATAGCCGCATTTAGAACCGTACGTTTATAAAAGAAACCAATTAGAAAAACAATCCCTCACATGGCTATAGGCGTGGCTATGCACGGGACATGTGGTTGCAACCAGATAGTAGCCATGCCTATTGCTAGCCACGTTAAAGTTGTGTGCTAGTTACACCTATTTTTGTTGTTGCAGTCTACAACAAAAAACAATGGGGACAGAATGGGAGGGATGTGTTTCCACATCTCTCCCATTCTGTCCCCGTTTTTTTTTAAACATATATAAAACATTACAAATACAAAAAGAACTGGTTTTGCAATTCATACACTGCATGAGTATTACAATACTTGGCAAATGTCATTATATTGCATATTCTCTGTCCCAAAAAATATATATATATAAGTGTATAAATCCAAAAAGGCCATATACAAAATAAAGCATAATGAAAATATATAGACTTAGGGGCTGCATGGAGGTTCTCATCTCATAGAGTTATCACCCCTTGCAGCTCCACCCTCTTCTCTCACATTTCCATTACTTCTCACTTGCACATGGGAACCTTTTGTAGTAACATGATCCTTAAATACAACAAAACTAACATAAGTGAAAATCATTTGAAAAAACAAAGAGATTATGGTTCTAGGAATGTACTTACTTGCCATGCTTGCCAAGCATAGCCTGTAGAAATAATAATCCGTCCTTCATCTTGCACTCTTTCAAATAGAGCTTCTAAACCACGTTGTTGTAATGTAAAATCATATTCATCCTGCATAGAGAGGCAGTCCACTGCTTCTAGCTATAGACATGTAAACAAATGAACATTGATTTTGTGTTGTTATAAAAGGTAGCCTTTTTTCTTAAAGATAACATACAGTTCGAGGCAATATACTTACAAAGACTATTGGGATATCTACTCCTCCTTCACGTGTAACATCGCACTGTTGCAATTGAGTTGTTTGCCATCCTTCCATGCAAAAGCATAATTATGTAAAACTCCCATGCATAGTGACTGTCTATATAAAGCATACATATGCATGCATATTAGATCTACACTCTTTGCACATAAGTCTATGATAGTTTTAAATGACCATGGACAAATCACCCAAACCAAAAACTTCCTTCCATCCAACACCACAAAACAAGACTCATTTGTCCTAATTATTCTTTTCTATAAGGGATTATGATGTCTCATCCAACATCACGACATATTATCAAGGCACACTATGAGACCTGCGTCATAACAGGGCTTGGAATAGTTCCACCTCAGATAGAGTAGCTTAGGAATCAGTCTATGCATGAAGGAACGAGTCTGTGCATCCAAGTTGAGCACTTGTAGGAACACGAAGTAAATGTGTTTACAAGGCACATAAGTAAGGTGCTTGCTCTCCTGCTTTTAAAAGTCCTCACAAGTGCAACGAGGGAGCTCCAAAATCATGACCAAATAGTTCACACCCTTGGCATGTGATCCCTCCAGGCTGACATAAAATATGTGTGATTCATTGCATAAGATGATTGCTTCCCAAAGCACTTCAGGTGAGTGATTTTTTCCCTTTTGGGTGTAAAAGCATGAAAGGGTGTCTAAAAAGGTACTCCTTTTGACCAAGGAAAAATTGGTACTATTTTTGTACTTGTGAGTACTTTGATTTTTTTGCATGTCAAACTAGAGTACCTTTTGGGTTTGGCTATGGTGGATACAATGTTTTGTGAAAGAAAATCCTTAAAGCAATATTCTCACAAAGAGTATTAGTACTCTTGAATTTTTGTACTATTTTGGCCAATAGTATGTACATCCTTTCATGCTTTCACCCTTTTCTAATTTTTCATTGAACTCTTTAGTGAAACTTCTCCCTCCATCAAACTACCTTGCAGTGTCTATATTTGACTGACCTCGGAGTGGTGTGGTGATCTCTCTAATTATTGGAGGGCCGAGGGTGAGGAGGGTGAAGGATGGCCTTGTGATGCCTTTGAAGCTTGTGAGAAACTCGTATGTGGACTGCATGATGGTTATGGCAGCAGATCCAAGGTTCGATGATGGGGTGGTAGGAGTGGGATTCCAAGGTCCTGGCTATGTCATCAATCACTCAAATGCTTTCTCTTCTGGTGGTCTCTGCTCCTCCATCTCCTCCAAGCATCTCGAAGAAATGGGCATGATCTCTTCTGAAGACCACCTTCAAGCAGTCCTTCGACAAAGCAAACACTTCACTGAATCAACAATCCCTGAATAACCAATGAGTGTATATAATCATTGTTTTTTATTATGCCTCATGTAATAAGGGTTTTCACATGCTTGTTGTGCAATGATGGCCAACGGCCATAATATCTCTGTCCTCCATGGCAAGTGTTAAAGATCTCTAACTCATCACAATAATTAGTGGTTTTGGATGTTTTTGTTTTCCTGTTGTATTTCACAATAATCATTGTTTTGATTGACAATTAGACGTTTTTGTTTTCCAGTTTTATTTCTAAACCTACCTAGTGTGTGTGCAACAACACATAATTGGCCTTGACCAAACATATACGGTGTATGCCCAACTTCTTGTCACATTCATGCACAGTTGGTGAAATCAAAACTTTGAATGTGTGTATGTCGTATAATTGGTTGGTGGCCATCAACAAATGTATATGGTCTTGTCACCTAGATGAATTATATATATACGTACAGTGGTGGTTTGTGATCAAAATGTTTCTCTTGTTACTTCAAGTCCTCTTGCATCCCAACACACGGTCTAGAGGGTATCTTGGGCTTATGCATGTAGGGATGAAACACCCACTAGGGGATATATTGACTCAAATAGGGCCCCATAAAAAAGTCTGAGTCCTGATAAAGTGATTAGAGTTCTAAAAAGGGGAAGACAGACTCCCCTCCTACTTTTACACCTATGTTCACTCTTATAACCCTTACTTTCCAAGTTCCAACTATATCCACCACTACCCCATGTTCATATCGAGCCAACTAGTGTTGTGGATATTGATGGCCCACCTAGGTGATACCTTCTACACTTATGCCACTAGCATGGTTGGTGAGATTATGGTTGATATGTCCCTAGTGCACAACAGGTCGTGTGACAACCACTTTGGAGTACTAGAGTTATGGCATAATTATAGTGCCAACTCATATAGCCAAGTTCACACTATGGACCGATTATTATATGTTATAGTCGGAGAGTACTTTCCCTTATAGTATGTACTCTTTTCTCTTTATGTTAATGGTTGTAAAGAAGAGAAGAATATACACTATAACACATGAGGAGCATATCCATGTTTAGAACCGCACACTTATAATAAAAGAAACTAATTAGGAAAAAAAATCCCTCACATGGCTATAGGCGTGGCTATGCACGGGGCATGCGGTTGTAGCCGGATAGTAGCCATGCCTATAGCTAGCCACATTATAGTTGTGTGCATAGCTACACCTATAACTGCATCATAATCTACAACAAAAAACAATGGGGACAAAACGGGAGGGATGTGTCCCCACATCTCTCTCATTCTGTCCATGTTTTTTTTCACATATACAAAGAAAAACATTGCAATTCATACACTGCATGAGTATTACAATGCTTGGCATATGTCATTATATTGCATATTCTCTGTCCCCAAAACATTATATAGTGTATAAGTCCAAAAAAGCTATATACAAAATAAAGCATAATGAAAATCTATAGAGTTAGGGACTACATGGAATTCCTCATCATATGCATTCCGATTATTATCACCCTTTGCAGCTCCACCCTCTTCTCTCACATTTCCATTACTTCTCGCTTGCACATGGGCACCATTTGTAGTAACACGATTTGTAGTAACATGATCCTTAAACACAATAAAACTAACATAAGGGAAAATCATTTGAAAATACAAAGAGGTTACGATTCTAGGAATGTACTTACTTGCCATGCTTGCCAAGCATAGCCTCTAGAAATAATAATCCATCCTTCATCTTTCACTCTTTCAAAGAGAGCTTCCAAACCCCGTTGTAATGTGTAACATGCCCATCTTCATTAATAAAAAAATTTCCATGTAATAGATGAATTTATGAGTTTTTATGATGTAAAAATCAATGATTTTATTAAATGAGCCATTTCTACTTAGAATCTTCAAATTTCGAGTCCAAATTTAGAATTTGTGTACGATTTTGCCCTAATCTAGGATTTTGTAGCATCCAAAACAGACACCGAATCAAGCTTATACACGAATTTTGGTTATTTTTAGTTAAAAACGATGACCTTTAAACCCTAATAAATGCACGATTGGGAGTTCGATTGATGAACGGTCTGCACCCCAACGACTAGGGGAACATCTCGGACATTTTTGCTGAAAATAAATTTTCACCCCCCGGACGGCGGTCCAGCACGCAAATCGAGGCCAGCATCCCAAATTTGGGGACCCCACCCCAAAAAGGATCATACACACTCACCAGGATGCCCGTACAATGGCCGCGCAAGGACCAAAGGCCGACCGTCCACTGTATGGTCCACACACACCGCCATGTGGACGTCCATGCTGCCTCTGACCAAAAGCGTACATGCGTACCACTCCTTTGCATGTGCACTGCCACCGTACCTTTCCTCAGGCCCATGCAGACCACGAATCACCACACTTTGATGGTACACCATCCTTTAAACCGTACTTTGCTCAGCAACCACACCCGTACCCCACAGCTATATAAACCCCCGGCGTACTCCATGGCCAACACGCATTCTTGCATAGAGCATGCCCTGCGTAAGGCCATACCGCTAGCCCGTACCGTCCTTCTGCGCCTCAGTACTGTACCTGCAGCTTCTTGTTTTAGCCTTCCTCTTAGCCCCCCCTAATCTCCCAAACTCTCAGATAAGCCCTTTTCCAGCCAACCCACCCTTGTGAGGAGAGAGTGTCCTTAGCTCTTCTCCCTCCCCCCCTCCCCCCGGTGTGAAGAGACTTACAGCAGCAACCCTCTCCACTCATCAAAACGTTTTTACCTTTTCCTTAAGGACATCTCACAAATCCCCCCTCCCCATTTGCGTAGACTTTAGCAAGAGGTTTTCTACCTTAGGGTTCGCACGCTGTAGTTTTTGGCCCATAAAGTGAGTAAACAATCTCAAAATCGAGATCTGATTGAAGCATTACGACCGTAGCAGCGAGCACTACAAGGTGACATTCAAGATGGACCCATCTTAGGAAATGCCAAAATATTGCCTCGGGAGGAGCACACAATAATGAGATTGGAGAAGATGCTCCCAACCCGCCGCCTGTTGTTGCAAGCTCCACAAGAAAATGGTGGCCAAGTTAGCTTGGTTATCTTTTAAAAAGAGTTTTTCTTTAATATTAATGTCAATAAATGAAGAAAGAAGATGTGTATCTTTTCCTTTGAAAAAAATTCATGAAGATACTATTTGAAGTGATGCTGTATTCAATGGCTTGTATTGAAATTGTTATCTTTAAGAGAAAGAGTGCAAGTTTTTCATGGCTTTGACGCTAACTCCGTTCCGTGCTTGTGTAGCCAAGCAGCGTCGTTTAGCAAAGCCCAGGATTGGCCCAAGGTATCTCTCATACCATTGGGAGAATAAGGTTCGCCGATTGAGGCGAGAGATTGTGATGCTGTCTAGTTCTGAGAGGGCCCAGGCTAGTGCGATGAATAAGCCCACCCTAGTGCATAGACATCCCTCTGCTGAGGGGCGGGAGGATCGAGCAACGGAGCCTGAGAGGGCAATAAGCCGGCTTGAGTCCTTGTCAATGGCCAACGACGAGGTGTATGGTCCTGTAGGGTTTTGCCCACCATGTAGAGGCTGGAAGGCCGAATTCTAGATCATCGGTAGTATAAAGGAAAAGAATAAGAGAGCCGGTTTGGATTGTATAGAATTGGTTCATTTATAAAAAAATTTAAATAAATTTTATCTTTGGCATTATTGTACTATGAAAAAAGGCTATTTTAATGAACCTTATGAAAGGACCTTAATTAAGGAACATGTTTATTTATGTCAAACAGTGTGGTAGGATTAATTAGAAAACAAATTGATGTGTGAGTAGAGTGGAAAGTGGGAGGATGGAATGTCTCGATGGAACCATCCTACGAACGGGTGGACCCGATTAGATGGGTAGCTTTCCAACAGATTAAGTGAAATCTCTACGCTAGATAAATAGGTTCTCAGGCAATTCTATTCTAGAAGACTAGGCCAACGGCTGTGCCTTGCATGGATGAGGGAAAAAGCGTTGTCTCTAGGAATCAAGACTAGAAGTTTCCCAAATTATAATCAATTATCCTATGGGTGATTTGATTTTTAGAAGATCATGCTCCCCCTGTAGGATAGGACTAGGTCTTGCCTATGAATCGTATCCTTGAATCTATGCATGGTCAAGGTGTCGATGAGTAGGAAATTTTCTCCAAGTTAAGACTTTGTGGACTATCTTAAGGAAGGGGGGGAACCTTACATAATGTTCAATCATATTCATCTCGCATAGGGGGGCAGTCCAGTACTTCAAGCTAAAGGCATACACACAAATGAACATTGATTTTATGTTGTTATAAAAGGTACTAGCCTTTTTTCTTAAAAGATAAGATACAATTCGAGGCAATATACTTATAAAGACTATTGGGATATCTACTTCTCTTTCACGTGTAATATCGTGCTGCAGGTTGTTTGACATCCTTCCATGCATAAGCATAAATACTTAGAACTCCTATGCATAGTCTACATAAAACATACATAAATCATACATATGCATGCATTAGAGATTTTTGCATGCATATTAGATCTACATGTATGCTCTAATCTGCATGCATATAGGCCTCTTATACACATATCCCTATGGAGGATGAACACACTCCAAGCGATCGAAATCGAGCAAGAAAAATATTCGAGCTAGTGGAAAAATTCAATAATTGGATTTCCCAATGATAATATTAAAACATAAATTTTCCATGTTAAAATCAAGAAGCCAACGGAGCACAACTTTCTCATTAAGAAAGCATTAAAAAATAGCATCTTTTTGGCTCCATTGTCACCCTTAACATATGCAAGCTACAAATATATCACAAGCATACGATAGAGATGTGAAGCAAGTCATGAATGGAACACTACAACATCAAACAAACAAACCTAGATCCAACACTACAATAGAACTCTCATTTGTCTTCATATTCCTACATTGAGTCTCCACAGAAGCAATTTTTTAGAGCTCCAAAGTAGCTAGAGATTCATTGCAAAAATAAAAAATTCACTTTTGTGGAGCGAGGCTCATTTTTCCTCAATACACTCTTTGCATTAGTCTATGATAGTTTTAAATGACCAAACAATGGACAAATCACCCAAACCCAAAACTTACTTCTGTCCAACACCACAAAACTAGACTCACTTATCCTAATTATTATTTTCTACAGGGGATTATGATGTCCCATCCAGCATCACGACATATTGTCAAGGGGCGCAGTGTGAGACCTGCGTCCTAATTAGTCTTGGAATAGTTTCACCTCAGACAGATCAGCGTAATGCATGAAGCAATAAGTGTATGTATCCAAGTTGATTGCAGGCAGGAACAAAAAGTAAATATTTTTGCAAGGCACATAAGTAAGGTGTTTGCTCTCCTACTTCTGAAAGTCCTCATAAGTTGTTAAGGCTCACCCTAAACCCCCTTGAAACACATCCAATAATAGATTACTTGGTGAACCGTAACTGTTATGAGGATCTTTCCAATGGCCAAGCTCGTAACCATTGAGGTCTCTAAGCTCTACAACTCCTTAAGAAGAAATTCCACCTCACCTCCCACGCCGCAAGCGTTGTCACACCGCCACGTTGCACTATGTGTACTCGTTCCTTCTCTCACCTCACATCACTCACACACACTCACTAGCATGCATTAGATAGAGAGAGATTAGCAAGAGGATTAGCAAGAGCAAGACTCAATTGCACAATGGGAGAGTATATTGTATTATGAGAGAAATTCACTTATAAACATGGCCATAAGTGTTCACACTCACTTAAACTATGGCCGGCCGGGCACTTTAGGCTCATAAGAGGTCTAATGCTATTGCAATGACTACTCTCATAATATATCCATGAAGTATATCACTTGGGACTTCATCCTAACTTACTACCACATGCTCTTGAAGCGGGAATTGCCATAATTACTCTGTCACACCATTACGGGCGCCATCCAAGTTGTAGATTTGTGCACCATTGCTTCATAGCTTGAATGCATGACCTTTTGGTGTATCTATCTTGACTCCTTGATATAAGATAATGGTAGTAGCTCTTGTTAACCCTAGGAATGGGTTAACATTCCCCCCTTCATAATGGCAATCGTTTCCTCGTGATTGTGTTGAAGACTCTTGTGTGGGGAGAATTGACAAGCTTGTAGATGGCTTTGATGCTGAGTGACCTTCAATGGTCTTTTTTCCTCTACAAGGAATAATAAAATCTAGATAGTGAATGAAAAGGTTAGTGGTTTATTGGGAATTCGTAAATGGGGTGGGAGGGTGGGGTTTTTTGCAAGTGATTGCATTTTTATATTTGTGTGAGCATTTTTTTTCTTTTGGGTTTTTTGCGCACTTTGTTTTTGGCAATCATAAGCAAGGTTACATGTGATTTGTGTTAGTGGGGAAGCTAAGATATGTTAATAATGGGAGAGAAGAGAGGAAGGATCCAGAGGAACATAGACATAATCATAAGAACGAGATGGTGAATCTCAGATCCTCATTTGATTCATTAAAGTGACATTCATCATTTGAAGAAATTGGCTTTCGATGATGTCCCTTTGTGTGGCAGGATTCTTGTCAAATGTTGTTGAGTAGAACATGTTCCTGCATGCTTCTTCCCATGTGCTTTTTATGTTTTTATGTATATTTAAGTGCTCTTATGCAGCATATATACATGAAGTACAAGAAGTGAGTCATATAGACTCTTATTGAACTGCTCTGTATTCAACTAGCCACTTGTTGTTGGCGAGGATTGAAAGAATGACATCGACTTGCGAGGCTAATATAGATATCCTCACTAAGGATTAGAGATCATTGATTTGTGAAGATGGTAGAGTCGTTTGGAGAGGTTTGTAAGTTGAAGGAAAATTCTAGGCAATGGGTTGTACCATTGACGAGGCTTTCGTCCACCATGGCCCCCTATCGAGAGATGTACCTGGAAAGTTGTTGATGGTAAGGCTTTAGTGTAAATGTCCTCTAGTGCATGAGTATGGATATGTACTAATGGAGCAGCTGCTACATTAACTTAGCCAAAAGAATAGTAAGCTATAATCTTAACAAAATTGGAATGGCTATTTAAGATTCTTGGGAGTTGTTTTTGATATTCTACCACTTTATAGGTAGGCCATATGTGTAACTCCCTTGTGTTTGTGTGTGTGTTTTTTTTTTGGGTTACCACCTTGTAAGCAACAAGTTCTTGTGGTAGGTTCTTATGTTTGCCACGTAGCTTTTGCACTTACACTTCACATCTAGAGGGCTGAAAAGAGCATTGTGATTTTGTCTTTGATGTGCTCATAAGTCTCCATTTGCAGATGTAGGAATTGATTCTTGAATTTTTGGCTCAAATGTTATCGAGGCGGTAGGTAAGACTGTTGGTTGGTTTACCATTGGGATTTCTTGAACGCACAAGCTCTTGTGTAGGTGTTGAATGCACGAGAGTGGTGAAGTGACTTGCTTGGTGTTACTTGGGCCTCCATTCTTGTCGAACTTTAGGTGAAGCTATTAGGGTTAAAGTCGATAGCAAGGCTGTCTTCACTTTGTTTGATTTTGGCAACCATATGATGGAATTACCATCATAGCATCCTTTTTTTAAAGCATGTGAACAGGCACCCATATTTGATGAAGCTTTGTTTGATTTTGGCAACCATATGATGGAATTACCATCATAGTATCCTTGCTTGGTGTTGCTTGGGCCTCCATTCTTGTCAAATGTTAGGTGAAGCTATTAGGGTTAAAGTCGATAGTGAGGCTGTCTTCACTTTGTTTGATTTTGGCAACCATATGATGGAATTACCATCATAGTATCCTTTTTTTAAAGCACGTGAACAGGCACCCATATTTGATGAAGCTTATAAACTGGTGGCTGATGCCTTTGGTGCTAAGCTTTGTTTCTTTGAACAGGCTTAGGGGACTTTTTAATGCGCTTGGGAATCCAATCTTCAGTATTATCTTGGTAGTATCCTTGTGCTTGTAGTAATCTTTTTAGTACCTTGGCCTCTGAGTGATGCATCGAGGAAGAGGCTTGGATGATCGAGGCACCCAAATTTAATTGTCACCTTCATAGTAGCCTCAAGCTACAAGTAGTTGCTTCCCACCCACATCTTGGTGGAATTTTCTTTCTGGTTGATGTGGAAGGTTCGGTGCCCTCCTTGACATTGGTTGGCGCTGAGGTTACAGGTTTGAGACTCATGTGCATTGTTGACGATGTGATGAGGCTAGAGTCTCTTGTGGAGTGGTTGTTGATGGTGATGCTTTTGAGTATGTAGCCATATTCTTTAGTGAGGTTTATCGATGAAGAGGCATAGGCTCCAGGGCTTCTCCTTTGAGTTCAACACCATATTGGGGCATATGGGAATTTCCCACAAGTTTGGGACACGTGGTCAAAAGTTTGGATTAACCATAACTTGAACACCACTAATCCAAAATGAGCGCTTTATAGCTCTTTAGATTCCATTTTTCAAGCGCTTTCCAACAATAGGTCATATGATAGGGTTTTGAGAAACTTACAAACATGTTATCCATGTTCCCTTTTTTAAGTATTCAAAAATGGGAATTGGGAAATTCCCAAATTCACTAATATGGTGTTGTTCCATTTTAGAGATAGATGGTGTCAATTGGGGATCTTCTTTAGGAACAGCTGTTGATTGCTAGTTTTTGGCATTGGGGATTTGGAGGTCATTTGTAGGGCCTTGTAAGAAAATCGTCGGTTCTTATTTTCTCTCTCTAGAAAAAATCTTGAAATATTAAAATAAAGAGAACGTGAGAGTCATAAAAGTGTACTCTCTGAGACAGAGAGGTAAATCTTCTCCTAGGCGGCCATCATAAAGCTCATTGGAACCTTCTTTGAATTGATACATTCAAAACTACAAGATTAAAGTTAGTTCAGGAGGATGTTATTGCATGGAAGACAGTTTGGAGGGAATGAGAACCTTCATCTCCAATTTCAAAAGGCAAATCACTCTCCCTCATATCCAACTTACTCATTTTTAGAACAATGGAGAGAAGAACAACCATGTACACACTCATTCTATTAAAGAGTCTAATCATGAAAGCATTAAGAGAAAGTACCATCTGCACATTGATCTAGATAGTGAGTATGTGCCCATTCAAAAATGCAGAAGTGGTCAACTATTGCTCTCATTAGATGTCAAAGATCATATGAGGTTGTCGGGGAAGCAACACATAGATCTTTGGTGTGATGGCTCCATCTATCCTATTGACCCCCGTACTGCTTCACATCCTCCCTTTTCAAATCCCACAACTCTCTTGCATTTTGCAAGTGATGGCGCCAAAGGCTTACTAGGATATTGCAAGTCAATTTCTTACATGCAAGAAAGAGAGAGGCATTATTCACAACATTTAGCAACTGAGCTTCTTGGATTGTCTACTAAATGCAAGACACAAAAAGTTAGATTGGAAGAACAAGAGTGTCAAATCAATAAACTAAGAAGTGACCTCCACAAATATAGAGAAAAAGACATAAGAATTGGACCGCACATATGGAGAAGAAAGCTCAAAAACATCAAGAACATGAGGCCCGGTTCTGGAGGCCTGAAGAAGAGAATCCAAGCCATAAGGTAAGATTGCACTCAATGCATTCCCATTCACATGTCTTTTATATTAGCAGCAGTTAATATTATTTTATTTGCACGTCTGCTTTGTGATTTACATGTTCTCTATGTTAGTAATGAGTAGTGTTGTATTTGTAGGATTGTCATACATCGTGATAAAGAGAATATCAATCCCAATCTTAATCCAACAAAGCAACTGAAATCATTATTAGTAACATCAAGAATGGTAAGAGAAATGATAAAGTAGAAGAAGTTCAAGGTGGTTCAATGAGATATAGTGGATGAATTTGTAACTAACAATATAGTTTCGGCTGTGGATATTCAATCCGCCATGGATTCAAGTGGAGTCAGTCGTAAGGGTTATAGTGCCATCCAGAAGTCAGTGTCATCAGTCCTTGAGGCCAAAGGCAATAAAGCAAACACCTACAAAATTTTGGAGACAAACATAGAACAGCTTCACTATGTTGGTCACTCATACCACATTGTAGGAGAGTTTAAGGGAGAAGGTGGAAGCATATTCTGCAATGAACACAACAATATATTCATGGACTTGGAGCTCTTGCAAAAGAGAATGGTGGAGTTCTATGATATTACATTTGAGGAGACAGGAGGTGTACTTCAATTTGTCATCAAGCTTGATCAGTGCGAGATTATCAAGGAGAAAAAGATGGAAAGGGTCACAATAACACTTATGAATAGGGCTCTTTCTAATTGTAGTAGGGATGATCCAAAGTATTTTGGCGTGCAGTCTGAGACAAACATCTGGTGGCTAGGTTCGTTTGAGGTCAAGAAAGAGGACCATGAATCCTTGTTTTGGGTATTTCATCATACACATATCCCCAATCTCATCAAAGAACAGATGAATGTAACCCCAGGATGCTCCATGTGGAGAAAAGGGGCGACTTTCAAGTTTAATGGCATCTTTGCGGGTGACTTGAAGACTCTTAAGTGCTTATTTAATTGCAGCAAAGGGGCCAATGCAAAGTTTCCATGCCTTTATTGCATGGACTTTGCAAGTGTGATGGACTCTAAGTGGTGGAGATGATCACCGCGAACAGACAAATTTTGGATGAGAACTTTAAACCAATATTTGAGATTCCTCTTTCCAATGTGCATATATGCACGCTTCATGCTTTGTGTCGTATCATAGAGAAACTAGTATATCTCTACATTGGCTTTGCTTGGAAGATCAACAATGTAGCAAATAGGAAAGGAGCCATCCGTGCATTGGAGAAGGTGCTATCTGAAATTGGACTACATGGAGGTAATGTCCAGATTCTTAAGGACACTAAAAAGTCATCTAATGAAAAGGAAGTCCCAATGAAGCCCTCTATTGGAGGTGTTAAGGCAAGAAGATTTCTTTCTAAGCTAATGAATAATCAGCAACACAAACCCACAAAGTTAGGAAAGCAATATACAACAACCTATACAAGCATAATCGAATACCAACAGTGGAAAAAGCTGCATAATGCAGTGAAAGACCATGAAGGTGCTTCAAGCAATGTCAAAGAGTAGATGTTTGGCATTCAATTGATACTCTGTTCAAATGTGTGACAAAGTCAACTACTCCCAGTAGTAAGAGAAAAAGATCTTTCAAGACAACTTACAAGCATTCAGAGCTGCTTCTTGGACTGACACCAACATTACACACTACATGGTATGTTTATAGGTTACTCTTGTTTCCTAGCCCTCGATACAACTTACACTGTATATTTTCTTATGCAGCATATTCTCTACAACCGCATGCCTTACTTTATCAACAAGTATGGAGATCCTAGCATTTGGAACACACAAGCGCTTGAGAAATCACACTATATGGCTCAAAACGCATATTTTAGGCACATAACATGGCGGTGGAAAAAGTAAGGCAAACAGCCTTACAAGAAGTGTTCCAATGGTTCTATAGAAGGATACTGCAACAACTACACAAAAAAGAAACCTTGAGGTCATCCAAACTGATGCAGACACTCAAAGATATGGAAAGGAAGAGATTGAAGCATTCCAAAGCATTTAAAATCTCAGATGCCATACAAGCACAAAACAAATAGAGAGAGAGCAAAAGATTTTTGTTAATCATCGTTGGACAGATAGATGTAACACATGTCTTTTACAATGTATCTTTCCATTCTAATGACTTTTATAATTCCTGTGGTTTTGGCTTTCATTTATACCTTAGAAAATGGTGTTTGCCATACTCTTCTAGTTCCTATGGGTTCTCTATGCCTAGAGACAATGCTATTGCAGCATAGGTATGAAAGTAATCCCTTCAGGTGGTGGCATAAAAGGAGATAGACTTCTCTATCAAAATAATCTTCTTATAACTCTTAGGAATAATTGTTCCACACCTAGAAACAGGGACAATGTCTTGAATAAAAAATTTACAACTCTCCCTTCCTGGCTCATGGCATTGTGGTAGATTATCATCTTTGCCTTAGACAATTTGGGTAGGTAGTGAGAGAGAGCTACGTCTCGGCCACAGTACTCCCTTTTATGCCACTACAAGAATTTGTCATTGACTTCAAACGTACTCTGGAAAACAAAATAATTAAGGAACATAAATCTACATATCACTTCTTCACACACACACACACACACACACATAGAGAGAGAGAGAGAGAGAGAGAGGGAGGGAGAGAGAGAGAGAACCTGAGTCTCATCTGTCACAAATAGTTGGTCTTGCCAAAGGTTAATAGAACTTTTGCTATCTTCTCCTACTCTGTTTATCCACTCCTTTGTGGAGTCATTCAACTTATCATAGCCATATTTGGCCTAAAGCTCCATGAAGGTCCTATCGTCTGGCACAAATCCATCATCTTTGAACTTCTGTGCTTTGCCCAAACATCTGCTGAGACACTCTTTACTATTGTAATTCTCCTCCAATGCTAAGTCATTACTGTCATCTTCTGAGACAAAACCACTGCTCTCTTCCTGAAATTTGACAATAGCACATAGAGAAAAATCTTCCCTAAGACTGAAAATATTCTAATGTTAGATAGTAGCACATAACATTTGTTATCCACAATGAATTCTGGCAGTACTATTAGACCACACTGGTCCACTTTATAGAGATCTACATCGAGAGGTCTCTGTATGGTGCATGTCTTAAGAGCACCAATATCCATAGACTTGGCCTCCTCTTCCTCCTATACTAATTGTATCTCTTCCTCAACTTCTGCCTCTTGAGAAGGTAACTCATCTTCTTGGGGAATCTCATCTTCAATAATACCTTTGTAGAGCAGTTCTTCACCCCTTTCAAGAAGCTCTTTATAGAGGCAGGGCAAGTAGCAGAGGAATCCCAATGGCTCATATAGCATCCTGCAGAGCAGCAACTCATGTGCATGGTACACCAAGTAGGCTTGTAGGAAGATGGGAGTTGCTGGTACTTCTTGTATAAAAAATTGTTTGCCTTCTTGCTTGGTGCAGAATCCAGCAAGTGCACATAAGGCTGATCCCTTAGCAGCAGCCTTCCCTTGGATACTGCTTTTTCAAAATCATCCCTATGTTTTGACAGGTACTCTGCATGCTAGTCCAAAATTGACTCTACTGGCAAAGGCTTATTATAAACATCTCAGTAATTATGTGAAAGTCATCAGCAGCTCGAGCGTTACAAACAAAATTGAAAAGCCTCTCATCAATTAATGCAAGATCATTGCTCTCAACAATTTCCTCCTTC